>NC_091948.1:33665294-33977794 GCF_041260155.1 Ptychodera flava | reverse complement strand
GTGATGGGTCAACCTCTGTATGGGAATACTGTAATAATTAATTGAAGGCTGGGCTGATTCAAACTGAATCTATGCGTAATCTGTCGTAATGTTAGTTAATGTGTTTGGATCATTGTATTTCATTAATTGTGACACAAATCACAGACAGACTATTAATTAGCACCACAGTGAAAACTCTGATAGTTCTACAAAGTACAATATCTCCTATTATTGATGAGAAAAAGCAAAATTCAATGTGAAGCCTCACTGCAGTCCTGCAGAAGCTGTACACTATTTTACTTCAATGAAAGATACTGAATGCAATTATCAAAGCTTTTGGTGTCACTACAGTGCAGCTAGTCCAAGAATACATGGTTTCCTATGGAGTGCTGTCTCCACAACTTACCCTATAGTTTTGATCAGTCTGTATAGCCATGGTGCTATTTTGCACAGCTACGATACCAATCAAGTTCTTTTACGGAGTCTGATCAGCCATGAAGCAAGTCTATATGGATATTTGACTGTCAGTAAAAACTACACAGTAATCAAGCTGGACTAAGACCAAAGAAAGACACTCGCCGCATTTGTTGTAACATGCCTAACATGACAGTGACATGTAATTTTCCATGTCATCCAAAGCTACGGATACAATTTATAATTTACCGTATGTGGGAAACCTCACTATAAACTCAAGCCCTGATAAATTAGCACCTTTCAGGTGTGTTTCACAACCTGTAGTAGTACCAGTATCTTTGCTTTTGAAATGCTTATATCAGCAAGGCTTTCTTCTATCCTCACAAAGTCATTGTACAAATGTAAAACTGTATTCACACGCTCCTAAAGAAAAACTGTGATGTTCATACCTCCACTAATTCAAGTCGGTGAAATATCAAATTACGAAGCAAAATTTTGGCTTGAGCTGCGGGTGTGAAAATAATGCATCATCAGACTATATCTAAGATTCTACTGTTAGTTTCAATTTCCCCATTCTAATTTTGAAATGGACTTGACAAACATTAGTCTTTAAAATATTTTCCCAATGATGTGCTTCAAGCATCTTAAATCACACACAGTTTAAGAACAGAGTAATAAGTTATGTTGAAATGCAAGCATATATTAAATGACTTATGACAATATACAAATAAAAAATTGACAGCTTTACTAAGTTACTCTTGTTACACTAAATATGCACATTATGTACACCAGATACAGACCCCAATGGAAGCAAAAAACAACAGTTTGTTTGATAAGCTGTAACACACTTAGCACAAAGCACAACTTCTACTACCAAAACATACACTTGCTGTGTGTATGCTTAGAGTTGTGAAAAAATTCACCATGATATTTTTATCTTAAAAGAATACTGATAAATCACAGAAGGATTAATTTGTAAACCCATCATATATGGATATTAATCTACATTACTGACTGGCTAGTAAAGTGATGTCTTTCTGTGATTGTAAATACAGTTTTCATTAGCTAACTCACAGGCCAATCAATGGATGTGGGAAAATAAATATTACGTAGAGCTGTGACAACCTGGAGAATGTATGTAGAAATCCAAACAGTAGATAACTTGATATCACATAAGAGAAGCCAGGTGGGTCATGTACCATATTTCAGAACATGTTAAAAATGCCCGATTGTTTCATCGTACGTGTATATGCATAATGCATCAACACAACTGAAATTACTTCTTGCGGTCACTTAGTTAAAATAGTAACATTCAAGATGAACTTACAGTCTCTTGTACAAACTATACTAGTTACTATGGTTTCAACAAGATTCTACTTCCTGACTAATCACCTCTACTGTGTGAGAGTGTAAAGATTAATTCTACAAAAAAGTCTGTGGTTGTATTTGCCTTTAAAAAACCTCTAACGACATGCATTTCATAACACTTGGATGTACATACACACCAAAATCAATAACATTTTTAAATGTTATGACTTCCCTTTGCAGACAACTACACAGAATAACAGGTCTAGTACTCTATAACAATACATTTCCCCCATTCACACTGTACATTCATATTAAACATATTCAAGCTGACACTTAGGAGATATCTACAATAAGTTGTAAGAATACACTGGCTCTATAAAGAAACTTTTCTTGATGACAAGTAAACATTACATGCTGATGCTAGATGGAGCCTGCCATCATTCAAGGTGTCATGCTATCTTTTCCCACTTTAAAATGCGAAATAAAATTCATAGTTCCATATGAACCATATGCCCATGGTTTTTGAGAAGTAGGATGTGTAGATCTTCAGAGCAAGTCACTGTATGATCTTCAAAACTGCTTTCAGAAGCAAAATGGTGTGAGTTAATAATGCCATAACACTTACCGATATGAACCATTCTGAAGTTTATTTGAAACAACTGACAAGTATTGCCTTTTTTGTCTTCTTAAAAGACAGAACAATAATTCATACACAGATCTTATAAGAATTGATAGTAACACCATGTGGCACCTTAATTTTTGATTTTCTAGTACACAGACATAGACATGATACTTTGTACAGTCACAGTCTTGGTAAGTATTCAAGTCCCTTCAGATTTGACATCAGTTTTTAATTTACATTGTAAAATACCATGTGACATGAATAATGCTTTCCAAAGGTCAAACTGTAAATAGGGATAATTAGTGATTCACAAGTGCTATTTGAAGAACCATTCCCTGTTTATCACTAATCTCACTCTGCACAAACACATCATGTGTATCACAAACACGGAAGATCTTCAAAACTGGGTAGTGAGTCATTTTGCTGACTTTGTTTGAGAACACTAATAAACAAGCACCCTTTAACTATTCTTCATTGAACAGTTATTATTCACCTGCATTGACACAAATCATGATATACCGGTATCTACTCTCTGGGTACAAGTGACATTGATACAACAATGTTTAAAAAATAATTGAGATTTCACTACATGATGTTTTTCACACTCCCAAAGGATCAGAATTCTTCATCAGATGCTGCACCATTGTCAGTGTTCCTGGACAGCATGTAGTTGTCCATGTCAATTGATCTGCAATTGTTGATGGCATACCTAAGCTTATCTGCCATCATGGGCTGGCTAGTGTATGGTGGAATGCGTAGCTGAAAGAAACACGTCTGTGCTGTTGGTAGGCCATCCAGTGCCTGCGGAAGGAAATTTCCAGGAAATTACAATTTATACCAAGACGAATGTCAATTCAGCATCATGAGATGGTTTACAGATAAGACACTCACAACAATCTAACCATACAGATTTACGGCACAGAATTGTGTTGTTCTTATACATTTATGATTATTGATTCTGTACAGTTGGTGCACCTTGAATGAAATATTCAGCAAATAAGTATACCAGGAGATTATGCTCAAAAGTATTGGAGAACTTCTTGGCTTAATATCATTTTACTTGCTTTCAAAGAAATGAGCTACATGCTTCCCTGAACATCATCGCAAGGTTGTGTAGAAGCAATGGGGATCCTCTGTGGAGCTTCCCCTTGCATACAACATGTCTATAATATGCACCCTTCCTTTTTGATCTGAACAATTCAGCTCAACCAAAGCATTTCAACTATGCAACAATTTTCACGTTATTGTCCTTTGTTCGTTGATTAAAACTCATACAAACAATTTTAAATCCCCATGAAATCATCAAAGGTCTTGAAACTGACTATAGGGTGAAAATGAACAATACTTAAAATGAAGATTTTATCAAGAGTTTTAACATAAAAATTATTCCAACAGAATGCAGAAATAACAAGTCATCGTTGATGACACAGTCCCCACTTGTTAATGGGTACTTTGATTACATGTCCTCAGAGAGGATAGAGTCCTCTTCTTTAGGTCTGTGATAAAAATACTTTTGAATAAATTAGCTTGATACATGTCTGAGTTGTAGTTCAGGACATGAAAAAATCGTAATAAAATGGCCACATGTCGGCCATATTGGATCGTATCACAAAACAAATCGATGTGCATATGTATGACATAGGTCAATGTCCTTGTACCAAGTTTGAATAAAATCCGTTGAGATATGCTGAGTTATGGCTCTGTACATGAAAAATCGTAACAAAATGGCCGCACGGCAGCCATATTGGATCGTATCACATGAAAAATTGACGTGCATATCTATGACATTGGTCAATGTCCTTGTAACAACTTTGAATAAAATCAGTTGAAACATGCCTGAGTAATGGCTCTGTACATGAAAAAAATCGTAATAAAATGCCGCCTGGCGGCCATATTGAATCGTATCACAAAATAAATTGATGTGAATATGTATGACATAGGTCAATGTCCTTGTACAAAGTTTGAATAAAATCGGTTGAGATATGCCTGAATTATGGCTCTGTACATGAAAAAATCGTAACAAAATGGCCGCCTGGCGGCCATATTGGATCGTATCACAAACAAATTGATGTGCATATCTATGACATTGGTCAATGTCCTTGTACCAGCTTTGAATAAAATCAGTTGAAACATGTCTGAGTTATGGCTCTGTACATGAAAAAATCATAATAAAATGCCGCCTGGCAGCCATATTGGATCGTATCAAAAAACAATTGACGTGCATCTGTATGACATATGAAGTAATCCTTGTACCAAGTTTGAATGAAATCGCTCCAGGCATCTCTGAGATATCTGCGTGAACGGACGGACGCACGCACGGACGGACGGACGCACGCACGCACACACGCACGGACATGACCAAACCTAGAAGTCCCCCCAGACGGTGTCCGTGGGGACTAAAAAATACCGCAATTATACGGTGTCGCTCAAATTTGATCAGAATTGGTATGTACCAGTATGGGTTACCAATGATCAACAATAAATGTTGTTTCTATCTGTTCAGTGGAGGAAAATTCTACGTTGATGTTATGACAATGATTCTGCACAGCAAAACCATCTCACATAATCAATGCTGGACTTCAATGTTCAAGGTCCCTTGCAACTCCTGTGTTTCACATTAAATTGGCTGCATTGGGCAAGACAGTAGTAATTGGCCAGTACAACAAATATACACTATTTAAAAGTATATGTTATCATGGAGACATTTTGTTCCAACTTAGAGGTACATTTCAAGAATACAAGCTTTCCTGCCTGTAACAGGGTTTGTCATTTACAGTTCATCACTAGCAGTGGTAACTGAAATTGACAATATTATTAAGAGACAGTATTTCAGTTCATACAAGAAAATATATAAAATTGTTTATTATTGAGTTGTTGCATCGTATCAGACACTTTTGACTTAGAAAAGCAAAGCAAATATTTGTCCTTACCCTGTCCACCTTCATGATTTGAAATCTCTGTGAGATATCAGCCACATTGGCCGGTAATCTGGATCTGCCAGACACAAATCTCATAAACAGGATCCTCTCTTCATTTGTGAATTCTTCCAATGTCTGCCACAGCCACTGTACCAAATGATGGCTTTCATCAATTTCCCTGTACCTAAACAACCAAACACATGATGAAAATTACTTTCTATACCTGACTATCATTTTGCTTCTGATTTGGAAATTTGAAGCATCCATACACGCAGCAGTAGAACTTTACCAAGGAAATTTATTATTTTGATTGGCTCAGCTGCCCTAACATTTAACACCATATCCTTCATCTAAAGTACAGCCTCACTATTGGAAACAATGGGTTGGGCCAAACAATGGTGGTCTATGCATCAATCATCTAATGATCTGAAACTTTCCATTTGATCAGTCTGTATGTAGGCACAACCTTAACCAATACATGGTATAGCATTAACATAGAGGATTGTTTACAGCTCTCTTGTTAAGGTTAACAGCAATTTGTCATTCTCAATCTTCCATAGTTGGCACAAGGCCACTAATTCACTTCCGGGTTCGTTACCCACGAAGATAGTTCGGAAAAAAAATGGTGCAGACCTTGACGTTTTGATATCTGCATGGATGCTTATTTAGTTAGAACTTTAATGTCAAGAATTTTTGTAAAGATATTTTTCTGCCTGAATCAAAATGCAGACTGTTGTGAATAATGATTTCTATTAGCCCTATACTCTAGGGCTAATAGAAATCATAACAATAAGCCTGAATTTTGTCACAAACACCACTGAGGGCGCTATTTTCATCGCTATCTCAAAATTTTCGTGGACTTGCCCACACGAAAAATTAATCAGTAGTCAAGCTGACATTGACCTAACACCTGTTAAGAGGATTCGTGCCGCTGAATGTTTTCAAATAGGAAAATCGAGCTCAACGCTACTGTGGTGACCTATGGGAAATTAATTAGTGGTCTTGTGCCATTTAAGGCGATATATATATTACCCTGACCACAATGCTCTTATCAATAGTAGGCAGGCAAAATGTACTATGAAGTGAGTATTTGACAGAAGAACAGACATCACCTACTTATGTTTTAAAATAATCAGTAAGTACAGTGTAAAGAAGCAAATGTTTCATTGTTGTCCACTGTATGTTTTCATATTCAGTATTCCCTGGTTGTACAGAGATTTCAAAGCAAGGAAATTGTTGTTTAAATTTGATGTTGCAAAATCAGTAAACATAACACAGTTATTGTCTTCAACATATATACATCTGAAAATGAGTGACTATAGCAGCAAGCTGGAATTAGACATACCTTACAACCTTCTTCAGTACACCAACAGAGATATAGGGTAAACCACAAACCATCTGTTCTAACTGTTGCATTGTCAATAGTGACAACAATGGTACTGGTACAATCCAAGACATGCCTTCGCGTACTGCAGCTACTTGGCTGTCTGTCTCGTGTAATCTGTAATACAGTGCCCTCTCCACATATTCCTTTCTATTGTGAAAGGTCAAAGGTAAACTCCTGCCGCCTGGCACAACGGGTACAAATCTACCATCAGCACTCTGACATTCAAATGTCTCTAGTGGTATCACCTGTAATGTCAAGAAATAGATCATGAATTATCAGAAAATCAAGACGACTTTCACTCAAAATGGAAAGTAAATAATTATTACAGAAACACAGTGTTTTCTTCCATGTTTTCTGTACCAGCTTCTTATCTACAGACTGTAGTGATAAAAGCTGAGAGACTAGTCAATGAGAGTTTGCATCCAGATTCCAAATCTGTATCTGAACCTCAATGAATAAAGTGTAAATGATTTGTGTAGATTATAAGGTTATTCACAAAATACTGGGATTTACGTCCGAGTACATCGTGCAGCAGAGGTATTGTCCGCGATACTACGCGTTTTGGACAATACCATAGTGTACGATGTACGAGGACATAAATCCTGGTATTTTGTGAATAACCTTATTATCATACACCTTTTCAGTCAAACTTTACCTGAAAAAAGTTGAAATTTAGCGTTTTTGGATGCTTCTCGCGCACTGACCTGAGCGATCGCAAGCAGACTGGGAATGTGTTCAGGGTGTCCGTTAGGAGCACAGAACATGGTAGAAATTTTAAGTCATAATTTTACCCAAATTCACTGGTTTTGGACTGACCATGATTTACTTTGTGAAATACTGAATGTTAAGAAGTATATATTTTTGTAAAAAATATAAAATATTCTCTTCTTTTTCCTCGTGTTGACGTAAAGATGTTTTGAGGTCAAAGGTCAAATAGCGTCCAATAACACCTAAAGTTATTGTACTCTGCGTCAAAGTTATTGGACTCCGCGTCCCCTGGTACTGAAACTTAATGTACGATGAAACTCCATAGGTTACAGACGTAGGTGTATAATAATTATAATTTATTCAACATTTACTGGATGGACAAGAAAAAGAAATAGGAGTGTTTCTTATTGGCATTAGATCAATGCTACTACAGGAAGAGTTTAAAATTTTACTCTCAAAATGAAAAATTCCATTTTTACCTCATAGAAGTTCTCTTCAGTGACACCACTTTTATCAATATCTTTGATTCCTCTCAGACTCTGCATGAATAACAGATCAACTTCTTCAAGATCATCAGAGTTCAGCATCATACCACAGAGTTGTTTCCAAACCATGGTAGCAAGGTGAAGATCTAGTGGCTTCTTGGTTCTCATTGCTACGCCAAATAGGATGCCTAGGAATTTGAACCTCTGCAGGTCCTCTTCTGTATTAGCTGATGGGTTGAAGATGAACCTGTATGCCATGTGAATAGAGATAATGGGACAATGGTAAACCTAACAGCAGAACTCACATATTTGTTGAGTCACACATCTTGAGATGACATTCTCTGGACTACTGAGGTTCTAAAAGTCACACAGGACCTTTTTCACAGCTATGACATACACAGATAATTTGCACTGATGAAAAAAGTTGGCTGAGTGCTTTACAGTGGGAAAAACACACACTTGATAGCAAATGCCATAGATGTCTCAACAGAATGATGTTAGTTTTAAATATCATTGAAACACTGGAATTAAAATTGGGTGTGTAGATACATGATGGGAGTCCGTGAAAAACTGACTGTTTAACACTAGTTTTGACAGTAAAGGTAAAAGTTGGGTAAACAAGGTGATTGGCATATGCTGTTTGTATTTTTCTGTTATCTGATTGCTTACCAGTACCTGCATGCATGGGTTCAACATTCAAATGTGGTAGTAACAGTAATATCTGTGAAATCTTTACAAGCTATGGTGATTTGAAGTCAGAGTTCCCTACCTATCTCTGTTCTGTCCGGCATCAGATACTGCATTTGGAGTTGGGATCAGTAAGTTAACAATTCCAGTCTCCAACTCCTGGCAAATCTCGGTGATTGTATCATCAAAGACACCCCCTGCATCATCAGCACCCTCTCCAACAAGTTTGACTTTCCATGCCCTGGCTGGCAACCTCAAGTCAGCTGGCTTTAGTTTGACCACTTGCTTGGCTATCTGAGTGAAGATAGGCTTGCATTTCCTTCCCCTGAAACAAAAAGGATTAAATGGATATATTAACCCGCTGAGCATAAAGATTTAAAGTTTTATGTTTAACACAATCAAGTCAAGACTATACGTGAGAAGGGCGACTAAAAGATGTCACAAATTAGAGAAATTTGATATGGAAGTGCAGTTGAGAAGATTCATCATCTTGTATGACTATGATTGTGATAACATGGGTGAGTTTTATAATATTGAATGCCCTGTATAGATAGAGCAATGTTAGTTTCTTCTGCAAATATGAGTATTTAAAACTAATGTTACAGTAATGGTTCCATACATTGCTCCATTTGTAAAAAAAAAATCTGTGACATACACATGTAGAACATCTGATGAAGGCTATCCAGACTCTAGTAATCTCAATAACTGATGGTTATTGGCTCCAGGTATATAGCTTACCTTGTAGCAAGTCTTTTAACTGTGATTTGTGGGCCATAGTTTTTACCCTGTACCATGGTTCTGCCCAGAGATCTGACCATAGGTAGTGTGTAGACCCTTGGTGCTAGGAGTGGCCTGAGTTGTCCATTGACAAGCCCTGCTGTACCAGCTGTGTACTTCCCAATGTTGACCTGGTATGGTGGAAAATTTCAACTTTGAAATGAAAAGTAGGAACTATTCCAAAATCAAAGGGATGGAAATTGACAGATCTATCATTGAAAACTGTGTGTTTCAGGTATGCATATTTCTCAGTTTGAGAAACCTACATCTATCTGTAAATTGGTATGTATGGTTCCTCAGAGTGACTGAACAAGTTCCCAAATAACCCATTAAAGAGATTATCACACTGTGCATCCTTAAACTTTTGAACCATCTGATCCTCCTGAGTCAATGCAGCAATGTTGAGAAATTTCCTTGAATCAGCCTTATCAAAATGTCTGTAATATTATATAGGGCTCAGCCCTTGGTGTCGCGCCAGGGGTTATTAAAGATTGGCAATGTTATTTGTATTGATTCATGATAAACTGTAATTGTTACTTCATAAACGTTTATATGACAACTACCGGTATGCCCAGTTTCCCTCTGATGAAAGCAGTTCACGTACGTACACGACGTCAAACCCTGCAGCAGGGCAGGTATAGATTTTCTGTAGCGTGTAAAAATTTTGGACAAAAATTGGCAATTTTTACAATGATAACAGCCTATTGCGATAAACAAGGGACGTATTATGCAATCATTATCATTGCAATGGTAACCGCACTGCCCACCTTCCACTTGCAAGCTGAAAACTATAGCGTTCCGTCTAAAAACTGGCAATTTTTGAATCTAATTATTGACACAGGGGGCGCTCTTCTATAATTAAATCCCAGCATTCTTTGCATATGCCCCCGTTCATATGCACGACAGTTTTTCTCCCTTTATCTATATTAACGATATTTTGTATCAGCGACAAGGTGCATAATAACATTTACTGGCTAATAAAAGAGGTATATTTTATAAAAGGCATGTTATATAATGGTAATTTGTTTCGTTTTTGTTTATTTACAAGTACTCAAAAAAAAAACATGGCGGCGCCCATGAAAGAAGGGTACACTTCCGGTTACTCGCATAGTATATTATGAATAAGCGCATGCGTAGTCAGTAAGCCGCTGGCGCGACTAATATGTAAATTCTCCTTTGGTCAACAGGAACACTTTTAAGTCACATAGATGTAAAGGGTGTGCTGTCATCAGCTTACCTGATTTGGTGTTAAGTTTAGCAGTCTCCATGATGAGTAGATGAGGTCTGAGAAATGATGCAATAGTCTAAGTCTTGCCCTGACAGACTCTACACTGCATTCTTTCAGTGATGTGTACTGAGGTGGTATAGATTCAGGATGACCTACAGGCAATAGTCATTGAAGAAAAGTGTTCGAGTCGGGAGGAAAGCAAGCAATGAATTACGGACTTTGGTTTTAGCATAGACAACACTATTACACACATGTATACTGTATCACTGACAGGATACAGAACATTACTCAAACACAAATGCTATATCACTGATGCCAGAATTCAGAGAGACATGTTCTAGAACAACTGTAATAAGAGATGTTAAAACCACACTTGCTGCAGTTTCAAGACCGTTCATTAAAGAGTGCATCAAGAAACAACCAGATATGATGCAAAAATACATGAGAAAATATTGTGAAAGTCCATTCAGACCTACAACACAGTTACATGTAATACCTATGGTCTACAGACTCACTGCCTGCCTATTGGAGTTCTTTGTTATTGACACAGAAATGTTGATATCATGATGTAGTTGACTCTAGAAATCATCACACGTCATCAGACTTACCAAGCTGTAGTGGAGCTGGTGTACCAGGCTGCCTCTTTGGTGGTGGGGGCGCTGTCCAAGCGGCACTGTGTGTTCTACCAGCTGAGATCTATGGGTAGGGTAACAAACAATATGTTGTAGCACACTTACATATCAATCTCTGAGTTTGTTTTGGGGAAAGAAGGAGAGGGGCTCTGCATTGACACCTGAGTGACATGACTTTTGAAACATGAACGATTACTGTGAGACATATCGCAGTGACAAACACTGTTCATCAAGACAATTCAGTAGAAATAATGTTTACTGGTATGAGTGTTTACTAGGGTCTTTCAATGGTGAAGTCTGTGAAAATGTATGTGAAGAGTGATTCTGACAGAGAACTAGGCTAATAACAAGATCACTTAGGTCTCACCTGTCGAATGTTCTTTCCTTGTAAACCACTGACCATTGCAGGCTCTCTTACAGAGTTAGTATGGCCAAGACCAAGCTGTAATTACACCAGCAAACAGGACAAGATATTAATTCAATATCAACGCAATGATGGCAAGGAGTGTTTATAAAGAACTGAACTTGCAGTGGTTTGCTCCAGTTACTTTCTGAGCCATATGACATATACTAAATAAAGCTTTGGCATTTTGACGTATTTGGACATCATTACAACTGATAAATTTCAGTAAGTAGCAAAGTGACATACAGATGTAACAATAATGGAAAGTACAAGCAGTACAGTCCAAGTATGATCAATCGCTTTAACCAACAAAATTAGGACAAACCACAATGAGCAGTTCTACACCCAAATTACACAGTACAGAGTTTTCAAATGAGCAAGGCTGTGTCTATAAAAACCCTGATACTATTAATTTCACTTCTTATGTTGATGTCAATGCCAATGTCAACATCAAGGTATACCTGGCCATCTCCATTGCTTCCCCATGCAAACACATCACCACTGGAGGTCAATGCTATGGTATGCTCAGAACCAACATCTATGTCTTCCATGAAGTAACTTGAGAGGCCTGGTACTTGTTGTGGTTTATTGGTTGGTCTACCTCGGCCCTCTGGTATCCCAGTCAAACGATCTGTCAAGGTATACAGGCAAATATACAAATCAATGGACAGCGTTTAGTGTACCAGTATTTGACATAGGACTTCGGCTTGTTTTTTGCAAATCAATTGTTAATTGTGTGCATTACATTTCATTGCTTACAGCATTCTGCATAAGACACCTAAAAAGGTATTATAATTTCACTCATACTGTGATACAACCAAAGGAAAATTTAAACTTTTTCCTCTCATCATCAAGAATGAAAATTAAGGTCCAATTGCAAAGCTTTGGCCAACACAAGCAAATAATCTAACACTTTCTACCATTTTAAATTCTAAGTGGCTTCATTTCTGTGTTAACTCTATCTGAAAAATTTTTTTTTAATTTTCACAAAAACAGGTCTGGCAAATGATTTGATTGACAAGTTTTGAAATGACTTCACAAAATCTGTCAGAAACAAAGGAATTACAAGATTTTTAGAGTTTGAAAATGTCCCAAAGATGTTTCCAATGTAAATGAAAATTCAAAGAGTGAAGAACAATAATATGTTGTATTTATGGAAAATGAATGGGTACATGGATTAAGAGAGGTTTGCGTACCCAAAACTAAAATGTCTTGTACAAGTTAAAGGGGAAATTTACCCTGAAAATTAATTTTGGAATATTAAACTGATATGGTCATTGAAAGGCTTTCGAGTCGATTTTATTCACTTTCACTCACTGGCTAACAAACAGCGGTGTACTAAAATACCGGAAGTGACGTCGTAAACTTGGTCATTGAAGCAGTCGACGTGTGCAACTGTAAGCTTTTCCACTTACAGTGTATAGAATGGCTACAGAATATAGGGGCCAAGCACTCGGTGTCGATGTTTAAGTCGAGTAGAAACAAAGTTTTCTGCAAATACCACTTTGAGAAGGGCTGCTTTTAGCGACAGTTGCAAGTCCAACTCCTGAACTACTAGCCTAAAAGAAAACTGCCCGGGGCATATTCAGCCCAAAGTGTTTTGCTTGTACATATGGAACTGAGCGTACGCTCAGGCACTAGAAACGGAACGCTGTAGACAGGACCACTGGTTCTAGACTTATCATGGCTACATCGAGGTGTTCTGTAACACATTAAAATGCTTGCACTTTTAGAATTAATGTCAATCTCTTTAGAGCATTGGCATTAGGCCTACTTCGTTGTCGGCATGATTTCACAGCGATTGGATTGACAATGACGTGACAGGCATGATTGATCACCGAGAGTACTATTTGAACTTCGTCATCGGAGCTAGAATAGTCACTTTCCGAACTCGAGTCGCTGTAACTTTCTGACGATGTCAGTCTTGGATCATCGATTGCTCGTTCAGGTTTGCAGTTATACCGATTATCTTCGCCATTATGATTTTCAGTCGAGCGCTGAGGTTTGCGTACCGCGTACGCATACTCTACTTGGCGTAGAAGAGCTTGGTTATAAGTGACCTCGCTTTGAACCCGCTGTGACTAGCAAGTTTGATACGTCACTTCCGGTTTCCGTGCGTTCAGCTTGTGGCCACTACGCTAATACGCGCAAGTGAAAGTGAATGAAACCAACGCTATTTTGTTTATTTTTCACTAAATAACGACCTGATTACCTAAGAAAGTCTGGGTAAATTTCCCCTTTAACCCTTAAAGTGCCATAGACTTTCTATGCAATGCAACTGCCAGGCCAAGGACTTTTTGAACCCAACTTCTCAACATGTTATGCTTTTTTCAGACCGGTGCAGTTCATTTTCTGTGATGAGAAACCCTAACAACCCATTATTATTTCCAAAGCTCATGATATGAAGAAGCTCTCTATGACAATGAAAAGTTTCAATTTACACACTGAAGGTGTAAAATTGGGCTAAAATGCTCGTTTTTTGTTCAAAATTCACTGAAAATGATAAAAGTTTCTAAAAATGTAAAAATTCATCATCGGCCTTCAAACTTAAATAAAATTTTCATGTTATGGAAAGACACGAATTCAGGTACACGATTTCAGCATCATGTAACATCATACGTAAATAATAAACAAAAACAAACAAACAATTAGTGTCTTTCAAAATAATACAAATGCTTCCTGTGCAAATGCATCTCTACAAAAATACAAATAATATTTTACATGCAGTACACTAAATGTAGATTGACAACTACTGTGTATGGAGCATCGGCATGATTGCATTGCCCAAGCATTGTCGTTTACTTGTCTATTGTATTTGTTTGTTTGTTTGTTTGTATTTGTTTGCTTGTTTATATATTTTTATTTCTTCTAGTGGAAATGATTTCCAGAGAAAAATTCAGTGTACATATCCACTTTGTCATCAGTTTACTATCTATCATATGATTTCTTGTTGTTGTTATTTAAAATCTGTCTTCAAAGTTAGAAGAAATCAATTATAGTCTTGTTTGCCTGTAAACACAAACAATTAATTTGCATACACAGAGACAACAAGGTTCCATATTGTACATGGAGGGGTAACTATTGTGCAACACATGCACACAACTATAGGGCATATTCAACTGACTCTGTATAGTTTGAACCGCCGGTATAATTATAATGAAGAGTTGAAGACAAAAACACATTTCACTAACCTTTTTATCGATTAATTTTGGTGTTTGACCCAACTTACATTAGTTTAATTCACGTACGCGTGTGTTACTATCTGTGGCTTATCGAGTCACGGACTCGTACTACCATACATACTAGTCAATCCGTTCGCCAAGTTTGATCACGTTTTTTGACAAGCATGCCACAAAATCCGCCACGAAATGGAAAGAAACCACTAAGTATCGAGAAAAAAGTTTCATGTCCAGTTTATTTCAGTTAAAAAAATGCGTAACACGTAGGAAATGTCTCGCAATGTCAACAGTTCGGAACAACTACATTTCATTTACAAACCGGGTCGACTGTCATGGCCGTCTTGCTTCAGGACGGCCGGAGGTCAAATATCAACAGTTTAAAGAGGCTTTTTGGCAGTCAAACGCTTGAAAATTCACAAAATACACTTCAATTTAACCAAATCCTTACAAATTTCTCAATCTTGCATGTTTTGGACTTGGAAAACCTTAACTTCGGGTTCCATGTTGAGAGTTAGGCATCACACAGTGCCGCCATCTTGGCCGCCGATACGTTCGAAGTTCTCTATCGCGATCGATTTGGTCACCAAATCGCGTCATTTTTCCGTAAAATATTCTCAAAAAAACTGTAAAATCTATCATTTCTATCACCCAGAGGGCAGTAGCTTGGTAAAATATAGTTGTCTTCCGTGTCTACGACATGGTAAAGCTTTCAAAACGTACGTACGTGTTTCGTTCAATGCACTGTGGCCGTATCCGCGTACGGGTGCAACTGCAGACCTGATTAAATATTCATGAAAACCGCTGACCTCTTTTGAAGAAAGTTCGCATAAATTACTGGAATTTTCGATTGTTAGGCTGCATGATGTCATTATTTTAGTCCTTATATGGTACTAAACTGGGTTCAAAGGGTCAGGAATACCCTCCTTCTGGCTGAGTTCGGCAATGCATAGCTAAGTTAGGCATAAGCATAGAACGCAACCTTCGGTTTATATACCGACGTGGCGCTGAGAGCGAGAATGCCGTGTCGGTTTATAAACCGACGCGGCACTTTAGGGTTAATTACAGTTGAAACAGTTCCTCAGTTTTTTACAAGCAAACCCGGACAGGACAAAGAAGTTACACTGTACTGTACCTTGGCCAAATGTGAAGACTCTACCATCTTTAGTTAGAGCAACAGAAAACTGTGTGCCTGTACACACTTTCTTGATTCCTATATTGCACAGTGCATCCACTCTCTGAAGATATGATCGAACGATACCATGTAAGTGTTAGCATAGTTCAATTTTAATTGATTTATTTGCAATAATTTAAAGATCAAATCACTTCTTATAACACTAATTCAGTATTTGAGTCAAATTTTAGAAACCTGACAGTGCACACATTTTCTTTTACATTGGCCATACCAGGAAGGAAGCAATGCAGAGTCTCTTAAAATTCATCAACACTATTGACTGTGACTTGAAGAGGCAGCTTACACGATTTCCAATCAAATTTGGTTACAGATGTCTGAAGTAACCATTTATGGACATGAGCACAAAACATGTCACTGTCAGTGTGGAACCCATCCTTGTGTTTGGTTTCCTGCAAGGATGGCATACTGGCCTATCAGAGTACTTACCTGTGGTGAAGACTTGGCAGTAGAACTTCCTAAACCTAATTTACCGTAATCACCGTCACCAAATGCCCATACTGTATTACCATCAGCTGACACAGCTAATGTGTGATTCAAACCACACGATACCTACAAAGACAATAGAATTCAATTATTAAATATATTTAGTTTGAAGAAGCACAGTAAAACAATTAACATTTTTTAAAGAGATAAAAAGGTTAAAAAAAACCAATGTGTAAAAAAATCACTGACCTGACCAACTGCCGGCCCGTCCAGTGCTGAGACTCGTTCTGGTATTTTCTTATTGGATGTATTACCATGGCCTAGTCTGCCATAGTCTCCATTACCAAACGTAAAGAGTTTGCCATCAGATGTTACACAGGATGAGTGTTTAAAACCACATGCCATCTGTACAGAAACAATGGATGACTTGACATCATTGTAAAGTATTGCATCAAATTATCACAGGTTGATCATCTCTAAATCTAAATGTCAATATATCTGAAGCTGAGGTTGATCATGCAAGAGGTTTGATACCCACACTCTACCCGTATGAACCTTTTTCACTGTATTTCCTCATACACAGGACCGCAATTATCATGTAAACATTAGGTTGGGCTAAACCATGATTGTAAGAAGGTAAGCAAATCCATTGATCAGAATTTACAGTCAGAGGGTTTGTCCTAACAATTTGCCATTGTCATTGGTCCAGTGGAGAAGTAAAAATAATAGAAATATTTCGTCAAAATATGTGTGTGTGGCTACCTAGCTTGGCTGTATAACTACTTTCATAAAGGCCTTTCATATCCGTTTATTCTGAACAGATTTTCTGACTGCTGCCTTTATTAAACATTTGGTTTAGCCATTTTTATAAATTTCTCTATGACCTGCATCCTAGCTTGAACCATCTTTTTGTTTGAAAATAGCAACAGCCAACCAAATTCACTGAATTCTGCAATGAATTGCCACTACAGCCAATTTGAAGCAAATTTTTTTCATAGCCAAGCACTGAACTTGTATACGTTATACCACCAAAAAGGACAGTACAACATGAGACCACACAGGGACATGAAAATGGTACACTGTAAGCAGTAATGGTTAGTAACTCAACTGAATGCAGGGTCTTAGAATAACTTAAAATTCAACATTTGCGAAAATCATTTTCACAAAACAATCAATTTTATATATCATCTTAAATATAATTTTGATGATATCAAGACTGATCTCCTAGTGATTTTTGGAGATTGAGGGTGGCTTACCTATTTTCCAGCAGTTTCCAGGACTCACTTTTATTTTAATGACTGTGCAAGAACTAAGAAGCTACAAAAGTCAAGGACTTTCCAGAAATTACAGACCCTGTGAATGTCCTGCTGGTAGTTGAGGACTTTCTCACAGAAATTATGAAATTACTTTGAGTTTCACATGTTTTGAACTGCATTCGGTTTCTTATATAAAATTTTACCAACCTGGACCACTTCCTCCCCCTGCAGAGCTTCCACTTGTCGAGGTCGTCTCTGTCTGTCACTATTACCATGTCCTAGTTTACCATAGTCACCATCACCCCAGCTGAAGACCTCACCACTCTCTGTCAGAGCCATGGAGTGACCATCAGAACCACACGATGTGACCAACTGTGTCACTACAAAACCTGATAGAGCAAACACATTTCTGTTATAAAATAGTATTGCTAAATTTGAAGTTCACTAACTCCCTGTCTCTCTATCCATGCTTTCACAGCACTGAACTCAAATTTAAGTCAATATTCATTGAAAGCATCATGTATGTTTCCTGCTGACATCAACCTAATCTGTGCTACCGTACCCATTTTCATACAAATTATGGTGAATGCTTACATTGGTTTCAAAACTGTCATTTGTCTGAAAATAAACAGAATAAAAGCACAGACAAGAAGGACTTAATGATTGAATACAATGTTATGTCTTCTCATGTTAACAATCATTGACAGGAAGCGTATGTACAGTTTCCAACTGACCCTGTAACCCACCATCATACAAAGTCCGTAAACAGTGGTATTCAGCTAAAACATACGTTCATCTACTTGGCATGTCTTGCATACAAGAATGTAATGTACTTGTGTTCAGCTTGGCAATTTGAGGTTTGAGCCCCTAAAATCTACCTAAACATATTGTGTGTCACTGGACTTGGCTGACTATTAAATATAATGTACAGACATTACTGAATTTCACTGATGTGGCAGGATAATCGCCCCTGAATATCAGCTTTTGGGCACCCTGAAAATCTACGCAATGTCCCCTTACTTGGTAGGACTCTGGCTAGGTAAAATTTGTGTCAACAATGTGAGAAATACACACAACCCTGAAAGGACCTTGTACTTCAAAACTGTTCACAGAATACAAATACAGCTGCCTACCTTGTAATGCTGATATAGTGGTAAGTGTATGGAGGTCATCTGAATTTCCTTGACCTAGTCTTCCATAACTACCTTCTCCACATGCAGATACCATACCATTTGGGTGAATGACAAAAGTGCAGTTCTGACCACATATAACCTGTCAAACATCAACAGAACAGATCAGTTTGAATCATCAATTTGACCCATTTCATACAAGACCTTCTGAACACTGGCATAATGATACTATTGCAAATAAGCTAGCAGAACAAAAATATGCTGTTGATAGGAAAGTTTTTATCATGAGCAAAAAATGTAAATTATGCAGGTCACAAAACAGACAAGACTTGATGCAACACGCCAAGTATACCAAAAGAAGGACAGAGAATTGCATGATAACACTATGAGAATGGCAACTCACAACCCTTCTAGTGTTGTCAACTACTGAATATATATCCACATGAATGCAAAATTTACTGCCAGTCTCTGCATTTCCCGTCAAGGAGAAAATGTCTTACCTGTTGTGAGTTTGAGAATGATGAAGTCAATATAGCTGTGGACACACCACGACCAGTTTCAGCTAGCTGACCATGACGACCTCCACCCCACAGATATACATCACACTTACCACCTAACTGCCAATCCTGTATCAATAAATGTGAATTGATCTAAATTCCACAACAATTTAGTGAAAACATCACAAAATACAAACTGTAGGTATCAAAAGGATTTAATATTACAAATTTTACAGTTTTGTAATTATTACATTCTCCAGATTCAAGATGTCAATATTCAGTCCGGGTCAGCTCCAAAATTGGAGACGCTATACCATAATATTTTCCCCTCTCATTAGCCAATCAGCGACCAGCGCGCCATCAGTAAAAATTATATTTCCTGGCAACCTCCACATGCGTCCTTCGTTATGTACGCCATACTGTGTCGAACTCCCGCGCCATATTCTGTCATAATGTCGAACAGTTGTGTGGCCACTCTGTCAAAACACAATTTCAAAATCGCGTACCAGTTTTATTCTGGCTAAGACAACCAAACTGCATATATCGCTGTGATTCCTAGACTCTGGCTTGAAGTCCTGCGAAATATAAATCGTGTACCTACACAGATCGTTCAGAATACCCCATTTGTATCGGAGATGGCAGCGATACAAATTCTACCGTATGGGGAACAGTTGTGTGGCCACTCTGTCAACACATTTTCAAAATCGCGTACCATTTTTAGTCTGCGTTGACAACTACAAAACAGGTATCGTTTTAAAGCTCTGACATTGCTCTTCTTTCTTGCAAAATTTTATACGCGTACCTACACAAATAACCTTTATAACAGCATTTCTAATAGAGATGACGAACATCCACAAAATGATTCTCGGTACTTGAGCGAAATCGATAAACTGGGGGTAGAAATATAAATCGTCAATATTTCGAATATTGTTCACTAATCGGACTCCTTGTTGGACATGACCTTCTGCAGAACACGTGCATTATGTTGACTGTCGAAATTCGTCGAAATTCACAAGACAGGGGCTTAATAAGCAGCCCAAAACTGCCGATCACACTTGGTGGGTAATTTGTGACCCAGCGTGACCTGTACTTTATTAATGATGTAATCTGGTCGATGATTGGCTGAATGCCGGAATACATTATCATAATGAGTCTCCAATTTTGGAGCTGACCCGGACTGATATTCCTTCATTTTGTTGGATTCAATGATATACATGTACTATAATTAATTTATGTTCCCTTTTTTGTTGTTGCTTTCTATGCAATATGATTTTTAAAAGATGTACATGTTTCTCTGAGCAAATACACACAAGTCATTCAAACACTGTCTTTGACTGGCAGCAAAGTGTCAATTTACCTCTGGTCTCTGAGTAGCCCATGCCATTATCTGTTCATCCACAGTCAAAGACCACACTGAATTATCTTGTGGCTGCATGGGGTCGTCTTCATTGACAGGTTCCGTGTTGGGCACTTTGAACTCTGGTGGAAAGGGAGACCTTCTGACCAGAGCATCTGCTGACTTGACAGCTGTACAGAATGATGCAAGCCATCCCCACTCAGGCACAGATGTGACGTCATGCGGGCCAGGCCTGTGATGAAGTGGGTGTGATGTGGCACAGAGTACTTTGTCTAAGTTCAAGCCAAGTGCCATAGATGCAAGACATTGAAGAAATGCACTATGTACCAGTTGATCACCACATAGAACATAGGTCTGTGAATGAAACCATTCATCAGTCAAAATCCCTGCATTGTATATTTCATGAAATGTTGGTACGCTGTGGGCTCATAGAATTACAGAGAGAATTATAGTGATGGTTACTATCATGCAACAAAAATGATAACTTGTAAGTTGCATGTTTGTGTGATATTCTGAACAGCTACAGGACAACCTTAAAATTTTTCATGCTGGATTTGATGTTTGCAGCATATATGTTTTCCTCTAATAACTGATACTTGCTTCCCAAGATTAAAATACCGCAATTATATGGTGTCGCTCAAATTTGATCAGAATTAGTACATACCAAAGATCAACAATAAGTGTTATTTCTATCTGTTCAGTGCAGGAAAATTATACGTTGATGTTATGACAATTTCTGCACAGTATAACCAGAAAAACAACAAGAAATATTTAAACCAGAAAATTAAGAATGACAAAAGAAAATAAGGTCTGAAACTTTAGGTACTGAAGGTCAACTTTAGCAACATGCATAGCAGAGAATCTTTCAACCATGGATGTACAAAAATAGACATCCATGGTTTCAGCAGATCTGTTAATATGTCACAGTTCATAAACAATGACAGGAAATGACCAATTAGCTGTTTCAGTTACTGCTACCACTCCCAAACATAATAGGTACCCTGCATACAAATAGGTTAGGTAAAGGTCAAAATCCTCTTATTCAGATGTGTGGGCTGATTCAGTTCACTGCCACCACTCCTGCACATTTGCAGGATTTCCCTTTTTCTTACCTCATTTGCACATTTTTGACACTGACGTGTTCATTTGAACAAATTCACATCTCAACCCCTACATCAACCTGTACACCAAATACTGAGACGGTAGCTTTGGCGGTACGGGAGTCTTTGTGTGTGACGGACATACATCCGCACATACATACCCACAAATATACAGACATACAGACGCCACCGACTCATCATATAAGCTCTTTTGGTATTTATATATAAAACCAAATATGAGCTAAAAATGATATGGGGAATTTAGTTTTCAAACAAACTCTGTTGTGATTGTTGATAAATTTCTAATCCTGCTTCATTAAAAAAGTTCTCCAAGTATTATATTCTTCCCTACTTTGGAAAACATTCTTCCCAATCTTTCCAAATATTAAACAAATAGGTTTTGTAATTACTGATAACTTTTGCTTTTCAGAAATAGGTTTTGTAATTACTGATAACTTTTGCTTTTCAGTGTTCTCACCTTCTCATAAGTATACTGTTCCTGTAGTATGATAGGGAGTCTTTCAAGGAACACCCTCAGACACGGCGCTTGGTGTAGACCTGTGATACCTTGGCTCTTCAAAGCTGACCTAGCTGTAATCAAGACTTTATTTCTGTTGTACCAGTCATTGCTATAGTTGATGACTGTCACATCTTTGGACCGACCGAAGCAGGATATTAGCATGGTCTCCCCTGCCCAGCACATTTGTTGTAGCTGACCACTGCCAGATATAGTCTGGACAAGGGCTTTATTCTGAAGAAATAAATAGTATCTTTTATAGAATGCTTTTGCACTGAAAGATTTATTAGTATGTTTGGATAAATACAGTTAAAATTCATTGGTGTGCATGGTCTCGGATGCCAGCCTAAATTTCACCCATAACTGTATGGTACAAAGTGATCTTGACTGAACAATCTTGTACTTGCACATCTATTCCATCTTTGTATCGAAATGTCAAAAGACATTTTGATACATTGTTTGGTTCATAGATTCTGGCATGTTGACTGTTGACCAAAAATGATAAGTGACAAGTTACACAGAACTTTATGAAAAGGTTTACACAGAATCTTTATGAAATGGTTTTATACACTATCTTTATAAAATGATCTTTATGAAATGGTTTTTACACAGAATCTAAATGAAATGGTTTTTACACAGAATCTAAATGAAATGGTTTTACACACAATCTTTATGAAATGGTTTTACACACAATCTTTATGAAATGGTTTTACACACAATCTTTATGAAATGGTTTTACACACAATCTTTATGAAATGGTTTTATACACTATCTTTATAAAATGATCTTTATGAAATGGTTTTTACACAGAATCTAAATGAAATGGTTTTACACACAATCTTTATGAAATGGTTTTACACACTATCTATCTGTCATATCCACATCCTTTAAAGCAATGCTTCCTGTGAGTCATGGATAAAAGTACAAGACAAAGGCACCTAATATAAACACACTATTTGTCACTGCCATATAAAGTAGAGATACCCATTGATAATATGTGTCATGTATTAAGTAAGAAGCATTTCATCTCACAACTGTAAGAGACTGCCTAATGCCACATGGTGCTGAATATTTCAATAAAATAAATAAATGAATAAACACAGAAATAAATAAAAAAAAATAAAAAAATAACTTATATCAAAGTGGTTTAAATAAGAGTTTCTCACCTGCAGAGACCAGAGATTGAGCAAACCTCTAGCACATCCAGTAGCCAACACGGTACCATTGGGATTTAGAGCAAGACTGACAATATTGGTCAAGTGGCCTCTAAGTGTCATCACACACTTACAGACCTGGTCTTTTTCAAATACACCACACCTACGACTTCCTCTTGTAGTGCTCTTCTGAAATGCAAAGTTATAGACTTCAAAATAAATTCTATCTGGAGCACAGCTTACTATTAAACACTGGTGTTACAGAGAGTTTTTTAGTTACCAGTATATACTTAAAACATTAAAACTCAAATCATTCTCTATAAAATTCTTGGGTAATTATGCATATTTTCTGTACTTGTCATAATTCCTTAAGCCTTCCTTAAAGTAGTTTTTATAAAAATCATCCTCTTCACTGAAAATTTAGCATGAATTTTAAATACAAGGAAAATCTTGCAGTTTCACTGGGTGGAAAATGGTACAACAATGGATTAGTTGTACAACATGAGCTATTGATAAGACCATGCATAGAGATATCTTGTTTCTGAAAGGATATTACAAACCCACAATTGTTAAGTGGACGCTATAAGAAGAGATGATGATTTTACCTGTGGAGAAAATGGTTCATCTCTATCTGACTCCATAGTATGCCCTTCCATACTGTACTGATTGTATGAATACAAGGTTGCCGGTAGTTTGGCGGAGGTCCCTGGTTGAGGTATGGTCCATACACAGGCCAAACCATTTTCACAACCCCTGTTGGGTAAAACATACCGTCAATGACACTTGGCTCACCTTTGGTTCAATTAGGCACACCAGAATGAGTGGACATACATTATTTAATAGCTTCTACGGGTCTTAGCTTGTAATAATCATAATGTCAAGTGCATTTGAATACATTTGATGTACCAGTATAGCCCATCAAATACCAAGGGGAAGTATTTTAAGGTTGGCAACTGTTGCAATGGACACACATATTTACAACACCATGCAGCCTGGTACATCAAAATTAGTGATACAATCTGCCATACCAAGGTAAGGCTATCCTCTTGTGATATATAACTAAATGCCATAATGTAAACAATATTTGGGAATTCATCACAAGGTGAATAAATATTTAAGAAAACAACGCATTAGCTTGGAGGTCTTTGGTTGTGTTTCTGTAAAAATATCACCAACATGTTAAAATTCTGACTCAAAGTTACTGACATTTTCACAAAGTTTACACTTTTGCTCCTCTTTATTTTCTATTTAGTATACTTTTTGCCAATGATAACTTCATTCAAACTAATTCCCATTTACAGTTTAGCGACCAAAGACAAAGGTGTAGCATACAGCAATTCTCAAGTTTTTGCAATTCAACCAGAGAATTCAAGAATGAGATAATTGGCATTTTATTACCAAAAACAGCAGAAATTGTCACAAAAATACAATATTGCATGTTTTGTCACAATTTATATGTACTCAATATAGTTTACCCTGAGCAACACATATACCAAGTTTTAAAGTAATGGGACCAGCGATTTCAGAAAGAATAGCGTCTATGACGCTTGGCTCACATTTGTTTTGATGTGGCAGGCCAGAGTGAGTATACTTAACTAAGTTCACCCCTGGGAACATGCATACCAAGTTTCAAAGCAATCAGACGAGCAATTCCAGAGAACATGAATTTTTTACCAAAAATGGGGAAAACACAGATATGAAAATTTCACCACAATCTGAAGACACTCAACTAAGGTTGCCTGTAGGTACATACATACCAGGTTTCAAAGCAATCACAATAGTTAATTCAGAGAAAATGATTTTTTTGATCAAAAATGCCAAACATTGCCCCAAAAACACTAATATGAAAATTTCACCATAATTTTTACACATCCAACAGAAGACAACCCTGGGATCAAGAGTAAGAAGTTACAAAATCAATCCAACAAGAACTTTGGGAGAAAGAGATTTTTTGACCAATAATGGGAAAAATTGCCCCAAAAGTACAAATATGAAAATTTAACCACAATTTGAACAAATCTGGCAGAGGTCAATCCTAGGATCATGCATACCAAGTTTCAAGGTAATGGGATGAGCGCTAAGAAGATTTTTTTGACCAAAAACGGGGAAAAATTGCCCCCAAAATACAGCTATCAAACTTTCACCACAATTTGAACAAATCTTACTAAGGTCATCATAAAGAACCTGCATACCAAGTTTCAACCAAATCTGGCCTTTGGTTTCAGAGTTTCAGCAATTTGCATGATTTTCTCTTTTTTTAACCACATTTGCATATTTTTGGCACTGACATGTTCATTAGAACAAATTCACATCTCCAACCCTTGGTGCACTTGTACACCAAATACTAACTTTAAGATAATAGGTGCTGTGGTTTAGGAGTTTTTATGTGGACAACTATATATCCGCACATAATAACATATATAGATACATAGATACAGATGCCGCTACCTACCTACCATGTAAGCTCTCTTTGGTACACATACCAAACGTAAGCTAAAAACTGCTTATACCTATAGTAATATTTTCGACATGTGAACAAATAAAACACTGATTTGCTTTGAAAGCTATCGAAATGAAGAACAATATTCTGTTATAAATATGGCATTATTAATGTTGACTGCAGTAACCTCTAATTTTTGAGGTCATTGCTTTGTTTTGTTTGAGGTCTTCTTTCACTAACTTGGAACTAAGAGAGCTCTGTTACAAAGAAATAAACAATCCAAACAGTATTGTTACAAATACAGGCAGTCAGATTTGTAGGCTAAAATACTTGCTCTAATTTGCATATGGGTACTGATATCAATGAAAGAGTTGGTCATCTTTCTTGGACTTGCCTGACCCTACTAGTTCAAGCTACTCTCGAAACCATATTTCATATTCTTTTAATTTACAATGCATTGATTATACAAATAATACAAAATGCAATTTCAATTTATAATGAAATGACTTGTAATTCTTTTAAAAGACAGAGACTTTATGCAAGTGGTTGAAATCTTTATTCTCCAGCAAAATACAATTGCTTTATACTTCAAAAATGTAATTACTTCATGAGGGCACTATTTGACCCAGCATATCTTTACAACAGATACTGACTGTTGAAGTGTAGCTATGAATAGACCATTGTCAGAGGTGTAAACTTGAATTGCTAATTAGCTTTATATTTGCATAAACCTTCTGCATTGAAGACCAGACTGATATTTTGTTGGTTTGAAGACGATGTCTTCAACACTGCCAACCTAACTTTGACCTGATGACCTATGACATCATGCAGGATGATTGAGCAGTCTCTAATTTTATATTTGGATGTGATAACCCCAGAGAATGATGGAAAATCATTCCTTCGTTAAAAGCATCTTTTTGATCAAATCAAAAAAAAATTTGTTTGCTGATTTTTACAATACAATTTTACAATCCTTACAATAGACACTGACTGTTGAAGTGTATCTATGAATAGACCGTTGTCAGAGTTGTCAACTTGAATTGCTAATTAGCTCCATATTTGCTGATTTTTACCTAAACTAATTTTGTTGACCTTTTATAACTTGATAAACTGAATGATTTTTCTAAATGCAGTCTTGAATACTGACAAATACATATTCTGAACAAAACAAACTAGTGAGAAACGCTTTAAAGCCTCTGCTAGTGTACTTTTGAATTTCTGATTGATTGTACAAATATTACAAAATGCACATTCAATTTTAAATGAAATGATTTGTAATTCCTTTAAAGAAGAGCCTTTATGCAAATGGTTGAAATCTTTATTTTCCAACAACATATTATGCTATACACTTCCAAAATAATTGTAACTGCTTCATGAGGGCACTATTGACCCAGTAAATCCTTACAATACACACTGACTGTTGAAGTGTAGCTATCAATAGACCATTGTCAGAGGTGTCAACTTGAATTGCTAATTAGCTCTATATTTGCATAAACCTTTTGCATTGAAGACCAGACTGATATTTTGTTGGTTTGAAGATATCTGCGTGAACGGACGGACAGACGGACGGACGCATGGACATGAGCAAACCTATAAGTAACCCCGGACGGTGTCCATGGGGACTAAAAATGATTTTTTGACCAAAAATGGGAAAAATTGCCTAGAAATACTAGTACACATACTCAAAAATTTCACCAAAATTTGAAGAAATCTGACAGAGACCAACCCTAGGATCATGCATACCAAGTTCAAGACAATGGGACGGCACTTTCAGAGAAGGTTTTTTGACCAAAAATGGGAAAAATTGCCCCAAAATACAACTATCAAATTTTTACCTCAATTTTAACAAATCTAACTAAAGCCACCGTAAACAATCTGCATACCAAGTTTCAATCAAATCTAGCCTGTGGTTACAGAGTTTTTGTAATTTATTGGATTTTTCTCCTTTTTTACCTGATTTGCATATTTTTGACACTGGCACGTTAATTTGAACATATTTGCATCTCGACCCCTTGGTGCACCTATACACCAAATCCAAAGGTGTAGGTGCTATGGTTTAAGAGTTTTTGATGTGGAATGACATACATCTGCACAGTCATACTAACATACAGACATACAGATGCCCCCAACATACCATATAAACTCTTTTTGGTATATATACATATACCAAATGTGAGCTAAAAATTGATTATTTGTGAGTTTAAAAGCAGATCATATAAAACTTTGGCCGATAAAGATTGGTTGTATGTACGGTTACCATCACATAATCATTACAAAGTCAAACACGTAATGAACAAACCTTGTCTTACTTCATAACAAGAAAAGTTGCCAAAAAACTTACGTGGCTAGTAAGAGCAAGGGCTCATTTCCCTTGCCTAGGGCTGAACACCAGTCCATAGTACCAGCAGGGGATGTATGTGCCAGACAATATGCTGGCGACCAATTCTCCCCCATTTTGGTCCACAGCTTGACCAGTTTTTCATCTGCACAAGTGGCTAGCAAGTTGCCTGTGGGATCCCATTTCATGCAGGATATAGAATTCTGCAATGACAACATCAAAATGCTATGAGTACATCCATGCACAAAAATCATGAAGTAAATAGAATAAACTTTTCTGCAAGAACACAGTATCTCTGGCAAAGTTTGTCAAAACAATACTACTGGTACCTATGCAAATGCCATACAGGCTAATGATATAACAAAGGGGGTAACATTTTACTCTAAGACGGTATTTTAATCTTTTCATCACTATGGTATGGCCCACACCCACTGTTATCAATGGCAATGGTGAAACTATTTGCAGGAAATGGGGGTGAACTAGTTAAACCTTTCACTCCTAGTTCCCTGTGAAGAGATTTAACTTTGTGACAGAAAATGATAGAGTTTAAAACAAGACACTGATCAATTTAGAGTAACACTTCAAAAACCTGCAATGTATGTTACCTATTAATATTGATATGAGTGAAACAGAAGTCAAACAGGGTCAACCATACATGGAAAACTATTGCAATGTATGTTACCTATTAATATAAATATTGAGTGAAACAGAAGTCAAACAGGGTCAACCATGTACAGAAAACCATTGCAATATAAACTGCCATTTTTTGATACAGAGTTGAAATGGTATGTTTCTAACATCGCATGATTTAATTCCTCTGATTTCATCAAAGTCAAACAGTTTTCTGCAGAAACAGCTCAGCTTGCTACTTTCAAATACTAGTACCTAAATTTATACTTGTGAAATTATCCATAGACACATTAGGACAGATGATTATGCACAAGGCACAAAGCCAAAATAAAATGGAGTTCTCTGATAACAAATGTGATATCGGAACACTAGTACTTGCCATAAACAGTGTTACCTTGGTCAGGAAACAAAAATTGCATCTTCACACTTTAAAGGGGCAGTCCTCAATCCCTGGTTTTAACATTATTTCTTGTTGACATTTGAGTATCTATGTGATGTTGGTCATTTGTTTTCAATGAAAACTATTATCACGTTGTCAATGTGCTTTTAGATAAAACTGATAAATGACTTGTCCCTGTCAATGAATATAACTATTTTAATACCTCATGTGCATGAGTTGTCTGGAGTGGGTCTGGTTCAAATGGATGTCTACTGCAGAACTGTACCATGCCATCACTGTAGCCAACAGCAAACTGGTGATCTTCATCATACCAAGCCATTTGAGTCACAGACACTGACAACACAGAAAGCAAGAAAAAATTCAGAATTTAAAGAATACTTAAAATGTACTAAAATCAGAAACTCATACACATTTACATACACCATCAAAGACAGTGGTTTTACAATGTGAAAAAACTTCAATGTAAGTGTTTCTCGTTTTGCTGGAACAATAAATGGCATTTGTTTTCTGAAAATGCGCAATGCAAGACTCACTTTATTTGCTTATTCTGTTTAAGTTTACAATTTTGTATTTTTTCAGACAACACGCTTAAGCCGTCCAGCATACGGCACAGTATGCTGGATTCATCATCTTTATCCATAGCATCATACACTAGCTGACTGTCAAAACTTTGTTTCTCTAACCACTGATATATTGGATACAATATTAGTATGAATCAAGAGGGTGGTTGGTTGATAAAACTTCAATGACTCACAAATGCAACAGCATTTTGTTTGAGCATGATATCTGATTCTGAGATCTATAGATAGGTACAGTGACTGACAAACATATAGGCAGCTGATAGAGAGACTCTATGTAACACTCTCACTTGGGCAAACTTACCATCCTTTCTGTAACAATGCTCTAACTCAACTCTGTTAAATGTTGATGTGTCAATGACTTCTATGATGGCAATGGAGCCATCCACTCTGCCAACTAACAGTAACTCCATGGTTGTACCTGCTCTACCTTCAAACAGAGCTCTATGCTGTGGCCATGTCATTGCTGTAACCCAGTGTGGTTGTACATCCAAATATCCACGTCCACCTATAGAAGGATAAAAGGTACTATTGTTGTATATTTATAATAAATCTGCCTATTGATGTCCATTCCTCTGCAAACACAAAGCATACATACACATTCATATCGACAGGGACATAAAATGATAGTCATGCTCTCTAACATCTTACATTATGCATGTATGTATTCATACACTCAAGGAACACAATGTGAATCATACAGTCTTTACCATCCTATGGCACCATCAGGTATTATTGGTTAATTCCTGTTTTAATCTAAGCAGTGTTTGAATATATTACACCCTCCAAGCTGGACTAAAAGAATATTCATATAACTAAATTGAGACACTGTAGAAGATCAAATTGACTGTGTGTGGTGATGTATTGCAATCACACACTGGATGCTACATGGTAACTTCTAGTGCTTGGTTGGTAAACAGATATTGCCTCGGCTAACCAACCTTGTAAAATCTATGTCAATGGTAATGTACAATCACATGTACACTAGAATAGCAAATAAGTGTCTGCCCCGGGCAGGTAGATTTTACAATGGTGATACCTACCTAATGGTTAGTTGGAAATAATTGGCATATTTTTGTTTTGCTGAAAACAGAGGTAAGGTATACTAGGTGTACAGTATTGAAAAAAGAATTATCTAGGCATGTACATATTGCACTGGAAGCCAAATTTTCTCAGTTACCTGCCTGGACATTGGGTTGATAGTTTCGGTGAATTTCCTACTCTGTCCAAACACACAATTACTGAAATCAAATCAGTAACAGTGCAATTACCCTATCAATTGCAGAAGGCACAAAACAACTAACCTGCAAGAGCCCAAATATTGACTTTGTTTTCCATGGCTCCAGCGAGAAGTTTCCCAGTTGCATTCCAGGTGATGCTGGATAGAATATGACCATCATAATCATCAGCAGAATATCTCTGCATATCATCACTTTTATTGAAGACACATGTCTGTTGCAAGATGGGTTGCATCTTTGTTGATAAATTCCAGATACGCACTGTGCCATCATAACCACTGAAATATGGAAGAAATGCATTGACTGTGAGTTGAAAGTGACCTGAGTAGTGGGTAGTGTAACCCCGGGCACTCTGTTGTTCAGAATTGATAGTCTGAATAAACTAAGCGGCTTATATGTAAATACGAACTTTGATGATAACTGTGTAAGAAATTTATAACAGAATGCCGTTCAGATTGAAATGCCCACTTAGCCACCAAACCAGATCAAGGTCGGACGTGTCTACGTGAACGTCACAAGCGACCACATTCTTTCGATGCTAAACGCCATGGCGGAACGATGCACGCATTTAAAATATGCGTATTTTACGTATGCTGGCGCGACCTGCGCTGTGTACGTGTCGTTTCACATAATGATATACACAAGGGTATGCACATCATTTCTGGACGATATTATTTACTGATGATGTGAGTCGAATTCCGTTGCAAAAACGACGTATAAAATTGAAATGGCATCGTAGTACACATCAAGTTATGAAAATGACAGTCATGTAGTAGATATTCGAAATATAACCGAGAATAAATGCATCGCTAATCCTGACTATGTGCGTTACAAATTGCCGTTATCCGGTAGCAACTTTGGATGTTCGAACGTCGCAAAATACGCTAATATAGCAAATGCCGTTCTGTGGTTTCCTCATGCGCAGAAGAAAGGACATATTTTTTATTTCTCTTCGTAGTAAAAATCTTCCAATATAATATTCCGAAGAAATATTTAAGTTTTTTTTCCGTTTTAGTGAAAGCCTTTCAATAGAACCCAAAGATTTTTTCAATGTGCATTTCTTTTTACTCAGTCTGTTTGGTCGTACGGAACGTGAACAAGCCTTGCAGGTCAAGGGTTACATTTTCACATTTTTTTCTTTGTTTTCATTCTATATTTTACTTTCTATCGTCAGTGAGTTACATTTCAAAAATAAAAAAATTGTTTACCTTTGGGGACGTTTTAGAGGGTAATAGTATCTGTCCCCCCTGTCCCCCCTTTTTTGTAACGCACATCGTCAGGTTCCATGTTTCATATGAGCATACCTTTATACATTTCTGAGGCCGGGACAGCAGACAACAGTGCTGAGGCGATAGGCGCTCGCGTGCACAGCTGTTGTCGCGTGCACGTACGTTCCATTCCAGCCATCGCGCTCATGTACATGGCAGTCATAGCAACGTACCATCGTCATTCTAGGCGCTTCATGATTGCGGTAAATACGTGCTGGTAAGAACTCTGCCGTGCATGCCGCGGTGCAGAGTGACCGGGTGTGAGAGAAATCAGTTGAGTGAACCAGCAGAATGGGACTGTTTCTTTTGTATTAATAATACCTCATTTTTGTTTAGGCTTTTATTTTTTTTAAAATCATGATGGAAGTTCTCCAGCGGCAAACGGAAACTAAAATGCGAAATCATGTTTAGGCTGCACGCTTATACACCATCATTTAAGAACAACAGAATGCCCGTGGTGTAACTTGATAGTGCACAGCACTACATCAGGAGGAGGGTCATACTATGCAAACTGCACTCAGCACAAAATACATTCAAGAACAAATATTTTAGACAAGGATTTTTATGAAAGCAGTATATTGAAGACAACTAGTCAATGAGTATTGCATATGTTTATATATACTTATCCACTGTATAGTTTGAATGCAAACAATGACACAGATTTCACATGATGTCACAGTTATGTTATTAATATGCAATGTAGATATTTCCCAGCTAAAATGGAAAAATTTGTCTGAAATTCTGTCAGCAGAAACTGATGTTGAGGACATACTGCCACCTTGCGTGACAGATCTATTACCCACAATCAGTACTCTCATACTATTTTTACCTTGTAGCAATGAGGTTCTTCTTTGGACACCATATGCATGTTGTTACTCTGTTTTGATGGGCTTCCAGCTTGGTCATTGGACACTTTGGCAAGTCAGCAGAGAGGTCAGCATCTGTTTCATTCATACTGGACCCATCCCTGGCTTGTCCAGCCAGCATGCGTACCAGCTGCTGGGCTGCCCATTCCCGGTGGACAGATGGCAGTTTGGCAGACAGACAGCATGAAGCCAGTGCATTGGCCAAGTGCAGAGGACCATAGTTGACTGCTGTACCTGGTGTGGAAGTAGCTTGATCTGTATCATCTAGAGTGTTACTAGGACAGCTCCATTCTGTTAGTACAATGCATATGAGTAGCACACCATCACCAAAACATCATAAGTTGCACAGTGCAATGCACATGCACGAAAACATTATAACATTATAATACATCCATTTTTAATACTAACTGAAGTTTGGAAGCTCCCTTGTATGAGACACTTACACATTTTCAAGACGTATTATTTGACTGTTATGTTTTTATGTTGCTTGATATGGCTCTTTCTTTGATACACACTGAAATATTTAGTCATGTGTCGACTGCTCTTGGCTCCAATACTTCAAACCCTAGCCATGGAAATGGCGGGGCCTGGAGTGTTTGAATCTTTGACTCTCTACAATAGCGCAAAATAGCTTTGCAAAACACCCTGTTCATAAGTGATTTAATAAAGAATATACATCGGATTAAAGAGATCATCATTTAAGCCCTTCTGCTATTGACCTGTCATGTCCCTGTCATCACTTTATCATCACTTTGTAACACTGATAATTGTGCTTGTATTGGCTTTCCTTGAAGCATTACCTGTACATTATAGATTATGGGGTTAACATGATAGAGAATTCACAGAATAGTATTAAACCATTTTAATTAGTACATTAACCCTTGATTCATGGGCATAAATATGAAGTTTGATAGCGTTGATTTACTTTGTGTAGACATTTTCTGGCCTTACTTATCTTGCTAAATATTGGTATAGGTCGTCTTGATTTCAACAGATCACAATCATAAAGAAACCTGCACCGATTATGATAACATAAATTTATGTTATTTTGATCTGTTATTCTGAAAAAGTCTATGTCAAGGATTGCTGAAAAATTTCAGAACCATAGAATGTACCAAAAACACAAAGTATTGACATAAGCAAAAATGACCCAATGTCACCAGGTAGTAAAACACCATTGATATTGGTCAGTTGGTTAACACCATCATGCAAGTTAATTCACCATTTATGCCAGAGAAAGCTCTTTAATGGGTACAATCACTTACAAAGAAACCATCTTGACTAGATAGTGTTAAATATTAAAAACACTCTTGGCCTTGGTTTAAGTCTGTGATTTAAGTCATTTGTAACATTTTCTCACATACATATCTATACCGTTGATTTATGTTAACTTGTTTGATTTGGTTGAATGTGATACAATAGAGATTTACATAAAATTAATATGAATTGGGTATACATAGCTGTCTCATGTTTACCATCTTGTATACTCTTTGCTTTGAATGAAGTAAATTTGTCCTAAATAAATTCTAGTTTTGCATGAGATAAAAGTGAGATCTGTGTAAGTGAGATCTGAGAAAGTTATTTCAAATGACATTTTTTTTGAAACAATCACCCACTTGAACCAAGTCTATATCTTACTCTAATCACAGACTTTAGCTGTTTGCTGATCCCTATTAAAACTAACCTTTGTAATCTGATAATAAGCTGAGTCTAGGTAATCCACTGGTTCCACTTTTAGCAAGCAAAGCCACCAAGGCTTGTGTGACAGCAAAGCTAGGTGATGAAAGGGCTTTCTGATCAGAACCCATTGTATTGTCACTATTTTCTCTGTTCTGAGGTGGCTTTTTAGCATCTGCAGCTGATGAACTCATACCGCATGCAGCCAACATTAGGTCCTATCAATGAAAATATTTGTAACACGGAAGGGTGTCAGCATCAGTTTCTGCACATGTAAGATGTTGGTAGACAACTGGTGGGAGCAGGTACATTTAAAGAAAATCAGCGGTAACGACTTTCTGATTCTTTCAGTGAAATGACAGACTTAAAATGGTTAATGCTCTCAAAAACAGAATCAATGATGTTGGCGATGTATAAAAGTTTTGAAACCTTGTTGTTACAGAGGAGTAACAAAAGTCAGGATATGGACAGTTAATATTGTACTTGAGTGATCCATGTGGATTAGCAGAGGTTTCTAAGCAAACTTATTCAAGTGTTTATTACCGCCTTTGCATGACTTGAGAATAATGGGCCCATACTACGGTGCAGTACAATTCAACATTATCTTAGGGGCACTGGGTCACATCATCCTTTAAGGCCCATACTACGGTGCAGTACAATTCAACGTTATCTTAGGGGCACTGGGTCACATCATCCTTTAAGGTAGAACGCACCTCGGGACAGACATTCGGACTCTCAAACTTTTACAATTCTGTTCTGATAGACCACATGTGGGGGTTCATTTTAAAGCTCTTGGTGAAAGAAAACTTTTCACCGGCTTAGTTTTTCGAAATTCGAAAATTTGTATTTTTCTCCATAGAGTTAACACAGGGATGGCGGCCATTTTGAATTTCTAATATCAGGAAATCTTAGGTAATTTGTTTCTCTAGTACCAAAATTTGCACAGTGACCCCCTACTTTTATTCTTGACTTTGAAAGAGAATGATTGAAAGATTCCTTGAGGAAAGTTAGAGCAAAAGTTGAAGTCTTTCACTTTCGAGGTGCATACTACCTTAATAAGAAATACCATTACTTGTCTGAAGGTACCTCTGATGGTGAATAAATATGATCATCCTTTGTAAAATGTGCCAAAATTTTTTCTACTGTGAAAGACAATAAGTGTGATGGTGCATTCATCCAAGCTCCCATGAAGACAGGTACAACAATGCTATTGATACTGTTTGGCTTCAAGTAAATGACCTTGTGGGAAGGGTTAAAATTATATTGGGAAAGACTATCTTACCTGAGTACACAGCTGTATAAGCAGTTTTGATGCCTGAGGACTGTTAACAGCTAGGGATCCAATGGCTGAGCTGAGATATGTTAAACTAGCTGTACTGGAGCAACCAGAGATGTTGATACTGCTTGGGTCTATGTTTGTGCTGGAATGCAATCCGTCTACTGGAGTGGCAAACTCCGCTCTGCCTGCAGCGGCAAGACACATCAGTCTGACCACAAGACGGATATCAGCTAAACCAAGTGATTCTAGTCCTTCGGTTAGATTGCAGGCTGATCCACTGATGATAAAGGTATATGACACACACATGAACAACTTTTAATTCCACAAACAAGAATTACAAGATAAAGATGAGGAAACATTAAACAGTCTGTGTGATAGGAATATAAATATGGTAAGGGGAGATGAAAGAAGAAAGCCGCTTTTACCCATAACTGTTTATTCAAGGAACATGAAAAGGTCCTCTTTTCTAAGACTCTGTTGAACCTTTCTTGTCTGTCACATCAACAAGTAATCTTTAGTTTAAGCGAAACAGTTATGTATGCAAACTGTTTAAAGCTCCCACTCAATTATCAGATTTATCTAGTATAAATATTATTTACTTGATGAAATATTCCATGGAAAACAAAAGAATGACAAACTGTTAATGGGCTGTTGACACATTCGCTAATGCAAGAACCTGGGATTGAGAAGGGCGCCTTTAAGTTTGCAAGAAGACTTGCTAAAGCTGAGACAGAGAAATTGTGAATTTAAAAATATGGCAAGTTGACAGATGTCTTTACGATATATTATTGAAAAAATTGTTTTGATTGGGAAAGTCAGTAGTGCACTGATATAATGTGCTCTCATGAGTAATGGTCAGGTGAATGTTTAAGGTTTACTCATGTCAGGCTTTCTGTCAGGACATTGAAACACGGCAGGCTTTTTGTCAGGACAATGACGCATATTTTTAATTATAATATGCTTAGCTGGAATCCGGCAATCTGATTGGCTGGAGCCGGGGTTTATCTTCTCAACAAGAAGACCTGCGCGCCGCATAACATTTTTGAGCTCGCGCAAATTTCGAACGCCAACTTGAGAGCTCAACGCGCCATAATGTCGAACAAGTCTATGGCTTTAGATTGATTTTGATTGTTAAATTTTGGTCTAGTGCAGCTTGACGAACCAACGAATGAAGAGTTTCTGTAAGGCGCGGAGGCTATGTAACAATTACATGATTTTTAAAAGTTTTTTGAGCGTTTTTTTAAATAGAATTCTTCAAGTTCGATGTCTAATCGCGATATCGATGCGTTGCGTAACCATATTTTATGAATTTAACTGTGCACGCGTGCGCGTTCTTAAACGTTCTTTTTTAGAGTTTATATGAGGCTGGGCGCTCCTGAACTCTCGTTCCAACTTCGGCCCTAAATAACGAAATTGCCCACTTGTTTTTAACTTTAGCATATTATAATGAGGTTATAAACGGTGCGCTCGGGTATTTGGTTGCGGATATAAGACCTCTGGGGTGAAAATTAGCATATTTGGGTGATTATTTCCCGCCAAATATGCTAATTTTCACCCCAGAGGTCTTATATCCGCAACCAAATACCCTCGCTTGCCGTTTATAACCTCTAAAACTAATGTTACAAAGCCAAAATCACACACTTAAATATTACAATGCATGAGATCTACTGATTCCAGTTGAGAGCCTGCAGAAACAGAATATAAATACCCAACTCTTTTTCTCAAAGGACATATTTTGCTTCACCTGATAGACAGTAGTGACAATGCCTTCATGACCATAGATCTTGCTAGGAGAACCTGGACTGCTGCTGTAGTTTTCTGTAATGCCAAGGCTCTGTCATGGGCACTAGATAACAGAGCCACTTGCTCACCAAGACTTATCCTCACACAACCAGAAGTGTCTCTTGGCCTTTGACCCACTGAAAATAAGCATTTTATTTTATTTAGAAATTCGAAAACAACAGTATATCATTTTACATAAAGAGCACATGATAGCAGTATGTCTTCACATGACATCATAATGTTATATATTGATGTACAAGCAAAGCAATAACAATTTGTCAGTAAAATCATATTTCGTTGCTTGTTCACCAACGCTCAGGCAAGTGTCCACCCAAATCTTAGATGAAAGTATCAAATTGAGGTACTATTCTGGCAAACATCCACTCCAATTTCCCCCTTCTTTTTATTTATTTATTTATTTATGTATTTTTTGGGGGGAGGGGGGGGTTAAAAACTCCTAAATCATGTCTGATATTAAGTGTAAGTCTTGCTAATTCTACCTTTTTTGCTGACAATGAATCCAATGTTACAATACTAAGACAATTGACCCTCAAAGCTAAAGAATTATGAGTGACCACTGTCTTCAAGTCTTGCAAAACTCTTGAATCGTGTCAAAGGTATGTGTTGACTGTCAAAGACGTAATGGCAAACTGATTACTGTAGACTAGCAATCAGTATGGCATGTGTTTGTGGAATTACATCGGTCTTACTCTCTTTATATTCACTAATTCTGTATGTCGTTCATGTTTTTCATTTTTTTTCATATGGGTGTTAACGATGTACTCATTGATTATTGATAAATAAAATTTCCATCATTGTAAAAACGATCTTGGCTACCTCCTTGACAGAAATATTTTATATTTCAATATATATAAAGATTATTGTTTTATGACCTTCATTTTCCATATTTTACCAAATGATAAGAAATATACAAGGAAGAAAGTTGCAAAAATGAACTAAGTTGGGTGTCAGTGTCAAAGGTCAATACCAAATCAGTTACATAAGAAAAGCCAGCTAAATTCATTCCTTTTTGAATATATAATCAGGCTAAGTATTAGGATACACACCCACGCTAATTTGAAGAAGAAAATTACATGCTTTGGACCATAGGAGGTAGCACAGAGAAATATGATCACAATAATTTACTAAACAAAAAAGGGAAATGTTGATGTTCAAAAGCATTAGATATATAGCCCCTAAGAATCTACAATGGTGAGTTTATCAGTCACGGCCAGCCATTATATAAATATTTGAAACTTCATTTACATGTTTTTATAAGCAAGCTTCTTCACTCAACACGTATAGCCTGTTGAACAGGTGAAATGGCTAAAGTACCAGCATACACATACATCAAACTCTCTTTTAAAGTTCCATAAGCTGTATCTTTGGCATTTTTTCAGAACTTTTGTTTTATGGTTTACCTACACTTTTTGCATTGAATCTCTAAACTGTAATTTAATGCCAAGTATTTGGCATATCAACACAACCTATATGAGTATAATCTCTAATTGTTATTGTTGAAAATTGTATTCAAGTCCGGACTAGAATTCATTTGTAAACAATAATCAATGATCACTACACACATACAAGCTGTGTTGACAAAGAGAATACTTGAAATTTCAGCATGACAAATGAATTAGGGTCAGATACGGCAGTTGATACACAGAAGCAGAATACTGAAAAACTTGCCACAAGTTACAGCTTATGTCCCTTTAACATGAATCCTACTACATTACTCACCAACTGTCATGTTAGGGTCACCCTTATCACCAACAGCTCTGACCACAGGACTGTTGGAACCCAAGGGATCTGCGTCTTTGAAGTGGACGGGTGGTGGGATGTATTTTCTCTCTGACAAGCCTAGCTTTGTCATGATGAGCTCAAAGCTTTCCATTCCTGTCAGTTTCAGTTCTGATTCCAACCCTTCCAACTCCAGATCGTCTGAATTGTAGAAAACATTTCATGATGGATTTTTCAATTACTAAGGCAAAACACCTTGCATCTGTTCTCAAGGGATGAAGTTATGTTAATTGTACAGCTTTACAATAATAAGGTTTCCACACAAACTTTTTTTGTAATCTATACTGAAAAAGATTAGGCCCTTCCTGAACAATGTTACAATTCAACATGATCTTGGGGGTTCTAGTTTATATAGTAAGGGAGGGCCCCCTAGATAAGCTAATTGTTTTCATATAGAAGACCGAGCCTAGTGTTCTCAAATATTGCCTATTCAGCTAGTACTACAAACTGTGATATCAACTTAAATACATGCTGCATTAAGTGTCTAAACCATACACTCTTATGAGATATATACATCTTGGTCCAAAACAGAACACATCTGACATGAAGTTCCTGGCTCTAGGCTCTACTTCTTGCAGTACTGCAATGTCATGATGAAGCTTCACAGTAAAATCATTTTGCCTTTAAAGGCACACCAAAACCACTCCAATTCCAAAATCCCCTTGCTTTCAATGGTACAGTATTGATCAGAACACACACAATAACAAAGAGGGTGTATGGATTCTGACAGTGAAGACTGAAAGCAAATGACTGAGCAATGAATTATGTTGTGATTTGGTTACTTACCATCAAGACCCCCATCTGGGGAATTACTGAAATCAAAGGCAACTTTTCTCTGAGTGCTTTTGCCAAAACTCTTTTCTCCACCAACACCACCAAAGCACACCCCATCACCATTGTTACGACTACCTCTCTGACCACAGCCAAAACAAAAGCCTTGATGTTGACCATGCATGCTTCTGTTAAACTGGTTTGTGTACGATCCACATGACTCACATAAAGCATTGCTATCACTTTCCCCTTCAAATTCCCTGGAAAGCTGTGAAGGCAATGAAAACAATTTGTGAGTAGAAGTCTGCACACTATGAAGAATTTTGTATAGTAAAAATCAAGTCATATTTCTACATCTGTCAGCCCTTTTGACAGGGGAGGGGTACATTCTTCAAAGATGTTTTGGCAGTCCTCTTTATCACTGTTTCTAGAAGTAGATGACTGCATTTCAAATCAGTTTTTTGCTATTATATATGCAACTTCTCGCTATATTTAGATTTACAGTAACACACAAACACACATACTCCCCACTCAATGTAAAACATCCAAATACAGGCACTCATTCAGACAAATGCAGTTGATTAGACATTGACAGCACAAAGAAAGAAAGAAAGAAAGAAAGAAAGATAGATAGATAGATGTGTATAAGCCCCTCCACTAATTTTGTCAGATCTTTGAAAATGCTGTACAACTGTTTACAAGCCCCTACCCTAGTTTAGCCCAAATATGTAAATGTTAGGAAAGTGTAATGAATCGTTACAGGTGGTAAAATGCTGTACAACTGTTTACAAGCCCCTACCCTAGTTTAGCCCAAATATGTAAATGTTAGGAAAGTGTAATGAATCGTTACAGGTGGTAAAATCACTTTTCAGACCAAAGAACCTTATAAAAGGTGTTATGGTATCATAAGGAAGAACACACTTTTTCAAGTACTTTATGATTTTGGGCAACTCCATGGCCCCCATTATCTAATAGAAAAGTCGTACTCAGATGTCAAATCTGCAATTTTGCCTTTCCATTCATGTCCACAGTGTTGGTTTTCATCCTCTGAACATGCTATTTCATTTGTTTGAGGCAATTATTTTTCACCTGTGAAGACTTTTCTAGTCGCTATTGTGAATTTAAAAGGAAGATCAGCAGCCTTTTTTCCCAATTTACTTTTTATTATTTCGTGGAAATTTCACCCAATTCTCACTTCTGTATCCCCGGATCAATTTTGATTGGAAACAGTGATACAAAATACTGAGTCAGTTTGGCTAGGAAATTGTCCCTGAGTTTTATTGTCTTTTGGCTATGTTGGCCTACCAGTATCCATGTGACTGTGGTATGCCAGTTCATGATATCATATGGTGGCCTACCACTATCCATGTGACTGTGGTATGCCAGATCATGATATCATATGGTGGCCTACCACTATCCATGTGACTGTGGTATGCCAGTTCATGAGATCATATGGTAGCCTACCACTATCCATGTGACTGTGGTATGTCAGATCATGAGATCATATGGTGGCCTACCACTATCCATGTGACTGTGGTATGCCAGATCATGAGATCATATGGTGGCCTACCACTATCCATGTGACTGTGGTATGCCAGATCATGAGATCATATGGTGGCCTACCACTATCCATGTGACTGTGTTATGTCAGTTCATGAAATCATGAGAATACTAGGTCAAATCTATGATGTCAGAGTATTTCATTTTTGCCTTTTAATTTCTTTGGATATAAATATTTGAAAATGTTTGAAAGCTGAAGTGGATTTGAATAATCCTGCAGAAATTTGCATAAACAAGTCATTGTCAATGACATAGTTCCCACTTGGTTAACGAATGTGGAATCATTGACGGAAATGATGGTGAAGTGATATTGGTCAACTTTCATCCGGAATGTGTGGAGAAAACGTTTTATTGATGTTTATGAGCAGTTGCTGCCTGATGTATGAATAGAATTAGCTAAATTTGAGAAATAGTTGGGTGTGTGATCAATGGTCGCACTGTGATTATATGAAGTCTGAGTGTTGGTTTTTGATAAACATGGATATGGGTGGTTAGATGTAGAAGTCCCTCACACGGAATATGTCAATTATCTCTGAAAAATGGTTTTTGAGTGAATGGATTCGCAGATGCACTGACATATGCACGGACATGACCAAAGCAATAAGTCCCCCGGACTTTGTGCCTGGGATGGGGACTAATCAAAGAGGAAAGTCCCCTACAAAAGGGGGATTATGATAAGACTATGCAGATGTGAAAAAGCCACGCTACGGGTAAGACGCACTCGATTTGCTCCGAGATTTCCAGAAATTCGACGGGTTAACGGCGTTAATTTCCGTCCAATCTCATAAATGACACCTGTGAATGTATAGCGACTGCCTATATGTCGAAAAAACGTTGAAAAACACTGTTATTTAATACAGAGAACGCATATTTTCACAAAGCGTGGGTCCAGAATGTCTATTTGACCTCTGTTCTAAATGTTAATGTATGCTGCCAATCATGATTACTCAAATTCAAATTGCGGCCTGGGCGATCTTGATCCTTGCGGAGCACAACTAACAAAGCGTACTGACTTATCACTAAAATCACCGTTATGTACCTAAACATACGCATACACAGCCACATACAACGTACACGATAAGACACATGTAATGAACAAGCAAGAAGCGGCATTTCTTTTTGGAGTGATTGGTGGTCTTGAAAAAAACGTTTTGTATGTGTTCCTGTAAAAAGTTATGAACATTGAGAGTCTTCACACGTCGTTTTGAAGGCAATCAAAATTTCATTTCTTCCTTCAGGCATCGAAACTGAATCTTTTCACTCACATTTTGAGGAAGTACCTTCGGCATTGTGACAACTTTGGTCATTGTTTATATCAGTTGATTCAATTCAGTTGAGCTGAGTGGAATGGAAATTTCAGTGTTACCACTGTTACTGGCTACGTCAACATTGCGTTGTAGATCGATCATCCATACTCGAGTACTCATCGACGACGACCACGGCCCTGCACAGCTGTCCTGGGGGAGTCATCAGCGTCATTTATTCTTTACCAATGTATTTCAAAATACTTGGCTGACCATTGTCACAGATTACTGGTAGTTTCCTTTTGTTGAAGTTTCTGGCTTACATATCGTGAACAGCAAGCAGCGTATATAGTATTCAAATATACAGGCTCATCTATGGAACTACAGACAACTTTTCCACTACGTCTCAATCACATGTCATTTGCATATTACGAACGGTCGTCGATGTTTTCCGAGGTTACCTATCCGAGGTAACCGGATATGCAACCTGCGCTTCTATACTTCGGGTCATGCTGTTGCCAAACTCTAAACTGGGGATCGTAACGTTTTAAATCAGTTTTACTCAAAATTGCTTCACCCTTTTCTGTGATTTGTTCGAAATACCAAAATTACACTGAAAATAAGCTTACGAATGAGTGAAGATTTGTTTTTCAAAGTCACAAGTTTTTTTTTTCAGTTGCAAGCTGCGTGTACCCGGCCGCGCGACGTCTTTTACCTGCAGTGACCGGCTATTATATACATCACTGCCAACCCCCCCCCCCAAAAAAAAACCCATAAAGCTACAAACAGTAGAAGGTTCTAACTTACGATTGCTTACGATCACAATCTGCTGCCGTCCTTAGAGACTATTTTTTACATCCATGGCTAGACTTTCCCCTTATTGTTTATATGTCTAGTTTGCGCGCTTGTACCGAGCACGAGATGTTCAGGGCTAGATTTGAACTCAATACAGTGCCCGAGGAAATTCTCTCCTGAACTAAGTCAAGACCTTCGTTTTCTATCTTCCTTCCGAAGCTCGTAATAATATGTCCATTTCAACTACTGGCTTCAATCACAGCGCCTTCACATTCAAATCATCCGCTGCTGTTGTGAGAAAGTATCCGTTCCATGTTGAAAGCCGGGGTTGAAACCAGGGGGTTGAAAACCGGGTCCCGTTTGAAATCGCAACGGAATATGCACACATCTACTTAGACGCAAAAAAGTTAGTAGAAATTCAGAGATGTACTGAAAGCCATACATCGTTGCTGTTTATTGAGTAAATTGAATGATGGAAATTCGTCTCCGAACTCGGCGATAAATGAGCGGCCCATTCTGTTTCATAACTTCCTAAAGTATACATGTATTTCTATTGCATACCACAGCGGTCATCGCATCGCTGTCTATCGAACCACAAAACGACTGTGATTTGAATTCAGTAAATTTTGATTGGATTCGAACTCAAAACGTACGGCATACAGTCCCCTTAGTAGAGAAGAAATCACAGTCAAGGAAGGTCTGTCGACCAGACCACAGCCCCTCGACCACTCCACAAACCCTAGTTATAATGTAGTCTCGAATCGTGTGAACCCTACACACTTCCGTAATATTCAGGCAGAGGTGATAATCGGTAGTTCCTGGTGTAAAAGATAGTTTATTTTATTCTGATAAGCCAACGACTAAGCAAGTGTTTAACCATCCCGCCCAGTGTTTGACAACAACCAACGTCACTACGACGTTGCCTATTGTGCGCCCACGGCGCTGGACTTTCCTCTTCAAGCATGTGTGGCAGAAAACATCAGGTTGCTCATGAGGTTGCTCAAGTATAAGCCTAGTTTTGTGTTGCCTAACTTGGGGGTTATACCAGGACTAGTACGTTACATGGATGGCTAGATATACAGAATGAGGTAGAGGATAGGTAGACAGAAAGAGGTATGTAGAGAGATGGATAGATAGATAGATAGATAAGATTGATGAATGGACCGATCAGCAGACATATAGAGACATCTCAGCAAACAGATTCAGAGAAAGATCTACCTCAGCAGGGTACCAAAGTCCAAGTAATTCTCTTTCAGAAGCAAAGTCAGCATTGAAGAGATCTTCCATTGGATCATCATCTATTTCCATATCTTCATCCAGGTAGAGGGTGTCGTACAAAGCATTGCCTTCACCTCTCACATGGGCTCTCTCAGCATTCTCTCTGGAATCTCTACCAACTACAATGGTGCAATAACATTGAATGACTTTGATGCTAGAATTGGCTTTTTACAAAATGCCCACTTCAGAAACTTTATCATTTGCACTGCTGAATGGGTACTGAGTGAAAGAATGCCAATATTGACATTGGAATAAGGCTTTCTCAAATAATCTGTCAAAAAATCTGTCACTGATATGCAAAAGTAAATACTAGTCAGCAAATTTAGATACAAGAACAACAAACAACTTTATAGGCAGCTGCTAATGTTACAATGCACATTAGACAAGAGATAATTATTAATGGCTGAGACTACAAAGGACAACTGGTACTGTTTTGGGACATTGTCGCAAGGGCACATCCTGGCTGAAACATTGCTTCATCATTAACAAACCTGCAAACACAAACAGCTCTATAGAAAGTTTATGTCATAGCACTGCTATAAATATCTGAACTTGCAACTAATAATACAGTGCATGTGCATGAATATATGAATATATTTACAAAAATATCACATCAACGACACTGTTGCTCCCATAGTTTGTAGTTTACAACACAAACTTAAAAATGCCTGAAAATGGTAAAAATTCTAAAATCCAATATTTGTTGATCCTGCACACATTGCAGATTTCAGCACAATTTACACAATCTTAAAGCTCCATAAGCTGTATCTTTTGGCTTTTTTCAGAACTTTGTTTTGTGGTTTCCGTACACTTCTGCATTGAATCCCTAAACTGTAATTTAAGTATTTAGCATATCAACACAACCTATGTGAGTATAATCTACATTGTTATTGTTGAAAATTGTATTCAAGAATAGACTAGAATTCATTTGTAAACAATAAACAATGATCACTACACACATACAAGCTGTGTTGACAAAAAGAATACTGAAATTTCAGCATGAAACATACATACATACGGACGATAGACATTTTCCAGCCTATAAGAATAACTTTCATTGTTATATATCCATAAGACATTTAGGAGTTAAGAGTGTTTTCTTACCTCTATGTGGCATGAGTGATGTCAAATCAGCCATGGCTCGATATCGTTGACCCAGACCACCTTGTCTGGTTGGTGGTCTTTCATTCCTAGCAGGTAAAGATAGTTCACCTTCAAGCTCTCTCTCTGTCATTTCACTGTTAAATATAAAATACAGCGCATCAAGTTGGGTATGTAGCTAAGGTTCTATGCCTTTTGAAAAATCATGTCTTCAAGGCAATGCAAGAACTGTTGTCACTTTTCTCCCACAATGCATGGCTGGCAGTGATTGAATAATTGTCCCTTTATAATTTAAAATTCAGTCACTGTAAACCTTGACTGTAAATGGATCAAAAGTTCATGGTTACAAAGTATTACAACTATATTGATATGAATGTTTATATTGTAAAACTGACACACAGACAAATTGATTGAAAAAAGGTCTCAACCATAACCACATATACGGTAATAAATGAATTATAAATTGTAGCAGCACTACACATATGTAATGAATTCCAATACGCATATCTGAGCACATACCATGGACATATGCAATTTATATGCTTAAACAGGAAATAATCAATGAAATGGCAATTTAAATCAGATATATCTTGACTGTGTATGATTTCATATGCTCTACTTTTATCCTTCTGCAACTAAAACCAAAAGGAAAACTTCTATAATCCTGAATCTTCTCTGAAAACCTTGAGTGAAACTCACGCTCTTTCCATTGGTTCAATAGCAGAGCTTTCACCGACTGCCATGGGTGCTTGTACTGGGGTGCCATTTGCAGACTGTGGACGTGAAGTCTCTGACGCAGACGATGGAGTAGGCACTGGTTCCTCATCTTCTTCACTCTCTGTACAAGGGTGTTCAATCATCCATGTTGCAAGCACATTGATTCTCCTGGCATCAACTTCTCCTCTGGTGCCTGTGGTGGTCATAATATAAAAATGTCAATTAAATTTGGTTTTAAAGCCAAAGGGCTGATAGCTGTATCACTTTTAAAAATGCATGTAGTATTGATAAAGAGGTAATGGTTTGATAAAATTTTGGTGTCCATACAACTTATAAAAGTAATGTCAAGTATCACTACTGTTGTAAGCGTGTGATGTACGCAGTAACTAGTGAGAAAGATTATACCTTGTCAAGAGTTTTTGTACATTACTAACCAACAGTGTGCTCAATAACTTTTCAGATTTCTGAATTCTTTGTGTCAATTTGGGAATTCTGGGAATTTCCTTGGATCAGCCTTATACAATTATGATATACCAATATATGTAATATGCATATTTTTTTTTGAGTCAAGAAGAATATCCTACAGTCCATAGAGCATAAAATCCACTAAGTGGACATAAGGTGACTGTATCATCTAAATTTTCCACACTACAGCATTCTTTCATGAAACCTCACAAGGTGCCAATTCAAAGGCAGCATGTCATTTTTTACTCTATAAAATATAACTCAAATTTCTGCGGAAAGAGATATTTGGCCACATAAATGATTACCCAAAAAGTTTTTAAAGCTACTTTAATATGAACAGTTCACAACGTTTCCAGTACCTGTTGCTGTCATGGCTCTTCGTATATGTCTGATGGTAAATCCCATTTCAAGGAGGGGTGTTGCTATCGGGGGTGGTGGTGGGGAAGGAGATCGTCTTCTTTGACTTGAGGCTGGCTGACCTGTTGGTGCTGTTGTACTGGTATTTCCTGTCAGAACAACATGATGGCATTATTAAAGGTTACAGCAAACTATCTGGAAAGCCACAACTTCTTGATAAACTCTCATACAATTGCATTCCCATTCCTTTCAAGAGAAATCTAAAGGTGGCAGTGTAGATATGTTCACATTATTGCTATTTGGTTTTCTGCCTACTTTGTGGTATCTTATGCCTGGAAAAGTCTATTTTTTTCACAGCTGTAGTAACAGGCATGTCAACTTTGACAGAAAATCAATCAACCAATCAAATAAACAAAGTTGTTATGGCAACACACCGACTATTATTTCGAACACTGTTTTCTTCTTAACTCCCGTTCATCTGTAAAATAATTTTAAGTACAACCATCTTGCAATTTATTTTATTTTTGTCATGAAAGAAAAGGTGAATTATTTCGTTTAAATTTAAAATGAAAGATTTCTCACCAGTAGTTACATCAGTCATATCTCTCAGGTCAGTCTCACTCTGCCGTCTGACACTGGGTGTCAAAGGGGGTGACAGAGATGGTGACAATGTCGGTGGTGTGTCTGGTGTACATGTAGCTTGAGGAGGGATAACAAGGCATGGAGGGGCATTGGCCCTCAACTGGCTACGTTGTCTCTGGAAAGCCCTAACTATGGGTCCATCTATTGAATTGTTGTTATTGGTTGTCAATGTGATTTCCTGGGCACTGGTTCGGGTTGGTGTCACGGCTGAAGAAGAACCTGGAGTTGAAGCCTCACTTGTCTTCTTTGGATCTTTAGTCTTGCCATCTTCACCTGGAGTAAATTAATAAATAATTGAAAACAATCACACATTACTATATATGGTACTAAAAAGTAAAAACCATAGCTTGGTTTTTATCATTCTTTATCCTTATCCTGCTAAACATATCACTTCCCAATCTGCTTAGTGAAAAGCAGTATTAAGCCAAATACATCCATATTTTCACTTATATGAATGGTAAACAGGTTTAGTCAGTAAAATCATATTTATAGTATCTATGTTTCCAGGGCCTTCAAATGTTTAAATTTTTTTTACAATACAATACATGGGGCATGTTATATCTCATTTGTTTTAAACCTTTGCCATTTTCAATAGAGGATAGATAATGCAAAATAAAATGGTCCTTTTTTACTACATATACTCTTCTTTGAAGTTAAATATTACATTTCAGAAAATAGCATCGTTTTTTACTTAAATTAGTATTTATCTTTAATACCAAAAATGAGGTATTTTACCCCAAATATACACCCACTTCATCCTTCCAGTAAACTACTGCTAACATACTAAACTTTAGAGTCTGCTTTTTGAAAATATATAGTATGAGGGGGGGGGGGGGTTTCCTTGTCATTTTTGATGAGAAATATTGCTTTGAAAAAACTGTGTTGGCAACATGCAGCTCCACCTTAACTGTATTCAGTCGTACATTCTTTAAAATTTTAAATCCTATTCACTTGATATACTTAGTTCACCAAATTTACATCATCAAAACATATTACCATTTAATAAATCAGAATCATTACCTTCAAATCTATTTGACATAATATAAATCATTTGCAACTACTCACTCAATTTAGACGAGCCATCTCCAGTGTTGATGTATTTACCAGAGGCAGCCATCTTGTGCAACACAGAGTGCGCCCTCTCTAGTTCCATTAGAGATACTATCCTTTTGATAGGAGATGGCATTACAGCTCGTTTCACCATTTGCTTCATTACAGTTCTCATGACATCACGCAAATCAGTATCTTTTCCCTTTGATGGACTTTTGCCATCTTTTTCTTCACCCAGATATCCTTCTTTGCTGTCGTCAGGTAGATCTGTTTTCTCATCTAAGTCAGCTTTGGGTACAAGGAGCATTTCTGCATATCTGCTACTCCCCATGATAACACTGAGGCTCTTCAATGCTCCAATTCGTAGGTAGGCAACTTGCAAGGCAGTCATTTCAGTCTCCCTCTGTCCTGCCTGTTCACCATCACTTGGCGTACCAGATCTGTGGCCACTTGGTGGGCCAGATGCTTCTGATCCTGGTGTCTGTGCATTTGATGTCTGTTGGGAACTCGGTGCAGATTGTGTACTAACACCAATGCTCCTTGTCTGGTCTCCAGTGCCCTCCTCAGACTTACTCAGAGCTGCGTGCATATCAGATGATAGACTTTGAAATGCCTCATCTACAAGCTGAGTGGTTATGCTCTCAGCTATGCTCTTACTGGCCTGTGGATGAGTGGCCTGAGGGACAGCGGGTGTGGCTTGACCAGTTGCAGACTCTGAAGTTGATACCTGGGTACCCTGTCTTTGAACAGTTCCACTGGCATCTGATATCACAGTAATGGCTGTGCTAACTGCATAGTCCAGATTTTTGGGTCCTTCCGTGGACAACACAACCCTCTCTGCTATTTTATTCTCTTGCTCACTGGGAGATGACTCTCTTGAACTGCCACTGCTGCCAGCATTCATGGCAGAGGCAATTTCAGCATCTAATGATCGTTCCAATGCTCCTTGGTCTGTGTCCCTCTGCTGGGTCTTCTCAGCCCTGGCTTTCCTGGCAGTAGCTAGTTTTTGCTCAGCAGTAGCATTCTCTTCAATGATGGCAGACAGCTGCATGAGATCCATCAGATGTGTTGCAGTCAAACCATGCAACTTGGAAGCATCAAAACTCTGTGGCTCAATTGCATCTAAGTTAGATATGGCTGTGTCACTGCGGAATTCAAAAAAAGAAATAAAAGAGAATAGCGTTAACCTGACAAAGTGAAAGAAAATTTCTTGAAGAATATTTTGAAACCATTTGTATTTCGTCAGCATCATTCATCCAGCACATAATGTATAATCCCTTTTTCAGGGAATTACAGTAATGCTCCACAAATAAGTGTTAATCAATCAGTCAATCAGTCAGTCAATCAATCAAACATACCAGTATCCACAATGAAGTAATATTCAATGGCACTGTACAAATGAAAGTTCAGTACTTTCACGCTATCCTAAAAACATGTGGTTAATTGTTTACTGAAGCTGTTTGAAATTAGTGACTTATGCAGTGCTCCAGGGAGTGCATTCCTAAGGCGTGACACAGCACGTGCAAAAGCACATCTGCCATAGTATTCTGATTTATATCTTGAAAAATGCAAAATCCATATCAGATGAGCCAGGTTCATGAGATGTTGATTTTGGAGGAATAAGATCTGACATGTACCAGTACCTTGGTGACAAGTCTTTTAATGCTTTGTGTGTGATGAGTAAGATCTTGTACTCAATTCTGAACTTGATCAAGAGCTAAATCTAATTCTTAGGGAATGGGTGTGATGTCATCCTCTTTCTTTGCTTATGTTACGATTGTTGCAAACACGGCGGTTTCAGTTTCAGTATACAGTATATTTTTTAATGTTTTCTGGGAAACCCAACTCATTTTGACATGATGCCCTTCATGCTTCTCAGAAATTCCCAATATCACATTGAAAGCAAAATCAAGTAGCATAATTTTTTGTCACTATAATTTTTGTGTGTTTTTATTAGATGTTTGAATCGAAAGAAATCTCCAAGACAGACTTGGTGTGAAAATGGTTTACAGTTCTCTCCTTTTAAAGTTTAATAGAGTACTATTTCCCCACCTGATAGTAGCATCGGCATCTTCCCATTGCACTTTGCCAGATGTACCTCCTTCTTTCAGCATTCCCAGCAAAGTTGCTTCCCTGGATGTCTGTCTATGGATACACCTACCACCCAGTCGAAGTCCTCTGTCCACCCCTCCAATGATAGCTACAACAGGCCATACAAGCTTACACAAGCTGGTTACTGTTGTCTCATCAGCTTGGTTTTCACTCTCATCTGTCTCTTTGTCATCTTTGACACTTTCTTCTGTTACATCTTTGTCTTTGTGTTCATCACCTTCAGAAGTCAAAATGTCTTCTGGTTTATCCTCTGTCACGTTAGTAGTCTGCTCAACGTCTGGCTTGCTCTCTTCAACTTCCTTTCCATTGCTGCCATCATCATGTTTCATTTCATCATCATCAGTTTTGCCCTGCATGACGGCAGTCAGTTTCCTGATGTATTGAAACCGTTCTAGGAGACACATGTTGATTATGTTCATCCAGTTGCTGTCCCTGTGCAGGGCTCTGATGAGGGATATATTGGCCTCTGCAAGTACAGCTGGCATGGGAGCACACAGAGGGTCGCCAGGTAACAGATCTCTTGGTGCTCCTCTCACCTGCATGTCACATATTTTCACCTGTTCATGAGATTAAATGATAGAAAAACTTTAACACTTCAAAGAAGCATGTTTGCTAGTAGTGTGATATAAATTTTATCATTTCTTTACTGTAAAATTGCTGTGTACATTCTTAAATCAATCAGACACACGCATTGTCAAACCATAAGAATGGTACAGTACACTGAATATACATATGCAGGTAAGTGGCAACATTTATATACTTTGAGGAAAAATTCATGTATCTCAAAATCTTTTTTCCAAATCTGTGTATAACTGAAAACCATATGCTATGGCTGGTTTAGAATTGGAACTTTGTTATTTTGCATTGAACAGCAATGTACATTTAGAATACACACCATGATACATGGCACACTAACCAAATGAAATCAGGAAATCAGCAATGCCCTTAGATGCTAAGTCCCTACCTTTTCCCCTGGGTTGCTACTGTAAAACATCACCACAGGATAAAGTTCTGTAACATCCACATCTTCAAAGGCAAGCCGAGGTTCCTGTAACAACAGAACATATACAAACAGTATATATCAATATCATGTAATAATTCAGTACATCACCATGTAATGAATTGATTCCCTAATTTATTACTTGATTAATTTCAATGTCAATATCATGTGATGATACCCTTATTCACCATGTAATGATCCCTAATTCACCATGTAATGATCCCCTAATTCACCATGTAATGATCCCCTAATTCACCATGTGATGATCCCCTAATTCATTACTTGATTAATTTCAATGTCAATATCATAGGGGTCCCTTAATTCACCATGTGATGATTCCCTAATTCATAACTTGATTAATTTCAATGTCAATATCATAGGGGTCCCCTAATTCAGTACATCACCATGTAATGAATTGATTCCCTAATTTATTACTTGATTAATTTCAATGTCAATATCATAGGGGTCCCCTAATTCACCATGTGATGATTCCCTAATTCATAACTTGATTAATTTCAATGTCAATATCATAGGGGTCCCCTAATTCATCATGTGATGATTCCCTAATTCATAACTTGATTAATTTCAATGTCAATATCATAGGGGTCCCCTAATTCATCATGTGATGATTCCCTAATTCATAACTTGATTAATTTCAATGTCAATATCATAGGGGTCCCCTAATTCATCATGTAATGATTCCCTAATTCATAACTTGATTAATTTCAATGTCAATATCATAGGGGTCCCCTAATTCACCATGTAATGATTCCCTAATTCATGACTTGATTAATTTCAATGTCAATATCATAGGGGTCCCCTAATTCACCATGTAATGATTCCCTAATACATTACTTGATTAATTTCAATGTCAATATCATAGGGGTCCCCTAATTCACCATGTAGTGATTCCCTAATTCATGACTTGATTAATTTCAATGTCAATATCATAGGGGTCCCCTAATTCACCATGTAGTGATTCCCTAATTCATTACTTGATTAATTTCAATGTCAATATCATAGGGGTCCCCTAATTCACCATGTAGTGATTCCCTAATTCATGACTTGATTAATTTCAATGTCAATATCATAGGGGTCCCCTAATTCACCATGTAATGATCCCCTAATTCATGACTTGATTAATTTCAATGTCAATATCATAGGGGTCCCCTAATTCACCATGTAATGATCCCCTAATTCACCATGTAATGATTCCTAATTCATGACTTGATTAATTTCAATGTCAATATCATAGGGGTCCCCTAATTCACCATGTAATGATTCCCTAATTCATGACTTGATTAATTTCAATGTCAATATCATAGGGGTCCCTAATTCACCATGTAATGATTCCCTAATTCATGACTTGATTAATTTCAATGTCAATATCATAGGGGTCCCCTAATTCACCATGTAATGATTCCCTAATTCATGACTTGATTAATTTCAATGTCAATATCATAGGGGTCCCCTAATTCACCATGTAGTGATTCCCTAATTCATGACTTGATTAATTTCAATGTCAATATCATAGGGGTCCCTAATTCACCATGTAGTGATTCCCTAATCATTACTTGATTAATTTCAATGTCAATATCATAGGGGTCCCCTAATTCACCATGTAGTGATTCCCTAATTCATGACTTGATTAATTTCAATGTCAATATCATAGGGGTCCCCTAATTCACCATGTAATGATCCCCTAATTCATGACTTGATTAATTTCAATGTCAATATCATAGGGTCCCCTAATTCACCATGTAATGATCCCCTAATTCATGACTTGATTAATTTCAATGTCAATATCATAGGGGTCCCCTAATTCACCATGTAATGATTCCCTAATTCATTACTTGATTAATTTCAATGTCAATATCATAGGGGTCCCCTAATTCACCATGTAGTGATTCCCTAATTCATGACTTGATTAATTTCAATGTCAATATCATAGGGGTCCCCTATTCACCATGTAGTGATTCCCTAATTCATGACTTGATTAATTTCAATGTCAATATCATAGGGGTCCCCTAATTCACCATGTAATGATTCCCTAATTCATGACTTGATTAATTTCAATGTCAATATCATAGGGGTCCCCTAATTCACCATGTAATGATTCCCTAATTCGTGACTTGATTAATTTCAATGTCAATATCATAGGGGTCCCCTAATTCACCATGTAATGATCCCTAATTCATGACTTGATTAATTTCAATGTCAATATCATAGGGGTCCCCTAATTCACCATGTAATAATTCCCTAATTCATTACTTGATTAATTCAATGTTAATATCATAGGGGTCCCCTAATTCACCATGTAGTGATTCCCTAATTCATGACTTGATTAATTTCAATGTCAATATCATAGGGGTCCCCTTATTCACCATGTAGTGATTCCCTAATTCATGACTTGATTAATTTCAATGTCAATATCATAGGGGTCCCCTAATTCACCATGTAATGATCCCCTAATTCATGACTTGATTAATTTCAATGTCAATATCATAGGGGTCCCTAATTCACCATGTAATGATTCCCTAATTCGTGACTTGATTAATTTCAATGTCAATATCATAGGGGTCCCCTAATTCATCATGTAATGATCCCTAATTCATTACTTGATTAATTTCAATGTCAATATCATAGGGTCCCCTAATTCACCATGTAATGATTCCCTAATTCGTGACTTGATTAATTTCAATGTCAATATCATAGGGGTCCCCTAATTCACCATGTAATGATTCCCTAATTCGTGACTTGATTAATTTCAATGTCAATATCATAGGGGTCCCCTAATTCACCATGTAATGATTCCCTAATTCGTGACTTGATTAATTTCAATGTCAATATCATAGGGGTCCCCTAATTCATCATGTAATGATCCCCTAATTCATTACTTGATTAATTTCAATGTCAATATCATAGGGGTCCCCTAATTCATCATGTGATGATTCCCTAATTCATAACTTGATTAATTTCAATGTCAATATCATAGGGGTCCCCTAATTCATCATGTGATGATTCCCTAATTCATAACTTGATTAATTTCAATGTCAATATCATAGGGGTCCCCTAATTCATCATGTAATGATACCCTAATTCATTACTTGACTACTTTAACTACCTCTCTCTGCTTATTGTTTCCTATATAAAACCAAGAAACGAAATTTGCTTCATGTGATTGAGTTTAAATTCAGGCTATTTGTTGTAGTTGCTTATAACAGAAACCTTCTAACAAATAATCATTACAACTTTTAATACAATCATTCTCGTTTTCAATGGACAATTCATTTATGATTTGTTTTTCATTTACAATTGTCCTCTGAATAAATTTGAAATTAAAATATTTTGGGATGAGTCCTTACATCTCCATTCTTGCCAAATGATATCGTCCTTGCTTCCATGTCAAGAACACAGGTGATGTAATCTCCTTGGGTAAATCCAGGCAGGGTCAATGAGTGTTCACCATTGTGGTACAGATTACCACTGTAAGCTCTGTACAGCCACATATCTGATGTTGTTCTGTGGCTGAAATCCCTGACTGGACTCTTAGATACTCCAACACAGGTACCTTCATTGCCTTTGTTTTCCTTCACAATGTAAAACTGCAAGGTACACAATTCAAGACATGTGGGTTTTACACATTGAGTGTATGATCATGAACAGCATTGTGAAGTGTGCCCATTAACATACATTTATCTGTTATTCACTGAAAGCAATGTCTCTTTGACTCAAGAAATATTTACATATTGATATTTATTGTAAATACCTACCTACATTTATTACAGACAGGCCGATGCAAAGAAATTTCAAAAAAAGATTTTCAATAGACTAAAACAGTTCAGAATGTCATAGGGGCACTGTGACATAGTATAACATAACTAGATAATATTATAGAGTCCTGACAGATATTTTAGCTGTCAGTTTGATAACTGTACTCGAGTATTTGCTGAGTTAGAATTCTCTGCCATTACTTCAGATTCAAAGGACAAGCAAGGACAACATTAATAAGTCAACAGGGTTCTCCTTCGGATTTTTTGATAGAGTAGCGGCGAATTTGCATAACATTTACGTAATTGGTGTTTCATAAAATTTGCATATAGTTTGTATTTACCAAAAATTGACACAGTGGTACTTCTGGAGTGGAGCCCCTCCTCCACTGATTTTTTCAAAATTTAGTACATCCTAACTAAGTTGCATAAGCTTCTATCCTTGTTTATATCAAATAAAGAAAGGTTAGGAGAGTATAATAGACAGTTGGTAAAACTGCTTCTCAGATCAAAGACATTATTAACAGATGTAAAACAATAAAACGTTGAAGTTCCCGTTACAACATCGCTAGTGTGCCACGTTTTTTTATTACATTTATCAAGGTTCTCTACCTCTGTGCACCCCCGGTACCAAAATAGAACAGTCCCATGATGTCACATCCGCTATTGTTTACAGTATTTTCATTCACCCATGTGATGTTGGTTTTCATTCTCTTCACATGCATTTGTTTAAAGCAATTAACCCTCCATCTGTGAAGAGTTTTTACCGGTGACTATAACAATTTTATTTGCCATGTTGCTTTTTTCACAAAGTACTGACCGTTTGATCTTTGAAAATTGGGTTGCTTTTATGTGCAGCCCACGCATGCCTGTGCTTTGAAAGGCAGTAAACACTATGCTATGCTATGCTGCTGCATGCTCATCGGCAGCATACATGACGTCTTCGTTTATAGTTTACTTTTGATTTCAAGATGTAAGTAGAGCAGAAATTTCACCAAATTGTAACTTCTGTATCTAGGGATTGTGTAATCAGTGTGACTTTAAACAGTGATATAAACTATTTCGTCGGAAATCGTCGCTGACTTTTGCTGTCTTTTGCCATTGTGAACATTTTGCCACTGAACCTCATAGCGTTGCCAGTAACGATAGCGTCGCGGTGATATTGAAAGTGTCGTGGGCTTGAATGATAGCGTCGCAGGCCGCGACACTGTTTTGGACTGCGGAGAACCCTGAGTCAAGCTTGACAAAATAACATACTCACTTTCCCTCTCCAGGTGTATTCTCTCTTGGAAATTATTGAATGTATTATATGAGTCGCCATGCCAAATACGAGTCAATCAAAGTCAGAGTTTCTTTTCTAACTCACCTTCCATTGGTAACATCCAGATGTTATCCCTGTTGATCCTAATCCATACCCTCTGCCACCGGATCCATGAACCAGTGTGTGTCCCCCTTCTACAGTGCAACATACAGTCCTTTCCGCATCAAAGGATGCTTCCTGCATAGCTAGCTTATCCTCCTCATCATCTTCAGGCAAGAATGACCCTTGACCTTTGCCCTGTTTCTCCTTGGCAGATGAACTCTGATCCATGGCTGACTGTGGGCTGCACCACAGACTCTCAGAAAGATTGTTAAAGAGGACTTCCACCACTGCTTTGTTTTGTTCAGCGTGAGATGTGGTACTGCAGGCTGGAAGGACAGCTTCCAGCAGATGAAGGGCAAGAAGTCTGGTGCGGATATTTTGTACCATTGGTAGAGCTGTAACCAACATGATAGAATACAACATGAAACCATAATGAATTCATTCATCCTCTTAACATTTTCTTTGCCACACTAGAGCCATTCAACACATACAGCACTGATTATGCAAATCACATAATATTCATGAGAATTGGTAACTACTATCTATTCCCCTCACAACTTGATGCCTGCAATACTTGAAATGAAGTCAATATGAGATTTATACATTGCTTTTCGTTGTAGCTAACAATTTCTCAATTAGCTGATTACTTTAAATTGGTCTTATATGCATACCTTCAGGTACAATAACCTCACATGGCAGAGATCTCTGCATTGCAGATGAAGTTCCAAAACCGTCAGTATTTTTAGTAAACAAATATAAATTGACTCACTTTCTGTCTGACAACTACAACTGGACAATAAAACCTACCTGTACCAACTTTGTGACCTGCAATAGACAGCAGCAGAGTGGTCCATTTTGTGGTGGCCATCTTTTCTTGGACAATCCTTGAGGATGCTACTCGTCTCAGGAAAACCAAGAAATCACCCAGGGAAGTCTCAGCCAACTTTCTGGAACGTTCACTGATTGGTTTTACAGGTTTGCCTGTTGAGAATATTACAACAGATTTGACATGAATCTTAGTGTTGGTGAACTGAACCAGCTTATTTAAGTAAATGAACCTTTGGCGTAGGTTGCCAGACTGACTGAATAGCAGTTGAATATTTAAGTGCTACAGTTTACAAGTACATTGATTGTCACATCTTCTTATAAATATTTTATTAGATGATTTGGCCTACTAAATTACTTGCAGGCATGTGACTCTACCTAAATATGGCAAGTTAGCAATGGAATGCTTAATGTAAATTTAGACTTAATTTCAAATTTAAGTATGAAGTTGATAATGAGATACACAAATACCTCACCAAGTCATTCATCAAAGTCATAAACTGCACTTTGTTTCTGAGATCATTCAAGTTGGTTCAAGTTTTGCCTACAGCTAGCAGACCCTCAAACTTTCAAAGAAAAGTAGAACAAATACAGTGTGTATAACATGCATTCACAATGACTTTGTCTGTGGTTATGACATACTGTAATTGGATAGAGCAGATAATACGATGAGCATATAGGCATTTACAAAGGTCAAGGGTTATTTTGACTATATACACTGGGGGGGGGGGTGTTTGTCATTTATGTATTTGAAAATCAGCTGCTAAAAGGGTATATGTTACAATACTAAGAGTGATGTAGTAGGTATGTATTTATCTCAGAATCAACTCTTCTGCACTAAAAGTTGCTGTACAAGAAACAGCAATGGTTTATTTGAATCTTTTGTAAAGGTCTTGCTACTACACTCTAAAACAAAACCATAGATCAATATGCCTGCAGCTATCATCATTTTTCCAAAATATCCTTCCACAATATACACATTATATGAACTGACTGCCACACACATTACAAAACTGTTGAGCCCCTTTTCACCACTATGAACTGGTACAAGTACAACCCTATCAACATCAATAGTCTGTCACATTTTTATATAGAAAAATAAGGATGCAGGATGGTGTTTCTCTTACTTTGAAGAGTGTCATCCTTTTTCTCATCTTGTTTTCTTGTCTCTTGTTTGCCATTGTCATCGTCTTTGCCATCGGTCTGTCTGCTATCTTCAAATTTCATCTCTTCAGTGCTTTGAGGCTTGGTACTGTGGCCACAAGCTACCTCTAGTAGATTATTCAATTGATTACACAACAAATCTACCACTGCTTGTATTACATTTGAACTTAGCTTGTCAGCATATGTCCTAGAGTTGGGGAGTAAAAGACAGAAAATGCTTGAAGAGTTGATTAACTAACATAACTGCTGTTTGATATTGCAGTCTGATTATCTTCTCCTTGGAGCTGACAAGTCTATACAAGAAAATCACAGATTACATGCACAGCAAGCAATTCCATCTTGAGTTGTCGTGATAGTGAATACTTGCAGTGATCTTGTTTTTCTCTTTGGCAGATTTGACATTTGCATTCATCTACTCATTTAGATTTCAAATCAGTCTACCCATACTGTGATGATACTTGGTGTTTGCAACAATGTATTCATTCCATGGTGGCATCAATGTGTACGGGCAATGTATTCATATCACGCTGAATAGTGCCACAATGCCTGAAGTAAATATCTTTACCCTAAATTGACAAGTAATACTTACAGCAATGTCTATAACCTATTTCAAATAATCTCACCCTCTGAAGGCAATTGATATTTGCATCTGATTCAGTTTACTGAAGGAACCTGTCTTTGCAGTGATATGTCCAGCTAGTGATGAAAGCTTATATTTGATGTAATCTATATGTCTTCACAATGAGGCAATCCTTGACATTTGCTTGCCGCAATCGGTAGGGATCTCACAACTAAATAGCAAGGTCTGTGTCAAGCTCACATTTGCAGCAATTTACTTACCCTGTGGTGACAGCCAATATTTGTAGCAATCTCATACTAGCAACCTGTAGAATGGTGTTGAGTTGTGACATTCCTCTGGACACCCACGGTACTAGTGGTTTGAGGACTGCTTGATGACCGCACAGTCTAGATAACAATGGAAGCATACCAGTAGATACTGCTAATGAGATATCAACTGGCTGGTATTTCACACTCAGGGCAAATACTGTTGTCAACAGCAGCCTCTGTCTTGCACCTGACAAAAGAGAATAGAGAGATCACATAAATAGAGGTAGTCATTGGCACTGATAGATTAAACTGGAGTAGAAGTATGGCTTAATCAGTTTAATGTTTTTAAACTAAATGAGTGTCATCCTCTAAAATCTGAGAGATGGCCCTCCTTAGCTGATTCTTTTCATCTAGAGATGGCCCTCCTTAGCTGATTCTTTTCATCTAGAGATGGCCCTCCTTAGCTGATTCTTTTCATCTAGAGATGGCCCTTCTTAGCTGATTCTTTTCATCTAGAGATGGCCCTCCTTAGCTGATTCTTTTCATCTAGAGATGGCCCTCCTTAGCTGATTCTTTTCATCTAGAGATGGCCCTTCTTAGCTAATTCTTTTCATCTAGAGATGGCCCTTCTTAGCTGATTCTTTTCATCTAGAGATGGCCCTTCTTAGCTGATTCTTTTCATCTAGAGATGGCCCTTCTTAGCTGATTCTTTTCATCTAGAGATGGCCCTTCTTAGCTGATTCTTTTCATCTAGAGATGGCCCTTCTTAGCTGATTCTTTTCATCTAGAGATGGCCCTTCTTAGCTGATTCTTTTCATCTAGAGATGGCCCTCCTTAGCGATTCTTTTCATCTAGAGATGGCCCTTCTTAGCTGATTCTTTTCATCTAGAGAGGCCCTTCTTAGCTGATTCTTTTCATCTAGAGATGGCCCTCCTTAGCTGATTCTTTTCATCTAGAAATGGCCCTCCTTAGCTGATTCTTTTCATCTAGAGATGGCCCTCCTTAGCTGATTCTTTTCATCTAGAGATGGCCCTCCTTAGCTGATTCTTTTCATCTAGAGATGGCCCTCCTTAGCTGATTCTTTTCATCTAGAGATGGCCCTCCTTAGCTGATTCTTTTCATCTAGAGATGGCCCTCCTTAGCTGATTCTTTTCATCTAGAGATGGCCCTTCTTAGCTGATTCTTTTCATCTAGAGATGGCCCTCCTTAGCTGATTCTTTTCATCTAGAGATGGCCCTTCTTAGCTGATTCTTTTCATCTAGAGATGGCCCTTCTTAGCTGATTCTTTTCATCTAGAGATGGCCTTTCTTAGCTGATTCTTTTCATCTAGAGATGGCCCTTCTTTAGCTGATTCTTTTCATCTAGAGATGGCCCTTCTTAGCTGATTCTTTTCATCTAGAGATGGCCCTTCTTAGCTGATTCTTTTCATCTAGAGATGACCCTTCTTAGCTGATTCTTTTCATCTAGAGATGGCCCTTCTTAGCTGATTCTTTTCATCTAGAGATGGCCCTTCTTAGCTGATTCTTTTCATCAAGAGATGGCCCTCCTTAGCTGTTTCTTTTCATCTAGAGATGGCCCTTCTTAGTTGATTCTTTTCATCTAGAGATGGCCCTTCTTAGCTGATTTTTCATCTAGAGATGGCCCTTCTTAGCTAATTCTTTTCATCTAGAGATGGCCCTCCTTAGCTGATTCTTTTCATCTAGAGATGGCCCTCCTTAGCTGATTCTTTTCATCTAGAGATGGCCCTCCTTAGCTGATTCTTTTCATCTAGAGATGGCCCTCCTTAGCTGATTCTTTTCATCTAGAGATGGCCCTCCTTAGCTGATTCTTTTCATCTAGAGATGGCCCTCCTTAGCTGATTCTTTTCATCTAGAGATGGCCCTCCTTAGCTGATTCTTTTCATCTAGAGATGGCCCTCCTTAGCTGATTCTTTTCATCTAGAGATGGCCCTTCTTAGCTGATTCTTTTCATCTAGAGATGGCCCTCCTAGCTGATTTTTTTCATCTAGAGATGGCCCTTCTTAGCTGATTCTTTTCATCTAGAGATGGCCCTTCTTAGCTGATTCTTTTCATCTAGAGATGGCCCTCCTTAGCTGATTCTTTTCATCTAGAGATGGCCCTTCTTAGCTGATTCTTTTCATCTAGAGATGGCCCTTCTTAGCTGATTCTTTTCATCTAGAGATGGCCCTCCTTAGCTGATTCTTTTCATCTAGAGATGGCCCTCCTTAGCTGATTTTTCATCTAGAGATGGCCCTCCTTAGCTGATTCTTTTCATCTAGTCTTGGTACATCTTCCTTGGAACAAAAAGTACTAAACTCTGACATGGCTTTAGTAAGAGAATAGCAACTTGAGAAAACTACAATAAACTTGTATAGGTCTCTTATCTTTTTTTCACCAATGTGTCAAGTACAGTTCACTGCTTCAAGCCTATACCTTAGTGTTCCTCCCCATTTGAAAATGACAGGTTAAACAGTTCAATAGAAAATGAGTATCAACCAACACATCAGTTCATATACTTGGTTTAAAGTTCACCAATTAGCACTTTAATTCATGAGCTTAATTTTAGGTTCATAATTCCATTATAAATTTGTGAAAGCATTTTATGTCCCTTACTGGATTAGAATACTTCACTTCTATTTAACAAGAAGATCATTCTACATTAGGTGATCAACAGTCAATGAAATATACACTTGTAAACCAACTGTTAATTGTAGAGCTGTGATGGCTTGTTAATAGCAAGCACAATGAAAAGTGTTAACAAAGCAATGGCAGGATAACAAATCATTTCCCTCCCTGGCTATGGAAGAAACACCAGGTATCTACATGTATTCATTCAGAGAGAGATTTCCATGTTTGCTTTGCAAGGGTGACGGCCAAGTGACAGCAAAGCTGAGATGAGATGACAGAAAGAAACTTTGGACACACACTGACCTGGGATAAGAGAGGAGAATGTTGCTGCAAATAGAAAACACAGCACAAAGATGCCACAATAAATGAAAAAGAGACAGAAAGCAGATAAAGATAGGACACACATGTGCAACACAAGAATAACTTACTTGTATAGATTCACAGTTAAATTTTACATGATGCTCAACATACTCAATTTATGAAAGATCCATCTCCATCACATAGTTGAAATATCATAACTTTTGTCTCACTCAATTCATGCTTGTGTTATTTTTCAATGAAAATCACTTATTTGTTGGGTGCTTTTCTATACCAGTCAAACCAGGTATTTGGATGAAGCCACAACACAGCCTTTAATCAACATTTGAATTTCCCTCAGACTTTTCAGAAATTATGCACACTAAAACTAACAGAATAGTTCTCAAAGGCTGTCCTGGCTTGATGGGGACAAATGAGCATTACATTGGTACAATATCATTAAAAATGTGGTGTATCTTGAACACATACCAACTTGTGTGAGATGTTTCTCTAATATTTCATGTCACCATGAAAATGAGAAAGAATGTCATTAGTGCAGCTGTTGTTTTTCAGTTTGGAAGCGGTGAATGATAACGACATACTTATGACAATGGAAACACTGTACCTTTGCCAGATCTAGGATCATGTGATTTCTCTGATAAAGTACTGACAAGGTGTTCATTTATCTTGTGAACTGTTGTTTGGATCTCTTGTTGAGTTGAGGATCTTGCAGCTTTTGAACCATCCTGTCAAACAAAACACATCAAAGACTTACAGAGATCAGTACTTACGGTAGTTCAACACATCTCAATTCCATTCCAAGGCAAACACTGACAGTGTCTTACATAAACAGAGATGCCTTTCATATTCCCATCAAACCATACTTTCAGATCTTCAGATCTCACTGACAAGCAAGACTTTGATTTGAAAGAAGAAAATGGTTTCATATTTGATGTAATACTATAGGGCTGACCCACATTATTTTGGCAAAATTTCCACAACCCTCAAACTGATTCAACTAGATTACACAATATATTAAAAATATTGGTGAACTTGGTACTTTATCACCATCGATGTTATAATTGAAAGTAAGCACAACATATCAGAGGATGCAGGCACAAGGTGAAGCAAAAAAAGAAAGGTGCAAAAAAGAGAAATCTAAATTTTCTGCAAGCAGCAGTAAATGTCACATGCATGATGCGACGTTTCTTAACAATTTTGCAATGGAATTCCGCGCTATTCACTAATTGAATTCTATATTTTACTTTTTTCAATGCACCATTGGAAACAATGCTCTCCACAAAGACATGCAAATACTGATTTGTTTTCTTCTAACCTGGTAATGATAGAGCTGGGCAGCACCATGGCCTTCCACTAGAGGTTCAAGCATTCCAAGTCCAAAACAACCAAGTAGGAACTGCAGATGTACCGAACTGAGCAGTGAGATTGAACTGAACGGCGGTACCAAGACTCCATATCGGCTACTGGGTTTCTGATTTTCAAACTTATCTTCATCTCCACCATTTAGCAATGAAAGAATCTGATTCAGTGCAGCAAGCCTTGTCTGTACATTGACAAAACATAAAGAAAATGCGATACAAAATAAATACAGAAAGAAATCAACTAATGAGCACAGATTTACAATTTTACAATGCTCTAATCCATTAATATTTCTGCTACTGATTGTACAACAGTGAATACTGAACTGTTTTGGTAATGGTATTGACATTGATGAACAAAACTACCATACTTCACATTCCTTCATGTCATCTTGGTTTACGGAAGTGTTCAGATTTATCCATGACAAGGGAGCAATGGTGTGCTTTCATAAAGTTGCCCTATTATTCTTGAAAGTTTTGCTCTTCCTTGCACTGATGATACAGATTCACTCAAAGCCTTCTGCTCAAATTTGTCAACTGATAATGGATATTCTTTCATTTCATCAAAAATGCTCTCATCTTGAACTATGAGACCTCCTCTTGTCCATGGCGTTTTACAATGACCTTTGGGGTAAACTTTGACACCTACCTCAGCTCTGTGTTGCTGCAGCTCCATAGCTAAAATGACAGTGTGTGGATCAGTAGAGGTACCAACAGCTTCAGGATCACCCAGGTTGTTCTCTGGTTTTATAAACTCACCACAGACAAAGTCAGCAATTTCACCAGTCAGTTTCTTAATCATGTAGGCTATGACCAAACAAAGAACAAAGAATTTATCATATAGATCATATAGATCACCTTTTCAAACCCTCACTTCACTACACCTATGCTATTGCAATTATATCAGATCAATTTTCTAACCTAACAACTGGTCTGTACCTTCAGAAAGGAAGTTAAACATATAACGTTGATTGTGGTACATGACTCCCTCACTGCATTCTTCAAGATTTGGTTAGTATGTAGATCAATCTTCCCACCATCCAGCCTGGTTCAAACCATCCTTACATACACATGTCCTAAAATAACCCTTGGTCAGTTAGAGAAACTGAGGGAATATCACAATTAAATGGCCGTTGACATGACATGTAAATGTTGGTACTTTTCTAAGTGAACACATTTGTCTTTCTTGAGGAAACAAACTTATTAACCCTTTTCCTGCCAAGTCGGTGAAAATCCGCTTGAAATTCGGTGTAGCTAGAATCTGAGCAGCCACGGCCGTTATCCTGCCAAGGCGGTGGAAATCGGGCTACTTTTTGGTACCCCTTTCCTGCCTAGTCGACGGAACTACGTGTAGCAAACCCTTGCTCGCGCTAGGGGTCGTTCGAGGACAGGTTTTGGGCGAGGAACGGCGTTTGCTCTCGAAATGGGTTCACAGAGAGTCCAACGACAGGGAAAGGTGCGGAAGCTACCCAGCCAGTCCCCACCCCGGTGGGGGACTGTTTTTTTGGGGGGGACGAGTAGCGTACTTGGCAGGTTAGCACGTTGACGTATTCTAGCGGAGTTTGGGGTAACTTGGCTCTGAGGCACTACATAGATTGCGGCCGAAATTGACCGTCTCGGCAACGCTAATCTGTAAGGCAACCGCCTAAGACCGCCTCAGCTGGCGGTGCAATTTTTTGCCAATGGTGCGAGACGAAAATCACGGACTTGGTCCTGATTGACGGGAAGTGCGGACGGATTTGACGGACTCGGCTTTCTCTAAGGCAACCGCCTAAGACCGCCTCAGCTGGCGGTGCAATTTTTTGCCAATGGTGCGAGACGAAAATCACGGACTTGGTCCTGATTGACGGGAAGTGCGGACGGATTTGACGGACTCGGCTTGATTAGTCCCTGACATGGAACTGATCCGAACGGACTTGAGCGACATTTGTGAAGGGTAACCACCGCTTTTAACCGACTTGTTACCTTCTCGAAAAGACTACCCACTCAGATGTCGGACGTTGTCGGCTGCACTTGGCTCTAGACGTTCAAGCCGTGCAACGAAACACACCGCCTCAGCCTTGCCATTCAGGAACATGGCCTCAAAATTTGATACCATTGTTCACCGACTTGGCGGCTGCGGTTAGGTGCGTGAACCGTTGTTCACCGACTTGTTACGCCTATGTTGTCCCTGTGAAGTTCGGCTAACGGCCGAGTCTAACGGGAGTTGGCAGACCTGTGTTTGGTTTATACCGTAGTATGACCGACTCAGGTAGAGGTACCTGTCGGTATATTCCGAGTTTTACGCACTCGGGCGTCAATGACGGGTCGTCATCACCGCTGATGACGTAGACGTGCTGGCCACGTTATTTGAAGGAGCCATGTTTGCCCAACGGACGAGGCCGAGACAGCCGTTGACAATTTTGGCATCCTTCATCTTTGACCGCCTTAGTTGGGTAAGCCGCTCGGCAGGCGACGGTTATGACCTAAACAAGCCGCTGAAGCACTGTTCGTTGCCGTACAAGAACGAGACGCCAGTCCATTACTGCTTAATGGGCAATCTGTCGGGTTGGCTTGTCACCGACTTGGATGACAATACGCCCTGCGCAGGCGTACTTAGAAGGGACATGAGGTTAAAGATACGGGTTTCCCACCCGTACTAAACATGGGCTTGGGCCAACGTCCTTGGGTGGCAGGTGCGCATGCCACGTACCCAGCTGGACGGAATGTCAAGTTGAGATGCTAATGACATTGACTATGTTATGCTAAGTGCTCGAGGGATTTGCATCGCAAATGAGTATTATTAGCATATAAAATGGTGCGGACAGGCAATTTACATGACGGGTAGGAATGTCAGCGCCGGTTGGTGGACTGATTGCCGTAGGTCCATTATAATAACAGGTGGATGCATATATTAACACCCCTGCGTCCAATCATGTCCAGGGCTTTGTTTCCCTGTGGCTTTAAAAGGGAGGGACCTGCTAGTCTGTCGACACTGTTCCAGACATGAGCTTGACGGACGCAAAAGTTTTCTGAAGGCGAGCAGACGACTGAAGCTCAAAGATGCAGAGTCTCCGGGCGGTAGTGGTAGCGATCGTTGTGATGTCCCTAGTAAACGTTCTAAGAAGTCGGGCAAGAAATGCTCCCGTAAGGCGAAGCCATCTCCGGCTGAAAAACCCAGTGGTAAGCGTAAACGTAAGACCGATCGTTCTGCCGATGAGGATGATGACGGGTCACTGGTTGCCAGTGGTTCTCACCCGGCTGCTCCGGGAGAGACTACTTCACCTGCAGAGACTACATCTGCTCTTGTGGGAGATACTTCACCTGCACAGACTACGTCTGCTGCTGCTAGTGAGACAGTGAGTAATGAGACGGCTGATGCCATTGGTTCTCCCCCGGCTGCTCCGGGAGAGACACCACCTGTTGCTACTATGAGCCCTCATCCTGCGTCAGGAGAGGTTCCTGTGCCCAGTGCGAAAGAGCTTGAGTCCTCGTCATCAGCAGAGGCTGCCGAGCCCGCTCCTGCCATAGTTTCGTGTGCTGCGATGTCCCCGCCGAAAAAGATAGTGCGGAGGGTTCGTTATCAGGATAGCCCACCTGATTTTGAGCCAGATATGATCCTTGATGCCGCTACGGGCGAGTTCAGGCCCAGACGCCCAGACGACGGTGATATCACCGCTGAGTCCGACTCGGAGGTTGACGAGGATGCGGCAGAGGACGATGACTTTTATGACAGGCAGTATGTAGGTGAGGCAAGCTCTGACGACGATGATGACGTTGCTGCTGTGTTGGCGGAGGACGACACACCTCCTGTCTGGCGTATGTCGGAGACTACCGATGCTAATATATTTGAGGAGACCGATTTTGACCATGAGAGAGGACCGACTTTCACCTTGCCCAGCCACGCCCGTGAGCTCGATTACTTTTTTAAGTTTATTCCAGCTACACTGATCAGATTGGCCAAGGACGAGACTAATAAATACGCCAAATTCCACCAGCGACATATCGCTAGGAAAATAGATAAATACTGGCGTAACGCTGACTACCGAGAGGTGCAGGCGTTCATTGGCGTCTTAGTCTGTATGGGTATCGACCGTAAATCATCAGTGGAGGATTATTGGTCTAGCGATCCCTTTCTGAGAAACCAGGGTATTTCTACTGTGATTACCCGCAGTCGCTTTCAGCAGCTTATGCGATACTTTCATCTGGCAGACCCAGAGAACGATCCACGTCGTGATCCTGATGAGGCACGCCGCCGACGTCGGTGTCAGGAGGATCCCCTGTATAAAATCAATCCATGGATGGAGCCCATAGTTGACCGGTGCGTAAATAATTATAAGATGGGTAGAGAGATCTCCATCGACGAGGGCATGGTGCGATTTAAGGGCCGTTCTAAATTTAAGCAGAGATTACCGCATAAGCCTGATCGAGACGGTTTCAAGATATGGCAGCTGTGCGACTCCACCACTGCATACATAGCTAACTTTGCACCGTACCTAGGTGTGAAATATCGGGATCGGACTGATGGGAGACGGCAGGAGCGAGGTGTGGTGAAAAGAATTACGATGGAGCTGGTCCAGCCATTCTGTGGATATAATCACAGCCTATTCTGTGATAGCCTGTTTAGCACGGTCGTTACTGCTAGAGAGCTGATGGAGACCGGGATCTACATGGTCGGGAGTTTTAACCGCCGTAATCGTCGCACCATGCCCCTCAATTATTCCGCCGGGTAAGAGGAAGCGCCTTCCTCTGTCTGTTGGGGATATGAAAGCCACGACCAGAACGGACTCTCGTCTTAACATCACTGCTTATCAGGATAGTAACGCTCAGGTGCTGATCTTGAATACGGTCTATCCACCCTTGGAGTGCGTGCCAGTGGGGGAGGGAGACGAGCGGCGACAAGTGCCTCTGTCGCTGTATAATTATCGCCGGTACATGGGAGGCGTCGACCGAGCCAACCAGAAGCGCAAGTACTTTCACACTGGGCGCAAGAACCACAGATGGTGGACATATCTGGCATGTTACCTGATTGATGTTGCCCTGGTAAATGCATATATATGCTTCAAGCATGTACACCCTGATAGTAAGCTGACCCATAAGATGTTTCATCTGCGTGTCGGGAAACAACTCATTGGCGGTTATTGTGGGCGATCGCAGCCCAGTGTGAGAGAGGTCGAGGCCACTGTTTCTCTTGCCTCGTACATCAATCCACAAAATCAGCCGATGCACGTTGTCAGCCGTTTGGAGGGGCGGCAGAAATGCTGTAAAGTATGTAGCAGAGAGGGTAAGACCACTGCGAGCGGACGACTGTCTGAGACGTCCAAAGGATGTAGTCTGTGCGGGGTTCATCTTCACGAGGGCGAGTGTTTTGCGGCTTTTCATCATCGCATGATGCTACGAGGTAAGAGGAGCATTGGCGTGCAGACCTCTACTCACACAGCCCCGACGACACCCATCAGCAAGAGAACCCGACGTAAATAACGGACAGGGGACAGCTTCGCCTAACAGTGGCTTGACTGTATTCTGAACACGGACCATGATCACATTTTGAGCACGGTTGTGCCGTTTGTTTGTGCTTTACGATCCCGCTGATTGTAAATTGAAACACGGATTATTTTGTACAATCCCCCGATTGTAATCTTTGTAACACGGACCATGCACTCGGACGTAGAGACAGACTCTGAGATTTATTATTCGGCATAATGTAAATTATTCCCGAATAAAATACTATCTATGGATCGCATATTTCGTTTGTTTTGTTTAGACGGATTATTTTGTACAATTCCCCCTATTATAATTTTTGAAACACGGATCTGCCACCCCGATTGTAATTTTTGAAACACGGACCATGCACTCGGACGTCGAGACAGACTCCGAGATTTATTGTTCGGCATAATGTAAATTATTCCCGAATAAAATACTATCTATGATCGCATATTTTCGTTTGTTTTGTTTTTACCCCCACTTTCGTTTTTGGCAGATCCGTAAGGACGCTATAGTAATGGATGAACGTGCGTTGTATCACGTGGGAGGGGCACAGCCCAACGGAGGCTGTGCTCGTGCGACGTAGACGTTGTACCAACCATCTGTCGTTGGGGTTAGTGCATAGAGCAGTTGCACTGTCCAGAGCTAAGGTGGTACAAAACTGCACCTTAGTAACAACTGCACAACTAACCTGTTAGGAAACGGTAACACTAACGAGCTAAGTGTTCACTGAACTGGCCAAACTACGTACACGCCTTCCTTCAATGGCGGAACTATGTCGTTGACACTACGTCAAAGCAGACTGCAATGTGCGACTCTTCCAAGTCGTTCAAAGTACGTGGCCAAGTGACACAACCCAGGGGAAACAGGACAGGTTTGAGGGTGCTCCCGCACCCATAGCACTAACCCCTGGGTCTTCTACTAACCCACGAGAGAGGTGACGTTTCCCCGGTGTGGCCGTGCGTGCCGGCGAACGAGCTTTACTTCCGCGAAAGTAAGCTAGAAAAGGGCATAAAAGTGCACGTCCCCCGGGGCAAACAACGCCCGTGACCTCGTCATTTTCTGGACACAACCTCATCAGCGGTTGCCCCTCTATACGGGCATGCAAAAATTTTTGAAGTCTAACACGTATATGGTCGGTAATCGTACCCCGAAAATGCGGTATTTTCCCGCCAAATGCCTGGCAGGAAAGCGTGCAGGAGAGCCTATCTTCTGTAGACACAGAAAAGGGGGCCAGTTTTGACCGACTTGGCAGGATAACGGACAGGGGCGCTCGGCAGGAAAAGAGCTTATTAAAAGTAATGACCTGTGCACAAAGAAATCTTTGCTTTGAGAATACCGGTACTCTAGTAGAAAATGTTGGCAAAGAAACTTAAAACATGAAATACTTTTTATCTGGGTAACAAAACCTACCTGCAGTTTGGTGACAGACACTGTGATACTCTGCTAGGTTATGTTCTGCTGTGCCATGCAATCCCATTCTGTCACGTCTCCATCTGAGTCTCCGCCATGCTGCTTTCACTGTCTCCAAGGAAACAGGTATCTGAGGCTGACTCTCACTGACAATGGAGTGATCACTTCGTGAGTAGGTTGGTGACACTTGTTCCTGTGGAAGGTGTTTGAAGGAATAAGAAAACTGACACTTAAACTCTCGAATCCTATATTCTTAACTTCAAAACATTTCCCAATGCATCAACTTTCGGTCATTTTATTCGGCATTATTGCTTATTCTACAAAAGTTTATCTATATCTTTATCACACTACTATAACACTTGCTGAACTATTACAGAAGTATGGGAAAGAATTGGTTGTAAATATTGACAAGTCTCTATCAATTTCCTATGTAATATTATTACAGCCCCACAAGGGACCATGTGTTTGAGGGAAGGTGACCATTTGTGCAATATGTATGCCTCGAAGGTACATAGTCCCTTTTAAGGTATGTTTGTATTGCACACCGCTCTTGAATAATTTTTATTCTAAATTGTTTCATATGCAAATGACAATCATATGCTTGATTTCCATGTCATGGAAGAGGCAAAAATAAGATTATTTACATTACTGAATGGCGCATCAATATAGAATTACTGCTACAAGGTTCATCAATTTTTCTTGCTTAATTTTGTAAACACTGGCTTTCCAATATAAAACATGTAATTTGATTATTTTGAAATTCTCAACTTGTCAAGTTGAAAATATAGTTCTGGGTCATTTTCAGTCAAATGATGAGTATATGGCCAGCTACATCATTAACATAAACTTTTGATTAACCCTTTGAGCGCCAAAGTCCATATTTGTCCCCTTTATAAAATAAACCCCAGTCAATTTTTCTCAGATTTTTGCCAAAATTTTGAGAAAAAACTGTAGCGAATGAAATGTGATGTCCATTTGGTCTAAAATTATCAAAAAATTACAGAAAAATTACAGAAAAATTGGTAAAATTTTGCGCTTAAATTTTGGTGGGACAAAATTTACAGCGCTCAAAGGATTAAATCCTATAAGGCATAAGACATTGTCAATGCATGAGACATGTAATAATTCTAAATTCATCTCTAGAGAAAAACTGTATGGAACTTATACAAAATTACATAAGGTCAATCTACAACCAATTTCCCTGCAATTTCCCTTCTTCATTAAGAATGAAAATGGTAAAGCTGAACTCACGGATAGCCTATGATCCTCTGTTCTAGGACTGTGTCCAAACTCAGGTTGGCTTACTGCTCTCTCCTGGTATTTTATATCTCCATCTACAAAGAATACACAATTTCAGAAATTCAGTGTCAACCCTTTTTACAGTAATACCATCAGTTGAATTTCATGGCTAATTTAGGGTATCACTGAGAAAAATGTTCTGTCAACCATACCTGGTTTCTGTATAGCTTGCTTTCTTCATATCACATATTATCCATTCACAAGCTTTCTTCATTTCAAGTACTTTTGTATGCTTTCATCATATCCTACTTCTTACAATGGATGATATTCAAATTGTACATTTGATGAAAGGCAATCTTAATGACTGACATGCCTATAAAATTTATACAGTATATAGATTGATTATGTGATGTAACCATAGAAAAGTTTTATTAAATCAAATCTTGACATGAAATCGTTTACCTGACTCAGTGGAATCTTCTCTGACTGAAGTCAGTGGTTTTTGTCTTGATGTTGTTTTCAAGAAGTCTTCTTCTCCTGGCACAGCACTGCATACACCAAGTATAAGGAACACACAACGTTTGATCAGTGACTTGCAAGACTCTGTGAAGTTGTCTTGGTCTTCCTTGTCTTTGGGATCACTGTGATTCTTGGGTGTGCTTGGTGTACTTGGTACTGAAAAGAAAATGCAAGACTAGCAAATTTGTACAGGTTGTCCGATGTGGATTTTCTATGATCTTGTTGTACCACACCACCATAGATAGCATTACTTTGCTGTCATTGATCTTAAGCAAATCAGATTACCGGAACTTGTTTGATATGAGTATGTTGTAACACATCTATTGCAGATCAGTACCTGGCAATACTAAATCAAACATATCTATTGAAATACTCTTACCTATTCATAAGCCTTAATGATACAGGGACACACCTTCAACTTAGGAAAATTTTTCCTTGTACTGGTTCAGTCTAGCATCAATGTAATGTCTATCAGTTTACATTTGCTATGAAAGGCAACATCATTTGCAAAGCTAGTTTAACACTTAAACTGACAATTTGGATGAAGTTTGATTGGTTTCTATGACAAAGTACAAAATGGTCCTGGACCTAGAGTGACATGGCTTATGAGATTTTCCAGGAAAAAACAAAATGCCTTGGCATATTTTAAAATTTCAATGTTTGGGTCAAACATTTCACTGAGTATTTGAAACGTTTTTACGTTGCTTTAAAGTAGAGGCAAATGCCATGATGTTGACTGGTGTTGGTAAGTGTATGTCAATTGCCAAAAAGATACATTCTGATGACTTGTATAAATTCTCTGTTGGTTCAAATGTATTTCTATTGTTTCCACACCTTCTCTTTCATCCACATCCCGATCTCTATCTCTATCTCTCTCACAGTTTCTGTCTCTTTCTCTGTCTCTATCCCTATCCCTGTCTCTGTCATCATCTCTCTCTCCTCTCCTCTCTTCAGTATCTTCAGCATTAGCATCCTCTGATGCTACGCTGACCACTCTGCTCCTTTGTTTGCTGGGTTGTCTGTTCCTGACCATGGCTTTGGTTGCTAGAAGTCTTCTCCGGACTTTGTAAACACAGCGGTATGCTTCAACCAGCACTTTGCTCACACTGAAAATCAAGTGAAAGGAAAATCTTTATGGTGGGCACTGCATGAATTCTAAAGCAAATTTGTTCTCTAGATTTGGTATAGAAAACATACTACCATATATCTTTACTCTAAGACAACAGAGAACAAGTTGATCAAAAAGACCAGAGTAAAAATAACCTGGAACAATCACTTAATGCTCGTGTCTGTGTACCCAATAGTTGCCTACAAAATGAGTAAATTGTTATAAAGTATAATCAATTCTATATTCATATTGACATATTTTAATATTTCTCAGGTCAAAAAAAACATTCTGATGACCAAAAATATAACAAGTATGTATATTAAATCTAAATTAGAAGATACAGGCAAAGAAATGCTACTGCTGGAATGGTGTGGCAATAAAAGAGAATACACTGCCTTAAAACTTAATACTCACTTTTGTCTGTGACAGGCTGCCGGCAATAAATGACAGTGTTTTAAGAGACAGGCCAGAGTACATCTTGATGCAGCATCTAGCAATGGCTCTTCTGTCACTTCACAGGTATCCCAGTCTGTCAAGGATCATTAATAATAACATTAATTGCTGATTTCAAATATTGTATTCAATTCCATGCTCAGAGGTGATTGAACTATTTGACATCTGCATTCTGGACAATAGCCATTGCTGCCGAGGTATTACAGGGATAGGATACATGTACAAAGAGATGGTGCCCTGTCATTTGTTGGTGCAAACCTCTGATGTACAGATTACATCCTGTGATGTATGAGATTTTGTTATCTCACATAATTGGCCAAGGCTCACATAAAGAAGTTGCAAAACTTTCCTTTCGATGAATCAGCAGCTAAAAATTAGACTAGGGGTCAATTTTGTTAAACTTCATGTACAAAAATGTTTTAACAAATTATTAATTAATGTTAACTATATTTTTCAGTTTAATATCTGTTCTGTCCATAAAATACAGTTTGTTGTATTTCACTTATTTCATGTCAGAATAGCCAGTGTCAACATGTCAATTCAATCTGTACTGTATATGTGTGATGGCCAATGTTATTAGTGACCAGACAAAGGTAAAATCCATTTGTCAATAGTAAATATCCATATTATACATAGGACATTATGTTGGTTGAGGCCAACATTTTGTTTTTCAACATAGTTATGGGAAGAGAATAAGAATGTGGATTTATTTCTTGGAACAAAAACTGTGAAAATATCACTAAAAGTTCAAGCTATCATCCCTTTCAGTTACATCACCTGCATTGAAATACCATTACTTTGTGACTATTTCATGAAATATTTCATGTCAAACCTTGTAATAGCATTTCCTTCTTTTAAAAACTTCTGAGAAACATGACAAATATAATGTCCAACATGCTTGATATGGTTGGTAATGAATGAAGCATCAGTTACAAAGCCAAATTGGCATTGTACATGGAAAATGCTGTATTTGACAACCAAAACCTTTTGTGTAGATAAAATTAGCAGTATTTCAGAAATGAATCTTTCATTTAGTCAAGAAAGGAATCTTTTCAGAAAATAGACTCTTCATTCACCTCTGTGTCTTGCATATTCCTGCATACTCATCCATATGGAATGTGCCGGCTCTCTGCCTATTCCAAGGATTAGGTCCATAAGTATGTTCATTCTGGTATCAGCAGATGGTTGTTGCTGCTGCTGCTCAAAGAAGTGTTGCTCATCTCCATTTGATAATACTGCTTCTGTGACATTACTCAGACGCTTGTCTGTCAAAAATAGAGAAATACATAGAATCTGCTTTGGAAGCATGGATGCTATATGTTAGGAAAGATGCCTTTGTAACAGCATAACTGACAGGGACATCACATACAATCACAGCAGGCTGTTATACAGCACAGACACATTATAAGAAGCACCTGAAAAAAACTACAATTATCAGTGACTTGCACATGTTCCAGGAGAGGTAGCTGCTTCAGATAAACACGGAACTTTGTCACCTGTTATCAATGATCATTTAGGCACAGACAAAAACACACCAGTAGACCTATGATGGCCATATCAATCAATCAATGAATTTATCAATACACTTACCAAACTGTGGTATTTTCAAATCACTTTCAAGACCATTACTTAACAGATCACTGACCATCCAGTGATTAGTGTCTCTTTCTTCATTTGAAAGGGGCATTCCAATCAACATGCCTCCAAGACAGCGTCCTACAAGCAATGCTCCGGCACGTTCTAAGTCAACCAACCACACCCATGTTTTGGAAGGCTGTGGTAGAGGCAAGGCGGCAGGATCAATGCTTTCTGGAGTAGCTGCAGAGAAGATACAACCACATTCTTCAAAATTAGAATTACAGCAAAAACACCACTTCTTTTTTCAAGTCATCTTTTCCATTTGCTTCACTGTGTAAAATCCAATGTTTCACTGAGTGATAAATAAATGAAATTAATTGACTATTAATGATAAAAAATTTAGGTTTGTTTCTCATTTTACAAAGATGTCTTCATTTTTTTTCTTCAAATTCACAAGACCAAACTACTGAAATGAAAACAACAGAAAAAGAATATTTCAATGCAGCAGTAATTCTAACATGCAGCAAGACTCATGACAAGTCCACTATTCAGAACTGCACAATGAGTGTATATTCTTTAAAACCCAAATATGGAAAAAAAGGATTACATGGCTAGTATAAGATCAACATGTGTAACAATGAATTACAAATCCTTTTGTTTTTATGGCCATATTGTACATCTTTATTTTCACAAATTCACATGAAGCAGATTTACCAAACTGTAATGCTATGCTTGACTGTGTGTAACTATACATAGGTGGAGTTTCATATTCAACCATAAACTTACATTAACACTTCCACCACCACTTCTGGTAGATTAGTCAAGCAACCCACATTAAAACAAGACACATTAAAGAAGAGTATTCCAAGAGTGGGTAGTGGAAGGGCTAATATAGTTTAGTTTCACAACAACACCTGTAGTATGCAAAGTGACCATAACCTCTCGAAAACATCAAACCAATAGAAAGTGAAGAAGTCAAACATAACACATGCTTGAAACTCAAAAATGTACAAATTCCAATAAACATACACGACAAACTCAATAACAAAAACTGGCAAGATTACATACATAGGAACCAATACAGCAGAGAATAAGACATCAAAGGTAAGGGAACATTGTATTAACATTTGTTCTCATCACAGCAATTGTTTTCTCATCAAAACCAACAGTGAGATTTTTCAGGAATATAATTTCAACTTAATGTGCCATACAAGCAGATGTAAATATGAACACATTGAATAGGAGGGTGAAGACTTTTTATTTTTTTTTATTTTTTGGTCAAACACAAACCTGCTGGCAAAACTCAATGAATTTCTATATATTGTACCATTAAAATAATCAGCAATTTTAGAAATTTAATATTCCAAATAACATTTCTCTTGGATAAAGAACTATTGCCCGGTGAGAAAAGTTACAAGGTTCTAAAATCTCGTTTAAGTCATCTCATTGTCCGCTTTCCTACACAAAACATAATGCTATTATTTTAATACAATGATCCCTACAGGTAACTTGAAAATACAATCGAAGAGGAAAAAATACACACTATAAAATATTAATAACATCCAGCTGAAAGTTTCACAAAGTCATCACAACAAAATCAAACAATGTCATGTTCCTGTGGTGTCTGGGACGTCATGGTGTTCAGATGATGGAAACGTCCATATTAGGTAAAGGCAGGTTAGTTCAGAGGGGATGTGTGAGGGCAGCAGCCAAAAGGATGCATGTCTAGGGGGGTAATTACACCAAGATTACCTTGAGACATCCAAACGGTAGCAGAAGGAGGGTAGGGTGGAGGGTCTATCTCATGAGCTCCAGACTTGTTATACCCACTGAGAACAAACACTGAGAGATAGAGAGTTGGCATGTAGTAAGTATGAGATGTGGCAGGGCACCAAGGTGAGATGGAGAGAAAGTTGAGAAAAGCAGAAGAGTTATTACAATGAAGCAGTCTTGACAGCAAGAAGAGTTAACTGGCTTCTTTACGGCAAAAACACACTCCCCTCTCTTCTTTTGTTTCAAACTTTGTCTACATAATTTTTGATCAAAAAATAAACCAGACACGTGTTTTAGTACTAGAGAAAACATGCAAAAAAATGTATCATTGCAATGGACAATTAAAGAATTTTGTAAAGCTTGCCACAACAAGATCAATACACCACATAAGTAGCAACAATGAGGAATCACAAAACTCTAACATGAAAAGGCATCAAATAACAACATGTATTACATATAGCTGGTTCACAGTATATGACAATGTTAATATGATCACAACACTAGCTACATGTGCACTAATATAAATCAACATAGCTCTAAGAGAACAATATAGTATGTGTGATTTCTACCTTGATATATCTAGACTTCTACTGTTGTGGAATCAACTACACATACTGTACAACTTTTTGGCTTATACTGTTCTTTCATTGTAACAGTATGACCTTTATAAAAATGTTGTCCCTCTAACTATCTCACTTCATAATGCTCTGTTACACATTATAATTTCATCACTTTTCACATGTTGCTATGGAGATGCCAAAACTTTCCTCTGTTGCCTGAGATTTCTCAAGACTTTTGCTCCGAAATTTAGAAAGGAAGTTGAGGAATTTCTTGAAATCTCTGTGCACTGGCACTATAAAATGATAATAAAAATTTCCTTGCATCACAGTGTAGACTATGTCTGTCAGTGGCACATCATAATGATTAATACAGGGTTCACAATTGACTGTTGTACCTTTATTATATTCTTCAAATGTGAACTTACCCATACTTTGGCAATGTCAATAGCAATGAAAACAACTATGGAGATTATTGTTATGTAAAACCATATGAAGTAATCTCTTTGTATAAATTGTAAAGCTTTATTTGAATTGAAGTCAATGACCAACACATGGTTGTAAATTGATAATACAATATCTTTGTACAATTTCCCAACACAATGTTATTGTGAAGGCATGTACTACCCTGGTATGTTTCACCAGGGTTCTCCTGGAATATCAATACAATCCCATTAGGGGCAAAAGAAATGCTGAAGGGGTTTCCCCCACATCATTTATCTATGTAACCAAATCTTACCAAAAACAATGTCAACATCAGATGCCAATCATCCTATATCCTCTGGAAGATTGACTTTTGGTTCAATGTAGTTTATGAGTGTTGACCACAGAGGCATTTAAAATACATTAGAAAATTCCAAGGCACTCTCAGAAGGGGTGTCACATACCATGAATTGGCCATTCTAGTTCCTGTTCTTCAAGGACAGCTGCTGCTGGTAGCAGTCTGTTGAGTTTGTCCAATTGAGGCAGCAAGGACAAGAGTGCCGGAAGTAGTGGCCTGATGACATTGACTGGTAGCAACAGAAGTGAATGGATAATCTGTGAAAGCATGGCACCAGCAGCTGACTTGTACAGAACATCTGAAAGAATTTTATGACAATACCATTGAACAGAATATTGAATTACTAGGTGATTTTGTGTACTGATTTTCATATTATCAATTATTTATCAAGTTTGTAGACAATCAACCATGGAGTGTTGATTGCTAGAATGAAATTGCATGGCAATGTCGTTATCAAAGGCAACAACCATTATACCCTTAATGTTTCACTTGATCTACATAGCTGTTGACTCAGAATCTGCTACCTCTGTACATTGAATTAGTTAACTCTGTTAAAAAAATTATAGTTACCACTTGGGGCAAAGGAAAAATCTTTCATATCTGTCCTGTGTGCACAGAAAGTGATACTTCTTGTGGCTGTGAGCCATGTGTACAGCCTCTTATTAGTACACTTCATGTGAGCCCTTTTAGTGATTATGTAACCATTAATTAAGTTTCAAAAAGGGATACAATTTGTTGAGTATGAAGTAGAATCTGTTGCAATGAATGGTTTTATCTCACTTTGCTATAATTTTGACTTTTGAGTTTTGGCCAAAACAACCTACGCTCTGCATGTACATGTAAATTACATAACAAAATGCTAAACTGTCACCATAACAAGATTAAATCATAACAAAATACCAAAAATTTTAATATACTGTAGCAGCACAAAAAATGTCTTTGACTCAGGTTAATAGTTGAGCTGATATACAAAGCATGCAGGTCTTTCAATGGACTCACCTCTGAGTTTATCTCTGACAGCTGATGAAGTTACACCAGCACTCTCTTGTAGAAGTGATACTGATCTACTAAGAACTTCTACAGCGTGTGGTAGGAGTAGTGTCAGATGCTTGTGAAGGAGAGAGACACTGGATGCAATACTCATCTGCAAGGTAATCCACATGTAATGATACTTCAATGACATAGTCACTTCTGATGAAGACACTGGAGATTACCGTAACCATTTATTACACAAGGGATTAATTGTATAGCCACTTCTTGGCACTCACAACCTTAATGAAGATCTGTTGTTTTCTGTGTCAGTTAAATAGAAATGCTAGCAACATTTAAGCCTTTATATAGAAATGATTTGTCATGTAAACCATAAAGAGGATAAGATAGTCCAGAACAACATTTCATAAAATCTCTAAAACAATTCAATTGTTTTGGTAAAATTCTGTGGTAAACATGGGGCCTAGGGGCACAAAAGTCATTTAAATTTTCCAAAGCATGATGTAAGACAAATGTGGGATACAAAATACACATAACAAGTCATACAGAACAGACAAATATGAACCAAGTTATGACATGTGAAAAAAGTCCAATATCACCCTTACAATTGGTTATAAATTGTTGCCACAGTGATCCGTAGTTTAATAGGAACCCGATCACAAGTCCTACCTAAAATCAGATACACACATAATAGAATTGGGTACACAAAACAGAAGACATTGCAATGTCTCATTGGCACAATATTAACCCTTTTCCTGCCAAGTCGGTGAAAATCCGCTTGAAATTCGGTGTAGCTAGAATCTGAGCAGCCACGGCCGTTATCCTGCCAAGGCGGTGGAAATCGGGCTACTTTTTGGTACCCCCTTTCCTGCCTAGTCGACGGAACTACGTGTAGCAAACCCTTGCTCACGCTAGGGGTCGTTCGAGGACAGGTTTTGGGCGAGGAACGGCGTTTGCTCTCGAAATGGGTTCACAGGGAGTCCAACGACAGGGAAAGGTGCAGAAGCTACCAGCCAGTCCCCTACCCCGTTGGGGGACTGGTTTTTTGGGGGGACGAGTAGCGTACTTGGCAGGTTAGCACGGTGACGTATCCTAGGGCTAACTTGGCACTGAGGCACTACATAGATTGTGGCCGAAATTGACCGTCTCGGCAACGCTAATCTGTAAGGCAACCGCCTAAGACCGCCTCAGCTGGCGGTGCAATTTTTGCCAATGGTGCGAGACGAAAATCACGGACTTAGTCCTGATTGACGGGAAGTGCGGACGGATTTGACGGACTCGGCTTGATTAGTCCCTGACATGGAACTGATCCGAACGGACTTGAGCGACATTTGTGAAGGGTAACCACCGCTTTTAACCGACTTGTTACCTTCTCGAAAAGACAACCCACTCAGATGTCGGACGTTGTCGGCTGCACTTGGCTCTAGACGTTCAAGCCGTGCAACGAAAACACACCGCCTCAGCCTTGCCATTCACGAACATGGCCTCAAAATTTGATACCATTGTTCACCGACTTGGCGGCTGCGGTTAGGTGCGTGGTGAACCGTTGTTCACCGACTTGTTACGCCTATGTTGTCCCTGTGAAGTTCGGCTAACAGCCGAGTCTAACGGGAGTTGGCAGACCTGTGTTTGGTTTATACCGTAGTATGACCGACTCAGGTAGAGGTACCTGTCGGTATATTCCGAGTTTTACGCACTCGGGCGTCAATGACGGGTCGTCATCACCGCTGATGACGTAGACGTGCTGGCCACGTTATTTGAAGGAGCCATGTTTGCCCAACGGACGAGGCCGAGACAGCTGTTGACAATTTTGGCATCCTTCATCTTTGACCGCCTTAGTTGGGTAAGCCGCTCGGCAGGCGACGGTTATGACCTAAACAAGCCGCTGAAGCACTGTTCGTTGCCGTACAAGAACGAGACGGCCAGTCCATTACTGCTTAATGGGCGATCTGTCGGGTTGGCTTGTCACCGACTTGGATGACAATACGCCCTGCGCAGGCGTACTTAGAAGGGACATGAGGTTAAAGATACGGGTTTCCCACCCGTACTAAACATGGGCTTGGGCCAACGTCCTTGGGTGGCAGGTGCGCATGCCATGTACCCAGCTGGACGGAATGTCAAGTTGAGATGCTAATGACATTGACTATGTTATGCTAAGTGCTCGAGGGATTTGCATTGCAAATGAGTATTATTAGCATATCAAATGGTACGGACAGGCAATTTACATGATGGGTAGGAATGTCAGCGCCGGTTGGTTGGTGGACTGATTGCCGTAGGTCCATTATAATAACAGGTGGCTGCATATATAAACACCCCTGCGTCCAATCATGTCCAGGGCTTTGTTTCCCTGTGGCTTTAAAAGGGTGGGACCTGCTAGTCTGTCGACACTGTTCCAGACATGAGCTTGACGGACCGCAAAAGTTTTCTGAAGGCGAGCAGACGACTGAAGCTCAAAGATGCAGAGTCTCCGGGCGGTAGTGGTAGCGATCGTTGTGATGTCCCTAGTAAACGTTCTAAGAAGTCGGGCAAGAAACGCTCCCGTAAGGCGAAGCTATCTCCGGCTGAAAAACCCAGTGGTAAGCGTAAACGTAAGACTGATCGTTCTGCCGATGAGGATGATGATGGGTCACCGGTTGCCAGTGGTTCTCCCCCGGCTGCTCCGGGAGAGACACCACCTGTTGCGTTCACCATGAGCCCTCATCCTGCGTCAGGAGAGGTTCCTGTGCCCAGTGCGAAAGAGGTTGAGTCCTCGTCATCAGCAGAGGCTGCCCAGCCCGCTCCTGCCATAGTTTCGTGTGCTGCGATGTCCCCGCCGAAAAAGATAGTGCGGAGGGTTCGTTATCAGGATAGCCCACCTGATTTTGAGCCAGATATGATCCTTGATGCCGCTACGGGCGAGTTCAGACCCAGACGCCCAGACGACGGTGATATCACCGCTGAGTCCGACTCGGAGGTTGACGAGGATGCGGCAGAGGACGATGACTTTTATGACAGGCAGTATGTAGGTGAGGCAAGCTCTGACGACGATGATGACGTTGCTGCTGTGTTGGCGGAGGACGACACCCCTCCTGTCTGGCGTATGTCAGAAACTACCGATGCTAATATATTTGAGGAGACCGAGTTTAAATTTGACCATGAAAGAGGACCGACCTTCACCTTGCCCAGCCACTCCCGTGAGATCGATTACTTTTTAAGTTTATTCCAGCTACACTGATCAGATTGGCAAAGGACGAGACTAATAAATACGCCAAATTCCACCAGCGATATATCGCTAGAAAGATCGATAAATACTGGCGTAACGCTGACTACCGAGAGGTGCAGGCGTTCATTGGCGTCTTAGTCTGTATGGGTATCGACCGTAAATCATCAGTGGAGGATTATTGGTCTAGCGATCCATTTCTGAGAAACCAGGGTATTTCTACTGTGATTACCCGCAGTCGCTTTCAGCAGCTTATGCGATATTTTCATCTGGCAGACCCAGAGAACGATCCACGTCGTGATCCCAATGAGGCACGCCGCCGACGTCGGTGTCAGGAGGATCCCCTTTATAAAATCAATCCATGGATGGAGCCCATAGTTGACAGGTGTGTAAATAATTATAAGATGGGTAGAGAGATCTCCATCGACGAGGGCATGGTGCGATTTAAGGGCCGTTCTAAATTTAAGCAGAGATTACCGCATAAGCCTGACCGAGACGGTTTTAAGATATGGCAGCTGTGCGACTCTAGCACTGCATACATCGCTAACTTTGCACCGTACCTAGGTGTTAAATTTCGGGATCGGACTGATGGGAGACGGCAGGAGCGAGGTGTGGTGAAAAGAATTACGATGGAGCTGGTCCAGCCATTTTGTGGATATAATCACAGCCTATTTTGTGATAGCCTGTTTAGCACGGTCGTTACTGCTAGAGAGCTGATGGAGACCGGGATCTACATGGTCGGGAGCTTTAACCGCCGTAATCGTCGCACCATGCCCCCTCAATTAATTCCGCCGGGTAAGAGGAAGCGCCTTCCTCTGTCTGTTGGGGATATGAAAGCCACGACCAGAACGGACTCTCGTCTTAACATCACTGCTTATCAGGATAGTAACGCTCAGGTGCTGATCTTGAATACGGTCTATCCACCCTTGGAGTGCGTGCCAGTGGGGGAGGGAGACGAGCAGCGACATGTGCCTCTGTCGCTGTATAATTATCGCGGTACATGCGAGGTGTCGACCGAGCCAACCAGAAGCGCAAGTACTTTCACACTGGGCGCAGGAATCACAGATGGTGAACATATCTGGCATGTTACCTGATTGATGTTGCCCTGGTAAATGCATATATATGCTTCAAGCATGTACACCCTGATAGTAAGCTGACCCATAAGATGTTTCATCTGCGTGTCGGGAAACAGCTCATTGGCGGTTATTGTGGGCGATCGCAGCTCAGTGTGAGAGAGGTCGAGGCCACTGTTTCTCTTGCCTCATACATAAATCCACAAAATCAGCCGATGCACGTTGTCAGCCGTTTGGAGGGGCGGCAGAAATGCTGTAAAGTATGCATCAGAGAGGGTAAGACCACTGCCAGCGGACGACTCTCTGAGATGTCCAAAGGATGTAGTCTGTGCGGGGTTCATCTTCACGAGGGCGAGTGTTTTGCGGCTTTTCATCATCGCATGATGCTACGAGGTAAGAGGAGCGTTGGCGTGCAGACCTCTACTCACACAGCCCCGACGACACCCATCAGCAAGAGAACCTGACGTAAATAACGGACAGGGGATAGCTTCGCCTCACAGTGGCTTGACTGTATTCTTAACACGGACCATGATCACATTTTGAGCACGGTTGTGCCGTTTGTTTGTGCTTTACGATCCCGCTAATTGTAAATTGAACACGGATTATTTTGTACAATCCCCCGATTGTAATCTTTGTAACACTGACCATGCACTCGGACGTCGAGACAGACTCTGAGATTTATTGTTCGGCATAATGTAAATTATTCCCGAATAAAATACTATCTATGATCGCATATTTTCGTTTGTTTGTTTACACGGATTATTTTGTACAATTCCCCCGATTGTAATTTTTGTAACACGGATCTGCCACCCGATTGTAATTTTTGAAACACGGACCATGCACTCGGACGTCGAGACAGACTCCGAGATTTATTGTTCGGCATAATGAAAATTATTCCCGAATAAAATACTATCTATGATCGCATATTTTCGTTCGTTTTGTTTTTACCCCCACTTTCGTTTTTGGCAGATCCGTAAGGACGCTATAGTAATGGATGAACGTGCGTTGTATCACGTGGAGGGGCACAGCCCAACGGAGGCTGTGCTCGTGCGACGTAGACGTTGTACCAACCATCTGTCGTTTGGGTTAGTGCATAGAGCAGTTGCACTGTCCAGAGCTAAGGTGGTACAAAACTGCACCTTAGTAACAACTGCACAACTAACCTGTTAGGAAACGGTAACACCAACGAGCTAAGTGTGCACTGAACTGGCCAAACTACGTACACGCTTTCCTTCAATGGCGAAGCTATGTCGTTGACACTACGTCAAAGCAGACTGCACTGTGCGACTCTTCCAAGTCGTTCAAAGTACGTGGCCAAGTGACACAACCCAGGGGGAACAGGACAGGTTTGAGGGTGCTGCCGCACCCATAGCACTAACCCCTGGGTCTTCTACTAACTCACGAGCGAGGTGATGTTTCCCCGGTGTGGACGTGCGTGACGGCGAACGAGCTTTACTTCCGCAAAAGTAAGCTAGAAAAGGGCATAAAAGTGCACGTCCCCTGGGGCAAACAACGCCCAAGACCTCGTTATTTCTCGACACAACCTCATCAGTGGTTGCCCCTCTATACGGTCATGCAAAAATTTTTGAAGTCTAACACGTATATGGTCGGTAATCGTACCCCGAAAATGTGGTATTTTCCCGTCAAATGCCTGGCAGGAAAGCGTGCAGGAGAGCCAATCTTGTGTAGACACGGAAAAGGGGGCCGGTTTTGACCGACTTGGCAGGATAACGGACAGGGGCGCTCGGCAGGAAAATGGTTAAACTTGATCTTCCATACATACAGTGTCTCATGCTCACCACACTGAATCAAATTTGGTTCATTAGTTAAAACCATTTATATCAATTAGTTTGCTTCTGTTACGCATACTGTACATTTGCTTGTCATATCACATATCTGGAAAGTGTTTATTTGCATATTAAACTGCACACACTATTTTATCTAACTGTGTCATGCACGCCCACACCAATTATTTTTGCTTAGCTCTGATAAAAATTGACAAGTAATTGACAAAAATATTGTTTTTAAATAGTCAGAGACAAACATCACCAAAAATGTTCAGTTCTTATTTAACACACACGCCAAACATCAAAGTGATCAAATGAGTGGTTTTGAGGCATTAGGGGAAGATATAATTTTTGACTAAGTGACCTTATGGCTGATATAGCTATACTACAATATTTAAGACAATTTAGATACAGTGAATTGCTTTGAAGCATTGGCATTAGACGAACTAGACATATTGTCTAAATCGAGGTGTTGCCAACACTGTCGGGTGCAATTAACTGCTAAGCGGTAACATGAGTCCATCATAAAGGAATCAACTCTGTGAAAGTAGAAACATTGTCTAGCGGGAGGTCAGACGTAGTCAATGGGGACTAACAACACCATCCGATCCACACACATCACGTCTGCTTCAAACGCAGTCACTATTGTTGCTTAGTTCAACAAAATATAATACTTCGACGAATTACAATTACATTACAGCATTGCAATTTTTAACCAGCACACAAAATTCAAAAGTTCAAAAATTTGTAAATGTGAAAGGCATTATAAATCTGACAGCATTTGTCCTTGACAGTTAGCGGGCTGTGCAGTGCGTGGATATGTGTGGTGTGTTGTTGTTTTGAGTAAGTCTGACCTCCTGCTAGACAATATTTCAACTTTTGCAGAGTTGATATTTTATTATCGACTCATGTTACTGCTTAGCTGTTAATTGCACCCGACAGTGTCGGCAACACCTCGATTTAGACAATATGTCTAGTTCGTCTAATGCCAATGCTTCAAAGCAATTCACTGTAATAGGTGTAGGCTGGTTTGTCAATGAAGGGAACATTGGACATTTTTTATTATCAGTGTGCTATAGATATTTTTTCTTGGTGGGAAAGAGTCCAACCGATGATCATTTGCATACATCAGTGCTGGCTGCATTTGCTGGTGGTGTACATCTTTGATGGCGCACTTTGCCAGAGTTCTAACATTATTATGGTAGCTCAAGTGTCCAGACAATCATTTTGTTTGACTAAAGCTAGAAAAAATTGCCTCAAAATATAAGTATGCTAATTCTATTATAATTTAAACAAATCTAACTCAGGTCATTCCTAGGAACCTGCATGAAAAGCAAGCAAGTTAGGATTCTAAAAAGATTTTGGAATTTCTATACAAAAAATGACAAGATTGCCCAAAATAACAATATTGCAGATTACATCCTGGTAGACAAAATTGATGAAGATTATCCCCAGGAACCTTCATATCACATTTAAAAGCAATCACACAAACAGTTTCTGAAAAGATTTTGTTACCAAAAACAGGAAAATACAAATATGCAAATTTCTCCACAAGTTGAAGAAACCAAACTATGGTCATCCCTAGGAACCTGCATATCAAATTTCAAAGCAAATGTGGAAGCAGTGGAAATGTAGTTTCAGAGAAGAAGTTTCAGAGGAGAAGATTTTTTGACCAAATATCTGGGAAAATTGCCCCAAAAATACCTCACTGTCAGCGGAGCTAAGAAGTGACCTTCAAACAAATTAAATGAAAAATTTGCCTGTTGGCATTTGCTTAAGTGATCATTCCACCAAACTAAGGAAAAAGTTACTGAATGGCTTTAAGATATTTCTGTCAGCTTATTTCATACAGCATATGAAAAGCCATGGCATTAGTCCACTTTGACCAAAGTCTAAAGCCCTCAATACTGAGAAAAAAAGCTGAAACTTGAAAACGCAATTGAAGCTGTGATCTCTATGTTCACAATTCATTTCATTTTGCAGTAACACTTGTTTACAGGTAAACCAAGGTTACTGCAGCCCATCTGTTATTAGAAGTTTTTAGATCTGGATCTACAATAGGAACACAATATCTATCATTTTCAGCACAGATATACTGTGTTACTTGGCTTTCAATGAAATCATAGTTCTGAGATCCGTCTAAATGATTCTTACCTCCTCCCCAGCATTGACATGTATATAAGCTAGTAAGTGTTTCTGCAATGACGACAACAGTTCATGTAGATGAGATGGTGGCGCTCCATCCTCACATGAAATTGAACTCGGATCTTTGTCACTATTTTTTTCCAATTCACCAAATGCTTGTTCCTAAACAGCAAGACACAAAGGCAATGGATTAACCCTTTCACATAAGAGGAATTCAATCTACAGCATTTCTAGTTGCTTAACACTGATTAGAATATTGGCTGACTACAAATATCATACTACTGTGGCATCATTAGTAAATATGGCTGACATGTTTACCATATATGGATATACAATAATGCTTACTGACCCTTATTATTGCACAACCCTCCATTCACCATTGGTATGATAAAGTCACTGAAAGGACTTACTGTGTGGAAACCTAGATTTCGAAGTAAAGTTTTCATCAAAACTTCAGCTAGGTGTGTATCTTGCTGACTTGTACTAGGCGTTGCACTCCTAGCTTCTATATCCATGTCCAGTGGAGATGAGAAACCAAGCAGTGATGCTACATGAGTGTTGTCCTGCAGACTAGTCAAGATAATTCCCAACTGCATTCTCTGTAAAATGAATATTTTTGTCTTTAGGTGCCAAGATCTGTCATGCTTCATATAACAGTATGAAAAACACATACATTGAAATAAGTAATAACATTTGTTTTTATTATCGTATTGCTGAAATGATGCCAAAGTTCAGCAAAAAGAAATATTGTGTCTTATGTTTAGCCCTCTTTTCAAACTGAATTAATTTGTCGAGTGTCACTATTTTCACAAAATTTGGAATTTTATGTACAAAACAACAGACAATTACGTTGGTATGTTAATAATAGGTATCTGTATTCAGATACTAACAGTTGACACAGTGCCTGAGATACTTTCAAATACAAGTTCATAAAGTACTGGCCTTCATATCAAATAAATTGACCATAGAGTTGTGAACTTTAACTCCTTGGAGACCTTGCCAAAGTTCTACTCCACTTGGATCAAAGACAATATGATGAAAAAATTACACAGGACATTGTTTCAATTTACATGTAAACTAATAGTGCTCATTCATAATGTATATTAGAAATACCATGGCTCCCTTTAGAATGAAACTATGTAAGACAAACATAAAATGATCTTTTGATACTTGATAGCATGTGAGTTTTGGCCAATGAATAGTTTCCACTGATAAGGTCTCATTATCTGTTTATTTGCATACTGACAAAATGTTTAGTTTTGCACATTGCGTAAATAAAACAATTTTTTTAGGAAACAGAACTTTAGACAGCTGTCTTCAGGTTTTTACATACAGTATATGGATACCCTAAAAACTGGTTGTTTTTCACTTGTAATACCAGTATAATTTCAGGTGATGGTACTGTCAAGATAATCTAGATTACATTGTTTTCATGTAAAGTCCAATCATACAGAGACTGGTGCCTGGAAAGCAGAGTTGTAATTATCTGCCCTTTGCTCAATTTTGACAGGTCACGGCATTTCAATTACCCATTGTGTTACATCAACTTATACAGTAAGGCCTTACCTGTCCCCTAGACAGACCATCCCATCTATCTGGGCCTTGAGGCAGCAAGGAATGAAGTAGTTCCATACGTTCACGTAGTGGTGGTAGCAGTAGCGGTGCTCCAACTGACAACGTTTCACTAACAGCCTGCATATCAAATAGTAAAAAATATAATATGGCTTGATTTTTTCTTTAAAATTAACAAAAAAAAAAAAACATTTAAAATACTCTGTCCGATAAAGTCACAACTGTAAAACAATTAAAATTCTATTTCAAAAATCGAAGTTAATTCTTGTAAGACAGAGCATTTGCTGTACAAAACTTGCAAATCTGCAGTGTGTTTTATTGATGCATAATTTTGCTGCAGCAATAATCAGTATTTTATTCTGGGTTAATAAATCAAACCATATGTTAACTAATATTAGTACTGTATATACAGTTTTCCACATGCTATAGGAGTTGCACAAAAATTCCTTTTGAAAATGAATTGGTCTGCAAATGTTACAATATACATGTATGGCATGAACAGAAGACATTGGAGACAAACAATCTACAGATATTGACAGCTGAATGGATAGCTTATGCCTCATTTAATTACTTCATCGTGAACTACAGTATTGCGAGAAATATTGAGAAACATGGATTTTGTTAATTGACCATGAATAAAATACAGAAACAACAACACAGTATCTTAATTTGTTAATATTAGCTCATTTTTATTTTTCAAGGGATAAAAAAATTTAAATACTGTATGACCAACCTGTTGCACTGAATCAGGTGTATTGGAGTCCATAAGTCGGAAGAGAAGATGACGCAAAGGTCTTGCCTGGTTGCCAAGGATTGTCGCAGCCACACCACCGGCTAATGCTAACTGAAGATGAGTGCATAACAACTTCAAACAAAGCATGACAAAGTGATGATGCTCTCTGAAATAAAGAAAACCACTTTTATTTATAAGATTACTGAGGTTTGGGCAGTTTTAGTACTACAATATCAGCAGCATTGTTGGCAACAAAAAATGTAGAATGAATGAGACTCACACAAAATATCATGATTTCGAAAAACATTAAAATTTGGGTTGGGTGCTTGCCTGAATATTACCATGATTTGACATTTTCATTGAAAATTTGGGATGGGCATTTACCCAAGCAAGGCAACTTACACAGATTAATATGGTAAATGTTCATTGATGTACATTTTTATGATCATGTCTGCATGCTGTATCAAATACTAGTAATTTCTAAACAAAACCTACAACTTCATAATAAATAAACCTATCTGGATAGAAAAGACTCTTGTTCATTTGTTTTGAGCATTTTTGAAGTTTTGTATGACTTCACTTGACAAAAGAGACTGAGATGACACAATAATCCTCTTACAATAGTATGAATGACACTATATCTTCAAATCAAAGTCAATGCCTTTAAGGATTGATGCTGAATCCTTCAGTCTCTACCGATGTACATAAATTGCTTGTGGAAAATGCTTAAATGATTTATTTTCTCTACGAATTTTGTCCAATAGATGGACTTGCTGCTAGACTTTTCTGACAACTGAGGGTTTTGTCTTCTGTTTAAAAGCTACACACCAGCATTACAAATCAGAGATGATGCATTCAAATGAAAACAACCAGATAAACAGCAACAGAGGCTGATAGACACATTAAACCACATGAAAGTACTTTTAAAACTTTTCACTGTTGCAACATAAAATGTGTTGGATTAGATACAATAATTTTTCAAAAGTTGGCACATTTAAGGGCTTGTAATAACAGTACATTTTGAATAAGCTTTTGTAAACTCAAGATTACCTGATGTCAAGAAAAACAACATTCATTCTAGGGACATGATGGAAGAGATCATACACAAGACAGTCCTTAGGATTTTTATAAACAGTATTTTCAATGTTTTTGTCCACAGCTCCAAGATTGTTTCTCTGTACACTCATAAATAGACAATATATAATGAACTGAATGTGGTATTTTGTTTGCAGACGCAGTGTTCACAAACATGTTATTCTCAGAAAATTTTCAGGGACACACTAATTTTGAACGCATATTTTATTCCCAAGACAATTTTCAAACTCAAATTATATTCATCTGTCGTTGGCACAAGTGCATATCAAACAACAAAACAACAGTCTGTTGTGTTGACAAAGAATTTAGGATGCAGAATGACAGGCTATGGTTTATATACAAAGACAATTCTAAAATACACTGTACAGTCACCACTAATGTCACTTTATGTGTATGATAAACATACAGAACACTAAACAATGTGATGAGCTTACCGAGCAGCAGGAAATGGTGGCGGGGGCTTGGGCCTATCAAAACCATCACAATAACGTTCAAGGAATGTCCTCAGGTGTGAGAAAGTACCTTCTTGAAGATCAACACAGAATGGTCTGTGCCAGGCTACAACTTGTCTGTAAGAATAATGGGAAAGTCAGATTTTAAGTTGTTGCAATTGCATACTATTACTTGTCTGTGCTCTGCAAGCATCGCATACACTCATACTCATACACAGATTGCAGAGAATGTGTTAGTGCTCATGTGTGAACAACTTTCTCTAAATTTCACTCCTTTTACATGTAAAGGCTCCCATACCTTAGTTATGTAAAATCACTGACTTTTTTCAAAATATTGCATCCAAAAATGAAAGTAAAGTTTTGTTCTGTGAATGCAAAGGTTGTTTCCATCTTACAACAATTTCTCTGAAGAAACTGCTGTGTAATAAATGTCTCCATGTCTTTGTTATTACATGGTATTCCCCTTTCCCCACTGCCCTTACCAACAGAAATATCTCATGAACAAAATCCAGTGCTTAGTGGGATGGCTATTACAATGATAAGGTAATCTTCAATATCTTATATATCCTTAGACACTGGGAACCTACCTGTCAGTTGGAAGAGCTGTCCATGCTATACTGTGTGATGTACCAGCTGATATCTGATTGATAACCACACCGTCTAGACCTAAGACTTTTTTGGGTCTGGTTATAGGGCTTGTGGTGTGTGCCTGGCCACACTGACCCATGGCATTGTTTCCCCATGCATATACTTCATTATCTGCAAAGCGGACAATTTTGCACAATTTTACAAAATTAGTCTTGTGAATCAAGCAATAATTAGCACAGGTATTGCACAGACAAATGTGAAAACACCATGACATTTGACAGACTAACCGTACACAAAATAATTAATGTTAGTGACTGTATCGACAATTCATTAAAATTTCACATCACTCCAATGATCTTTCAAACTTTGACGTATTTTAGAAAATGAAAATGCACTTCTTTCAAAGTCCAAAGAGATTAAGCTATACCTACCGTGGCTAAGTGCTAAGCAATGACTATCTCCACATGCAACATCTACAATCCTTGTTGATTGCAAGTCTTCTATAAGCTTTGGTCTGAGAGCTGTAGATTCTGAGGAACCACAGCCGAGGCAAGCTCCACATCCCCACGCGTATACCTACAAAAATGTAAACATAAAAATATAATACCCTACCATGCATCAACAATTTGAGACAATTTTATAGGTTAATTTGGGCTATACGACTGAAAATGATAATATAGTGGAAATAACAGACTCCGCCCTGACCATTAACTTTATTTATGGGTGTGGGCGAGAGGAAAGCCAAAATTAGCAGGCTCGGCAAGCCTCGCCCATTAATTTTTGGCTTTCCTCTTGCCCTTGTCCATAAATAAACGTTAATGGTCAAGGCATCACCAATTATTTCTATAATCAAAGTGTATGCGATGGCTTGAGTTTTAGTTGAAAATTCATCCATACTTACAACATTACATTGGACTTGGCAGAACCTACCTGTCCCGTAGATGTCAATGCCAAGGACGACTGACTACCACAGCCAACTTTTCTGATATACAGACCAATCAAAGCCTCCACAACTTTAGGTTTGTAGACCCTGTTAGTGTCACCATGTCCAAGTTTACCTGGGAGCACACATTATGAATGACACACATTAGCAGGAATACATTGCATACAAAACATGGCAATATAGGATTCAATTAAAATGAAGTCTTTATCAATACATTGAGTTCATCTTACCATTATCTCCTCCACCAAATGACCAAACTGTTCTTCCATCCTGTGATACAGCCACAGTGTGTGAACTTCCACATGATACTTGCCCTACATTACTGATGTCTTTCACCAAGGTGGGCAGACTCTTACTGTTGCTATCACCATGTCCTATTTTAAATAAAAAACAATAAAACACTTTATAGATACAACTATAAATATAATCCAGTTGGCCAATGTTACACATGAACAATTGGAATGCAACATTACAATTTACTGATTAGGGAGAATATTGAATGCTATCTTCCTTTATAGGTAAAGTCATCACTCTTCAACACTTTGGTGATTTTAGATCAAGTGAGAAGTTACCTATTGTTAGATTTGCCCCAAGTCTCTCAGCATATAAATATCTAAACAGTAAATTAAGGAATAAACTTAACCAGACTGTTGCATTTAAAATATGGTGAAATGATTGCAAAATTGAAGCAACATACAATGTACTCTGGAAGGCTGTCGCATAGATTGTGGGGTTAACGTGATGGCTAACAGACTTGTAAACAATTCAGGCTTTCATAATGATGACAGGCTTATAAATATGCATGAAGGGTAGGCAGAGTTTACCCAAGAAACTTCCACTACTATTGAATTATCTGTGCCATTATTCTTTATTACACTGATTGCGGAAGTTTTATTTCAAGAATGTTCAATGTGGCAACTTTCTGATTCAAATTGGGTAAATTGTCATCTTGATTGAATGGGACTGAAAACCATGCGTGCATGGAACATGAAAGCATGGTCAGAGATTGAGGTCTTCACAACTGCACTGTGTAATGTGAGAGTTATATCCGTGTCAGGTCTAATTTCCTAATCATGTTCTGCATGTCCATGCTTATCTCAGATCATACCAAGACAAGGAAACCTCTGTTATCAAATTTTTAGAACTATAAGCTGCAACTTCAGATTATTTCCTATGATAAACCAATACTTCATAAGTCAATGGTAATTGTCAATCATTCGTTTACAAAGTATGCCTGTGTCAACAAACAGCCAGACTGCTTGTAACACTAGAGGGCACTTGCAAGGTACACCAGTTGACAGGCCAGCCAGAACATCTGACATTATATACTCTATTACTTCCTTTGTAAAATACACAGTTTGGAATATTCAAAATTCAGTTATTCTTGATGTGATTAAAGTTTCCCTTCAATCCTATTGTTATGCAGTTAAAATGTTATCTTTCCTCATGGGTGAATACATTATATTTCACTTATAAGATCATGAACAAAGCTGAGGATTTTTATCACAAAGTTTGCAAGCCTTGTAAGACTTGAAGGAGAAGAATGCATCCTGAATGCATTTATATGATGATCTTTGTAATGACTGATTTTTTGGGTTTTTTTCAGAAAAGTTGCATTGTAATTTTGACACTTTCCCAATTATGTAGATTTGTTTTATTTGCGACTTTGTAGAAATAAATTTATCTTTTTCAAAAAACAGGTCAGCCAGAAGATTAAGTTGATGATGATTGTTTGAGAGTCTGATGATACAGTGAATGAATAAGTTGCAACAGATTATTTAAATTCAGAAACATACACACACATGTGTAACAGATAAGACATCCCCCAGCAAAGTTGTTTAATAAGCCTGAGAGTAAAGGAAATTAAACTTATGATGCAACTGAATTAATAGTAAATTTTTAGGTCTGGTGAGACGTGGTGGTAAAGGATCCGCCTTGAACTCATTTTGACGGTTAAACTGCACTATTGACATAATGTTATTGCCACTTTGTTATTGAAAACATTGTTTGTACTTTTTTCTTGTTTGCTTTATCTATTTACAGTTATATAGACATAACACTTAATCCAGTGTTGATGGTAGACATATCTACCATCAAAGTCACTATTTTTGAATAGAGTTTACTTTCCTTCCAAAAAAAAGGCCAGCCAGATACTACTGCTGAGAAATGCCAAGCCACAGTGGCAGTCTAACCCATTGTTTACTGCTGAGTAAAATATTCATAGTCCTGTCAGAACTCCAGTCATAAACTGCCCACAGATACAATACTACCTACATTGTAGCTAATTTCTGGTAAATATCAGAAAATGGGCCACCACAGTATATTGCCATCACAGAAAATTGGGCAATACACTAGAAAATACAGAAGAAGACATTTGACGATCAAACACTTATCAAATGTTCTATAGTAAATAAAATCTCTCATTGAATAAAAATACTAATGTACAGATGGTGATTTCATTTCTCTAAAACACATTACTGGTTTAACATTCAGGTGACTTTGCAATGGTCAACCACAGCCAGTGAAATCATTACGTAGCTATTTTTAAATAAGTGGAATAATTTGCTACTTATTGAGAAGTTCACTTTTGATGCAAATAAAAATATAAAATGACAAGTACCGGCGGTATTCATTTTATGGTTCTACGGTATTTGCCAGGGCCAGGGATTTATGTTTTGCATGCAAATGGCATCAAACAGTAATAATGTGCAGAAATAGTTTTTGCTACTGAAATCCAATTGCTCATTTCTGCCTGGATCCATATTTGTAACATTCAAATACAATTTGTTGACTGATGCTAGCATTGAGACATTATCTAAAACAGTGCCTGTGGCAATGAGTTGACAGAAAGCCTTGGGTTACAAACTAAAAAGGTTTTCCTGGGCACCATATAGCCATGTACTAACCTAACCTACACAATCTTCATACGTTAATAACAATCTTATTTCTGTGCCTTCATTTTCACTCTTGCAATCAAAATAGACAACGAGCACAACAACAAATTCAATGCAAATGGAACCATACAATTTCTATCTATGAGTAGTGAGAAACTCAAACAGCTATGTGCAGACATATCTACTATAATTAGGTATATTTCTTATAATTGCTGTTCTTCTCAGTGCCAATCATAGGACTGTTACATCATCATGTGTATGCTTTGATCTAGTTGTAAGGCCAGGTTGGCACAGCCCACACCTCTAAATGAATTGTCAAACAAAATCATGGTTACTATTCTTTCCTTGGATGTATGTCTCTGGTCCCTGAGCATTACATAACATCATGTACATTATTTTGTATGTTGTTCAAATTGTATTGTCAGTGAATATGTTTATTGAGGTCATTGAAGTCATATCAAATCCATGTGTGCATGACAGCAAGTAAATTTACAGTGTTGTCATACAGAGTGTCAACAGAAAAATAATCTGATTATTTCATTCAATTCATTACAAAGGTCCATGACTGCATGACATTTGTCACAGCTAAAATATTTGCACAGATGTGACCATTGCATCAAAGGCTCTTAAGATGAGTATATTCAATGACAGTTAGAATGGTACCATTTTACCTGGGTACTCCAGCCACGTTGCAGTTCACCTTGGACATTGGTGCATTAAGGCAATCATGTAAGCGGCCAACAGAAATGGAAATGGCACCAGGGTTCAAAAACCACAGTATCTTTGTTTCAAAACTATGGCAACAACTAAATGATTAAGGCATTGAGCAATTATCACAGGGACTCACCTAGTCTACCATAGTCTCCCTCTCCCCATGTGTACAGTTCACCATCTTCAGTGACACATGCACTGTGTCTATATCCAGCAGAGATGCATCGGACAATTTTACCAGTGAGTGGGCCCTGTGTCAGCTTGGGATACTTTTGAGTGGAGCTATTTCCATGGCCTAGCTTACCATAGTCACCATCTCCCCAGCTGAAGACTTGACCTTCAGCTGACAGTGCCAAAGTGTGCCCATCTGATCCCTAGAAAAGACAAAATCACACAAAAGTATCAGTAAACTGAGGCTGACCATACACTTGTATTCCATATAACAACAATTAAAGGAGTCAAGTAAAGTCTGTTTTTCCCAAAAATTGTATTGTGGTTTTACATCGTGACATTCTGAGGGTCCTTTCATTTATTCATAGGGGAAAAGCCAATGAACTACTTTATGCTTTTATGTTCAAACAATAACCTATGGCTGACAAGAAAGACATGTGTGGATGCATACATACAGATTTATACCATTATGTCCTATTCAATTAACAAAGCAATGAGGATCTGTGAAAGTTTGCAGTGAAAGCCAATAAGGTACTATGTCATTGCAAAATGACAGCTATGATGTCATCAGAACTAGGAAGAGTTACCAACTCTCTCTGCTAGTAATAGAGGCTTGTTAGAACTGTAGTTTTTCGGACATAATATTTATTCAAGTGGAAGTTTTCCTTCTCACATGTTTACAAGTGTAAAATGTGTTTTGTTTGATTCTATGGCTAAAACTCAAATGCTGCTAGAATGAAATAATATGTATAAATTGTAGTTTAAAAATTTGATGACTGCAGGTCCCACACCACTTTACAATGTTCTTGTCATAATACACAGATACTGGTTACAGACTTTCAAAAGTCTTTGTAACTATAGTCCCTCCACCACTAACCAAGCAAAATGACTTGTTGTCTAGACGTTCCATTGTCCTTTCACTCCATGGTTTCAATAACAATGTCATTTTATATAGCACTCACCATTTTGTAGATGCATGCAAAGGTCAAAAATATCACAATGATTTTATACTGTATTGCATAACTCTTGATAATCCATGGCAACGTGGCATTAGTAGTGCTCTCCTGGCCTTCAACAGAGGTGGATTTTGCCTACAGCAATGTTCTTACGTTTGCTACAATCACGTTTCACTTCAATGCACTGTGTTGCACATTGACTACATTTCATAAGGCAATTACACTTCATTTAGATTTTTCAAGCCTTTAAGTGCTCAATCACGCATATGTAACTTAGAATATTTCCAATTATGTTTGTTAAAAGAACCCGACATGCTGGTGAAGCATAGCAAAAGATTTATCATTTATGAACTTATTTCACCATGGATACACATAAAATGGTGAAAAGGCATATATAATCTATCAAAATAAATTATTACTAATATTAGGATTGTCTTTAGACCACAATTAAATCAATATGTTTTCTAACCTTCTCATAGTTTTATGTAATTCTATCCATTGAATGAACTAAGACATTGAGTGGCATGAAAGATTTCTCAATAAGATTTGTGAATTCATTGAGAATAAGAGCTTGTAAAGAGACAAGGAACTATAATAAATTCCGATGAGTTCATTGGGATTGACATTTAACGATATTAGATTGTGGCAAATGAAAACAAGATTTGGAAATGCATGTTTAGAATTTCACTCTGGGTAACGATTTATGGTTCTTCTTACAAGTACTCCCCATAGAATGATTTTTACTTTGATTCATGTCTATTCCTGTCATCTGTTTTCATCAACTGAAATATGGTACTCAATAAATTGATGATCGGTTTTTGGGTGTAGTGTAAGTTATTCATGCATCACATGTATTATTTGGTTATATACTAGATGCTGGTTGTTTTTAGCTTCCTACCATATATCCATGCATCACATCTTATCTGGTTGTATTACATGTACAGTAGAATGCCTTTGTGAGAAAGCTTTTCAGACAAAAATCTCGTCTGTTTGCTCCTTGTGTAAACACATGTTGAAGCCTATGAACTGAGTAAATGAAGTTTTCAGTCTTGTTGTTTGTGAAAAATTGATAAGTGACTTTTAATTAAACAGTTAAGCCATTTTGAATTTCAAACAGAGGTTATTCTGAGGTAATTTTTCTCTATACTCTAAACACAGCAACACCTGATTTTTGTTCTTCACCATGAAAGAGAGATTATATGATGGGCAAAGTATGAACAAAGGCCTAAAATGTTCAGTATTGAGGTATTAAAACTTGAATCCTGACATTTTGGTTGCAAATAAATGTAAATTCATTACAATAATACCCTGACTAGACCTTATCATCACAATCATTGATGTGCTTCAATTCAGCTATTAACAGACTGTAGCGTAAATCTAGATGTACAAGTAGAGAAATCTTACCTTAGATGAAGATATCTTTCTAATTACATGAGTTTCAAAGTTGAGTTTCTTCAGCTGAGGCTGGTTATTTGAGTCACCAAGTCCAAGCCTACCATAGCTTCCTTTGCCACAGGCTCTAACTGAACCATCCACTGAGATGACAAAGGTACAGTACTGGCCTGCCTCAATCTACACAAAAAAGATACACAAGTGTATTGATTTGTGTGCATATGGGTACTCTTACTGTACATATCACAGGGCATGGGTCATCATTTCAGCAAGTTCAAAAAGTGAGTCCCACAATTGCACATAACCAACTGCTTCATTTATTTTTTAGAAAGTTAATGTTACCATAGGTAAATTGTTTCCAAAGGTGTTCAATATATATAACATACACATTTAAAATTGATTTATTTTGCTGTTTGATATTGACCTAACCGGTACAGATGTCCTAACTATCACTATGGATGGCAATAACTAAACAAGTCGATGCTGAAAAAAACAGTAAACATACAGGTGCATATTGTATCTGTTTTCAGACATAAACTCACTGATGGTTGGTTGCCATGGCAAGATTGTTCAATTTCCCTTCAAAAGAAAGCATAATACCTTGCCAAGGCTGAAATTTTCCATCATGCTGACTCTGAATGGAAGTCGCTTATTCTATAGCCTGCTGTTACAATAATTGTTTGGGCAAAGAAAACTTGGGACATGCACAAATGACGACCTATGCCTGCAAAGGTCATATATAGGTTAAATTTTAGTAACATGATACTTGATTCCATACAATATCTATTATAAGATCTAATAAATTTCAACAATAAAGTTCAACATGGTTCCTGTAGTTCACTAATCTTACAAAAAAGGTTAATTCATATCACTTGTGAGTACAATGCTATCTAATTTCATACTGATACATGTCATTTCATACTCACCACAACACTATTTCCAAATGAAGAAGCAAGCTTTGGTTGCAGAATTTTCTCTTGGCTTCCCTCAGCCAGCTGGTGACTGCTGTTACTACCCCACACATAAACTTCACTGTTTTCAGATACTACATTGCTGTTTTCTTTGGTTGAGTTCTTATTTTCGTCGGGTGAAATACAGGTTTTAGCATATTCTGAGGCTAACTTACAGACCTAGTAATAGATAAAAATGATGAACAATATTTCATTGAACTCTACCATTAGACATACATGTAAAGTCATGTAAGATGTAAATGAAATTATTCATGTCCACAAAAATTGAAAATATGACACGCACATGCATATGTAATACCTCATCAATGAAATAATGGCTGTACTTATGGGTTGACATATATCTGTTCAAGCCTGGAATTAAGATATTGACCAGGGTATTTATCACAGACAAACTACACCACTAAGACTTGTAGATGTTTCTTTACTCTGACTGCATTTGTCAACTGTCTGGTCTAGCTGGAACAGCAGACCAATAAACTCCGGGAATAAACTCAGTCAAAATGCTGGTTAGGGTTTACAAGTACATACCAAAGACTTGTCTTTGTGACCATTATGTCTATTAGCATTGTATCATAGTAATCAGATCATCTCGTTGAAATAACATCTATCAATAACTTTCTTGAATACTGTATTATATGTCTTTTTGAAAAACATTCTATGCTACCTATAAATACAAGTCACTGTAGATACAGTCATGGCTGTGTTGTGAACACTGGAACAGATCATGTAACCAGCTTGTCTTATTTCTGAGGTTTAGGGAGATAGGTTCATGGGTTGGAGACCAAGTATCATTTCTGTTGTCCCCTGTAGGATTGCGTTGATCTGACAGACAGCATTCTGGTAACACGGCCAGGGAACTTACATACAAGGGATTAACAGACTTCACAAGTTCACTTGTTCAGTAACAACGTGCAGTACTTGCTACTCAAAATATCTTAACACAATATTGAATGCTTCAAAAAATCACATCTAGTGACTACAATCCTTCAAATTGCAGATGCTGCCTTTCATAATACTTTCGAACTTAATTGCTTTCTCCTTCAACAAATATTTTTGGATAGAAGCACACACCTCTTCCACTAATTGCATTGCTTCATTCAGCATGGCATTTCACCTGTAGGTGAACCAATCTTTTCTCAATGCTATGACATAAATATTTTGGAATAAACTTACCTCTTCTACAAGACACATTGCTGCTTGGTAGAGTGGAGATAGGCCATCACTGGATGTCAATTCTGTCAGTGACGATGCTCTGTCATTGCCTGAACCCTGAAAAAAATATTGATACATTTATTGTACATATTCAATAGAATATTGAAAGGCTTTCGCACCTACACACTAAGAGCACTCCATATCATATTAGAGACTTTAAAAGAACATACAGTAAGGGAAAGTATTATTAAAGGGTACCTGACACTGACCTCAATAATTCATGTACAGTAGTTTATCACTCTGGTGGAAAAGAGTAGTGTGTAAATAGAAATCTAGATTACATATTTTTCAGTTTAAGGTCATGGTTCTGGTGATTTTATGATATGTGGGCTAAATGTAATCTGATATTCCTTAGACCTTGTTGAAAGACTAAACGTTGGTTTGTTTGTCTGCTTTATACAACTGTAGTGCTGGATATGAAACAAAACATACATGTACTAAAATGTTCAGTTAAAAACACTGGCTGTAACAGAATAAATTAAAACAGAACAATTTTCACTAAGCCTACCAGTAGCCAATAACATATATATATATATATATATATATATATATATATATATATATATATATATATATATATATATATATATATATATATATATATATATATATATATATATATATATATATATATATATATACACACACACAAATGTATACAATGTGCCCTCCCGGTTATCACCATAATGGCTTTATGGCAACCTCTGAACTGGGCACAGAGAGTACGGTTTTTATATATATATATATATATATATATATATATATATATATATATATATATATATATATTATATATATATATATATATATATATATATATATATATATATATATATATATATATATATATATATATACATAATATACGTACCATAGGGAAATTTGCAATATAAAATCACATACATGTTTATACATATATATAGTGTGATCTTCATCTTACAAATTCTTTACTATTAATTATTATTATTACTATTAAAACACAAAGGCATGGTCCAAATCAGCGAGCAGTGATACTTCTATACTTGTACTTCAGTTAGCACATTTACACGAATCAACTTTAGTTTGAAAATAAAATCATGAATATAATGCATAAAAATCACAGCTATTAGGGCTTTAACAGTTTTGGAATTTTTACTGTAACTGTACAATTTTAGTTTGGCCTTGGAAATATTTACTAAACATACAGACATACACATACATACATACAGACATTTCCCTAGCCTATAAGAATAGCTTCCATTGCCATATATACATATGGCTATGGGAGCTAAAAAATGTTCACAATTTCGTTGTGACCGACCCCTCCCAAGATCTAATGGTCCATCCCTTAGTTTGAGAAGGTCTGTTACTATTTAACAGTTCATAAACAATGACAGGAAATGACTCAAGCTCAGTGGAGTAGCATGCTGGCATGCCACCACTCCTGAACATTTGCAGAATTTCCCTTTTTCTTACCTCATTCGCACATTTTTGACACTGATGTGTTCATTTGAACAAATTCACATCTCAACCCCTACATCTACCGGTACACCAAATACTGAGACGGTAGCTTTGGCGGTATGGGAGCCTTTGTGTGTGACGGACATACATCTGCACATACCCACAAATATACAGACATACAGACGCCACTCAGACTCATCATATAAGCTCTTTTTGGTATTTATATATAAAACCAAATATGAGCTAAAAATAACAAATGATAATATCATTTTGTAGAACATCAGATTCAGAACATGTGTCACTTTCTGTATGTACGGGGTACATCACGTTTGTAAAACCTACACGACAGAGAGAAAATTTAAAACTGGCCCTTGACACAAAATCTGAGAAGAATGTGGTACGAGAATCCATTTACAAACATCTACACCTTTATCCCTTTTGTGTCCCCTAAAACTGACGTGTATCTGCATAAGTGATGAGTTTCATTTCATTCTCATGTAAAAACTTTATCACTGTACAAGTTTTATTCAATCTGATTAAAATCATATGTAGAGAATGGCAACGTCTATACTTGCGCAGTATTCTCTTGCTGTCGCCTCTCACTACATCTGACCAACTCCCATACAAGGCCGCGTTTAAATCTCGCATTCTGGCCAGAACAGCCGACCTATCAGAAGGTGCCTTACAGAGAACAAAAGGTATGACTCGCGAGCATGCATATGCGTGAAGGAGACGCACGAAAATCAAAATGGCATCAAAGTGTGAGACTGAGACATCCATCCAGTTGTAAACACAAGCGCACGACAAATTTTAAAATCACTTGTCTTTTAAATTAATGTTGAAACATGCACATTAACTGTGCAAACGGAAATAACGTGGGCAGCTTTTGAGACAAGCCCTGCGTACAATGGTGTGTGTTCCCGGCATTATACTGCCTCGTACTACACAGCCCTGCTGACTACATGTATGATACACAGCCACCGCGGTCCTGATTTGGACCACGCACGCAAAACCACCTTTTCTAACTACTTTCAGCAAGGGAGTGGCAGGGCTATGGAACCACAGCAACAGTTACTTATACACTCCAATATAATGTGTACATGACAGCCGAGAGGCTAACCACACACCTCTTCCAAATTCTAGACTGAAATTTGAGAGTGCGTCGGGTTTTGGGCTTGTCCCTGTAGATTTGAACAACGATCAGATGTTTACATGGGATAAAAACAAGGATACCCAACACCGCGTAACGGGCAATCTGATTGGCGGCTTCAGAGAGCGAGATTTGAACGCGACCTTCTATGGGAGTTGGTCAGATGTAGTGCGAGGCAACAGCAAGAGAATACCGTGTAAGTATAGACGTCGCCATACTCTACATCTGATTTTAATCAGATTGGAGTTTTATTATTCCAGGAAAGTGGAGTAGATTACTCCACTTGTTCCAATGTCACACAAAAGGAAAAGGCCCATAGAAGAGTTATGGAATATAATTTTCTAGATCTTGCCTATTTTTGAAGAACACTGATTAGTGCTGACCCTCCAGTAGCCTTCAAACCGTTAAACAGTTTGTTTATTGTACAACTTGGATATTTTGTTGTCCTTTTGAAAGTGTTCAGTCTTGTACTTTGTCCAATTTTGGAATGCACCATAACACACTCAGTCTCTGCTAGTGTGAGTTACGTATAATAAAGATTGATTGATTTATAAGTTGACAAACAGTAAAACACTGCTTTCAATTTACTTTATCCAAACTGCATAAGTTGCAACAAATCTACACCTTGCCTTTAATCAAAGTACACCTGTTTGTTATCCTTTTATCCACTAATACAGTGTTGATCACTTTACAATGTATCAATTTCCTTTTGACTGATCAAGAATTTTTAGTGTTTGGAAGCTGATACAATGCTATACATGTACAAGTTGACCAGACTGCTGTTGCAGGTAGTTGACTGATATCATTATATCACAGTTGCAGATATACAATGTACAACGTTCAATGTCTCAAAATAAGATTTGGTTATTTACATGTAACTCTGAAATTACATTTGGCAGAGCTATCAACCTACAAAATCTGTACTTGTTAAATTAAAGATACCTGAAAAACATACAGACACCACCGACTCACCATATAAACCAAATATGAGCTAAAAATTACTAAAAGCATGTCAAACTAAAAAATTCCCAAACAGCTCATTCACATTTTATAAACATTGTCTCAAAGGATATTTACAATCATTTCAAGAGATATATAATTTTCCAACATTTGAATAAAATCAGGAATCAAAAGTTCACAAAAATCTGTGTCAAACAGTAACATGTTTCACATATCCATTGTTTGGAACACTGCCAGCATCACAGACTGTGTACATGTACATGCCTTGAATATTTCAATATCATCTAAATTATCATTTCTTAAATAAAGCTTTGGCACCTTGAACTAGAATACATGGAACCTTCAAAAGTTATAGTGGCATTATCAGCAATTCAATTTGCTATAAGTTGTCAAAATATACAAGTACCTTTTCTCCCAATAAAGTATATAATTTATGTCTTGGTGACAATTTATTCACGTGCAATAGTTTATCATTTATTGGAAATAAGTGAACTCCTTTGTGAAGTTTAACCTTTGAAAAACTGACTATTGCTGTTGTTTATCAGATGCAGTTAACCCTATCTGAATTGCTTTAAATCATAATTTGAAGTTGTATCATGCACTATTAGGAGTGACAAAAGCCAGATGACCAGTGTGGGGTTGATTTACCATAGCTGTATAACAAGCACTAAAATTAATGGATGATTATGCACAGACAGAGTCAGGAAGAAATGGAGTCAGGATACAAGATGTCTTGAAATTACTGTATACTCTAATGTATTGCTTATTGTTTTGGGGAAAATTACTACCAACTTACTTTCTGGTCTAAAATCTCCTTAAATTTTCAATTTGCCCAGACATCTCCAAAAATACGGAAAATCAAATTAGACAATAAATGATGTCAATGGCAAACGTAAATTGACATTTCACAAAATGCAGATCAGAATTATGATTATTGCTAGGCACTGGATGGATGACTTGACTCATAAAATGGTAATTGTGGAAAGTAGCTTTATATTTGTATGTGGGGCTGTTGAATATTAAATAAAAGTGTTGCCATGAAAGCCTAAGCTTCAATGCAGTAAAAAAGCTGCAAATCTAGAATGAGTTAATGTTTTGTTAAAATCTACCCAAGAGGCATATTCTTGTTCAATGCGGGTGTGCAAGGATAATAGACAATAATGTATGGTATTGGAAGGTAAGAATTCAAACGCAATAAAGTAGCTGTTAAAGTGATATAAAGTGTTGCATGACAACATCAATTTGTCTGTGTAAATGTCAAACTCAGTTGCACATACACATGTTAATACTATAAATGTTGTTTTTGTCGTGAAGTTTATGATCTAGCATCTGAAGGGTATTAGCTGACTGAGATATGAAAACCATATGTAGATAAATATATATGTAATGTTCCATTGGCTCCATAGATTATAATAATTCTTAATCTTTTCCTTAGCTGACGTATTAAACCCTTGGTGCAGATAAAGTTAGGGTTGCTTGTGATCAATCTACCAGTACAGTGTAAGACTTTTCTCAGCAGGCAAAATTCCCCAAATCTAGAAGAATGTAAAATGTGTTAAAACAGTTTTCCATGGTGGGTTTGATTTTATTCTTGACCATCAACACACTTTAAAAAATTGAAAATTAATGAAACTGGTACATTTGATTTTAACTTTAGCCAGGGGTGATATGGGTCATACTGTGACAGCCATCTACAGTACTTTGTTCATTGAGTGCTACTGTACACAATCAGAGAGACTGTTTACTGAACTATCATTTACTGTGTAGACTTTTATTGTACATAGGACCTACATACATGTACTGCATAAGCAATTTGAATACTGTTTATATCCAGGGTTCACATCCTCTGAATAACTAATTGAAAGAACTGCAATATAACATCTAATTTACAAAATCAGTTTCATGTTGTTTAACTACGTTCATGAACTACATATATGGCATACTACTGGAAAAAGGTCTCACTTTCATATCAGACCAATTGTAGGTGTATGCCTTTTTGCAAAAAATTATTTTTAGAGACAAGCAGCTTTTAAGAAGATAGTTGCACACGGTTTTGATTTCAAAAATTAAACACAGCCTCAAGAAAGAAGAGAAAGGTTTGTTTAATTTGGTGAGTCATGATATGTCTAGACTTTACACTCATTGTTATTTGCCAAGGTTGACCTCTGGTGCCAACAGTCAATTATCATTACAGTTCTATAATGGCAGTATTTGCTGTACATCATACATGTACACCATCCTCATCAATATGAATACTGCTTGGTTAAAAGGTAAATGTATGTCAGAAAAATACACGAACATAACTTTTTTTCATGTACATGTATTTCTGAATCCCCTACAAAATATCTATATAATGTATTGGTGATACAAAAAATGTTTTCAAATGTTAACAAAACATATGATCAGGCCGACTGACTATTGGCTATGTTTACTATTCACTGCAAAAATTCAAAAGAGATATTTATAGAAGTTTGGTCACATTTACTGAAAATGAATCTGAAAACGCAATGAATTGCTGTGTGAGTATGATGAATCATTTAAATATGCTCATAAGGCTGTGACAGGAATACTTACAGCAGCTTTTTTCATTTGTTGTAATGCACTACTGAAGAATTCTGTGGTGATGAGCCCCGGTTTGTCTTGAGTACTCTCTGTTGCTGGAGCGCTGCAGGCTGCGGCAGAAGCACCTAGGGCCATCTCTATCCAGTCAAGCAGGTACTGCAGAGAGCCCCTTTGCACGGCAATTCCAAGCACTAGTTCTGAAGCTAGTCGTTTGCCAACAATATCTGCCCCAGAATTGGGCATGGTTGCACTCTTCAGGAAACCTGTCACTTGTTTCAGGCATTCAAGTCCCATTGGCGGTATTTTGCTTTCATTGGCAAGGGACAAAGGCGGTAGAGAATTTAGTACATCAGAAGCTGTGTGTAACACATCGTTGCAAAGGCTTATTCCTCCAGCTGGGTTGGGAGCAAGCCAACTTTGCCTTAACAGTGAGAAGAGCAAACTAAGTCCTGTTCGTACTCCCATTTCAATCAATGCCTCAGTGCCTGAACGAGATTTCAGAGAACTAGCTTTGTCATCCACCACACTGGAGAGACCTTCCTGAGCTTGCTGCTGTTGTCGCACTTTTTCCTTGTCATGAAACTTGCTTGAAATGGCATAGAATATTCTCTGCAAAACAACAAGTCTTTTCCTGAGTGTTGAAGCAAACGGCGACTCAGAACACACAGACCTTGCCAACATCAACTGGCTGTTGAGCAGAGAATCCAAGTAATGTTCCTGTTCTTCTTGGGATAAAGTCTCTCTCTCAAAATCCGGGAGCTGAGGTCCCTTGAGGTGGAGAGCTTGCCTTGGTAAGGCAACAACTTCTTTATTTGTCAGCAGTCTATCATAGAGATTGATGATACCTTCTCGACTGGCGATGATCTCGGCATCTTCTGAGATCCATGAGGCATTGAGATGTTCAAGCCACTTCAGTTTTACTGGAGGATTGGCAGCCATCCTGATGATATCACTTAAATCTACAAATAGCATGGAAAACGATTTGTTAACAGTAAAACATTTACATAAAACAATCAACATGCAATGAATGTAGTTATAGTGCGTGTCTTCTGAATCTCTCAAGATCCACTCTATGCCATCCACTACATGTACTATTCTTAACAAGCAATACAATTATTGATATTTTATTATTCACATGTTACCCACATATGATATATCCTGCGCTCTTTTTTCATCAAATTAGAACACTCACTAATTGCCCAACTGGTTATGTCATTCACTATATTTTGGCCAACACATATCAGATTAGTATGACAATGTAAGAAAGACAAGGCTATCCTACATCAGTAAACTAACCTTTACAATATTGGATTCCAACAGGCTACGTGATGGCCCTTATTTATTTGACATTTGGGTCTGACCAGACAAAAAAAATTAGATGCTCAACTCAAAAGGCAAAATATTTGATCTTTCAATTGTTCTGAAATCGTTTAGTCTTCTATCAGCATGAAACATTAGCCATTACATGTATAGTGAATAACAGTTACATTTAGAGAGCTTGTAAAGAATATCTCCATTTTCATGATACAATATATCACTGACAGTACATGTACATAAATGTTTTACAGTAACTGTCAAGTAGAATAAGCACTAGTGACTATGGCAGTACATGCATGTGCGTTTAGGTGACCAAGGTAATGTGTTATACTATTGTGAAGTTTAATAGCTTAGCTTTAATAGGCCCTTTATTTTGCATTTTCGGTCTGTTTGTAAATATTCAGTAGGACAAATGACAATGATGTGATGTGTGGTAGTAGTCAGTTTGTCAAGATCCTAACATATTTAATTTTTGTTAAAGAGAAAACAGTTTACTGTAGAGTGCAACATCTTTAGATTGTAATAGAAGTACATACAGATTAGTATGATGGTACCATGGTATAAGCGGTTGTCCCTATGTTCTAAAATCCTTTGTTGGTGATTCTTTTGATAGCTGATTCAAAACTAGTTTTACAGTTCAGTATTAAGGTAAGACAGCCAGTTTCAATTTACTGTGTGGGGGACACATTGATGTTATACACATCATTAGAAAAGCATTACTGTCATGTGTAATTGCGGTAATGGTTATGGACCTAGCATGAGTGAACGGGAAGTTGAAGATGCATCTATATATGTATATGGACAACCACATTGTGCCTTGCCCTCACACTCCCTAAAAGAAACTGTAATCTTTTCACTGCCAAAGAATGGTATAATTGCATATTTTACATACATGTATATCAATGATTGGTTTTGTACATGGAAGTATGGGTACAGGGAAGCAACAGACTCAGGGCATTGACCTTTACTATTATAAGATTGAGCACTTGTGTAGTAAATAACCATGGTGTGCTATTATTACACTTGCCTGGCAAGACCTCTAACCATATCAGCAGATTACTATAAATATACATTCAAGAAATAACAGATTGACTGTTACTGTCAAATTCCATAGTATATTAAGTTGTCAGTATCCCTTAAAACGAGAAACTCCTTTGTTAAAATTTGGTGAAATGTAGAAATCTGTCAAAAAAGCCAAAAGAATTACCAAACACTGATTGTCGGTACAGGAATGTCAGTTTCCTATCAGATTTAATTACACTACCAACATGATACCTGATAAGATTAGCAGCACAAGAATTTATTCTTATCAACAGCTGCGCAAAACATACTTTTCTTACATTTTTCTTATTATTCCTCCATAAAATCTTGTGGCCACAAAATATGCAGAATATTTTCATGTGGTACATATTATACAGTACAATAGTTGCGAAACACAATAAATCATACCTGAACAATCATAATATTAATAAAAAATTGTTTACATTTTCATTCAAGTCCAGACCAAAAATCAATTGTTGACAATAACAATACAGTCTCCCCATGCAAGGGCTGAGTTCATGATCTCAACATGATGTATCTCAACATGCTTTTGAAGTAAGCAAGAAACTGTAGTTGATATTAAAAACAAAAAACGTGAAAAAATCAATAAAGGTCACATCTACTCGCTGCGACATTTAAGTCACTATGATTCACAAACAGTATTCATATATTCATTTCAAACCATGCGATACAGTCTTGAGCTGAAAACCACAAATTCAGAGCTATGATAGTAGATGTAATATATGCAGTATTGGATAAACAGAAACCTTGTTTTTCCTCTATGGTTAGTTCTGGTGACTGGTAATCATATTACTTTTCTGTGACAAAAAATTTGTGGAATAATTTCAAACTTTTATGAAATGTCCTTTTAAAGTAAACAGTCTAAAAAATTTGTGGAATAATTTCAAACTTTTATGAAATGTCCTTTTAAAGTAAACAGTCTGAGGGATCAATAAATTACTCTTATCAAAGTAAACACTGCACTTTACCAGTTTCTTGCCCAGTTTACCTGTGATATTATAGTATCAGGTAAAGTTAAAACCTGAAAATTATACCTTATAGTATGCATCATATGTTAGCAATGACTATCTGAAGACCCATAAAAGACACATGAACACTATACACACGGCTACACTCAGACATACTGTTCATATGAGGAATTTTGCTGACATTTGTACATGCCACAGGCCCTATAGAGATCCGGATATTGATTTTGATCTTGCATGATTTGACATGGGAAGCATGTTTACAAAAGGAAGACAAAACACATCAAGAGAATCCATGGCAAAGTATTTGAACACTGTTTTAATAATGTCATTCATTGTGGGCTACATGTACTTGGAAGTATGGATCACGTGATTTGTGGATAAGCATATGATTCTGCAGTCTTTTCAGAGCAGATAATGCTGTCATACTTACACGTACACATTTATTTACAGATCAAATACAGAGACATTGATTTAAGACACAAGTTATCACATGAATCCATATACAGTATATTATTAAGTTCCTATGAGGCACTACTGTGGAGAAGGTGGGAGTCTAAGAGCAATAACTAAAATTTAAGTACAAGGTCAATTTTAATGTGTTTATTTTGACTGAATACAATGTCTGTTGTCAGGCATACAGTTACGAGTTCCCCCGAGGCTTGTTTATCACCCTATGATTAGAAAGACAAGGATGCTAACATAGCCACTAAATGACTGTGCTATAAATGACTTGTAAACGTGAACAAAATCATAGCAGATGATTATTGACATTTTCCTGATTAAATAGTAGGCAAGAAGCCCATCAGAGAACGATAGCACTATTGTACAGTCATTGAAAGAAATGTTATTTGCAACATTCTGCACTGTTAGTGATGATCATGTACCGGTACATTGTACTTCTGTCACTGTAGTCATCATCATGTCTGACATTGGTTCAGAACTACAATTCACACTGTAGTCATCATCATGTCTGACATTGGTTCAGAACTATAATTCACACTGTAGTCATCATCATGTCTGACATTGGTTCAGAACTATAATTCATACTGTAGTCATCATCATGTCTGACATTGGTTCAGAACTATAATTCACACTGTAGTCATCATCATGTCTGACATTGGTTCAGAACTATAATTCACACTGTAGTCATCATCATGTCTGACATTGGTTCAGAACTATAATTCACACTGCAGTCATCATCATGTCTGGCATTGGTTCAGAACTATAATTCATACTCTACCACTGCAGGACAACCTGGGTGCCTAAATCACCATTTTTCACCATTTTGACAGATGGTACTTTTACAATTGCAGCACCATATTTGGACCAGAGCGTCCTCTATCATAAACTGACTTATACCTTAATGAGGTTTTCTTTACAAGTACTGTAACAAAACTTCACATATTCCATGTACTGGTATAGGGATAATGCAGAGAAAATATTTGTATCATTTTCTTAAAATTTGTATCATTTTCTTAGTTGACTTAAAGTCTTTATAGATATTGCAAGTTAGAGGGCATAGTGTTTTGGAGCCACCACTGTGTAAAACGTTCTGATTAATTAACAATATTGAAATTTGAAGGGAGAAATTGCTTGACCTGCCTCTATCTTATGTGAATCAAATGACCATAGAGTACTGGTACATTGAGTTACTGTCAGTGATGAGGATATTTATGGTACAGCTTCAGAAAATTCATTGGAAGTACAGAGATGGTTTTGGATCCCTAACATTTCTGATACCTGCTGGAATGACTGTTGATAAAAAGATGGGGAACCCTGATAATTACATGGGTGAACCAATGTCCATGATATAGACCATGTTATATTGACCAGCTCACAACCCTACACAAAAACACTGTTGATAGTAAGAATGGAAAGGTGGCTACAGATATATGTACGGAGTACAAAATAAATGTTGTTAATATTTGATGAACAAATCTTCTCACTATTGTGCTGATTGTTTTGTTTTTGCCACACTTTAACATGGATAACTCCTTATCAGCAGAAGCATTTATGTGTTAACAACAACTGGATAATACAGCACCTTTACTGAGAGAAGACTCCAAAGAGAGGAAAGATCTGTCTTTCCGTAAATTCTTAGAATAGAAAAGCATTCCAAAAGTACTCAACTAAGCACTATTTATGGTTAAACAGTTCCACGACATGCTTTGTATCCAGCGCTCTCTCCATAGGTTTATGAAATGAAAGGGTCACTCGGTCAATTGTCACAGTAGATTGGTCAACAAGTGAATCATATTGGCTATTTTGGAACTACACTTCTTCACTCTGCAGTAGTCCTGAAAAGGTAGCATGCTAGCAATAAATGTTTGTTTGACCTGTAAGAAAGTTCTCCCATCACTTTGCAAGTGTAGAGTCACATATGGAGACCAACCTAAAAACTGCCAAATGGTGTAGGAAGTGGATTATGACTGTCATGAATCTGCATGCTTATTTGATTGTTTAATGTGTTAATTTTACCGTGACTTTTAAAAAAATTTCGCACCAGATGATCTGGTGAATTACAATTGGCATCAACACCCTACTGACAAATAAGTATGATTTATATATATATATATATATATAATATATATATATATATACCTTCAGCTATTGTTTGTAATGAATTATTACTGTCATGTACACCTGGTTTAAATATATATATATATATATATATATATATATATATATATATAATATTATGCGCCAGTCAATGTAAACCCCCACCCCCCCCACCTCGGGCGATACGGGAAAAATGTGGGGGATTAGACCGTGTGTGCCATGAAACTGTGCCCGAGGGGGTGGGGCAATTGCCTCGTTTTGATCCCCCTATTCCTTTGACGGACAGGCCCAGAAGATGTTCCTAAATAACTACGCATGCGCACGTATGCAGGGCCTGAAAATTACCCGAAGTGATTTTTTATCCCGAACCAGTACTAATTACCCTAAAAGTCCGCAGACCAATACAAAAAAGGAGACAATTTATTTTGCAAGGGAATGTCCAGTGCTTTTCCCAGATTGTGTTCTAGTGTCTTTTGACGAAAAATTAGAAACTACGTCCCCCCAAAATACCGAAGTTACTGAAACCATGGAGGTAGCAGAGACGCACTAAAGCCAGTTACACTAAAACCAAGAGCCCATTCCATTGAGAGACTACGTCTTTTAGCTACAAAAATTACAATAATTATCGCGTCTTTAAGTCAATCAAACATTTAAAATTTAGTCTATTTCTTTCATCACAACATAAACTCTAAAGGAAAATCAGTTACTCTATTACAGTTTGCGATTCATGATATGAGCCAGGCGATGTGCGTCCACTAGCCACTGCACTGCAAAAATCAAATGACGGGCCACGTACTCATTTTACATGTAAAATTTAATGTGGTAAAAACCAGACCATAGCCTCAGCTAAAAATATCAGCAACCCCAAAATTGTGTGAAAATATTATATCTCTGTCTATCAAAGTAGTATTTTGCAGTAAAATTCTCTGGAAGGAGTCTCATTACAACTTTCCGATCGTCCGTAGCAAGCAAGCTTCTGAATTTAGAAGGTCACCATGCTGAATTCCTTATATAGTCATGACCCACTAGCTCGATTGTAGTTGACCTTAACAAGAACCGCCTAGCTTGTCAAAACAGCGTTATGGCAATTTGCTATTGCTATCAAAGGAAAAAGAAGTGCCTCTCAGATATTTGGTGTTTTCAACCTATGTTTTACAATTTAAATGGAAAAGAATCAACCACTGGGCAATTACAAAAATGAAGTGAACTTTATAGCAATAGTAAAAAACATGTCAAGTGTGTGTACAAGAACTTGAGAAAACTACCAAGTAAATGTTTATGCAGTGTGTCTGTATTAAAAACATTGGCAGTTTATGCTGTATGTAAATCCCAAGCAAATCTGATAGAAATGCATATATAACATGAGTATGAGCAATGAATCATTCTTGTATTGTTATGCAAATTTTTGAGGACCAGTGGATTTTACCTTTGGACCAGTGAAAAAAAAACAGGTCACTAAATAAATGATTTTCATCCGCCGTGTATTCTTATTTTTTGGAAAACTGAACATACCATACGCAAAATTTCCCACATTTTCCCACGTGAGCGTGACATTTCGGATGTTCACGATGCGTCATCGACATGGTCCAGCACTAAAAAGACCTCCGGGTCAACTCTATTTTTGATAAAGCTTAAAGGGACAAAGTCAGCCATTTTCATGAATTTGTTTGATGCGATATACTACTTATTTTGTTTGACATGTTGAAAGATACTGAATGAATGAGTGACCATACATATATTCGACCCCAGTTTTATACAAATTAAGTAAAACCATCGCGAATGTATCGTGTCTAAAACCGGGGTCGAATATAGCATGGTCAGCCATTCATTCAGTATCTTTCGGCATGTCAAACAATATAAGTAGTATCTCACATCAAACAAATTCATGAAAAATGGCCGACTTTGTCCCTTTAAATTGCTTGTGTATTTGGAAAACATGTTCGGTCACGACGGGATTCCTTTTTATGTCCGCTAATGTATTATCAATTTATTCATGATGACCCATATAGCTAGGGAAACAGTTCTGTTTCATCAGTGTGATCATTCTGATCATCTGTTCTGTTGAGTTTTACACAGTATCTTTCTGCCGTGTTTTGTGATGAATAAACACGGATCATTGTGAATTTTCATTCCTCTGCTTGTTTTAAATCAGTGCATGACTGATGTAGAATGTGTCATTGTGCTTGTAGCATGAGAGAGAGAAGACAAAAAAGCTGCACTTGTGAGATTGGACATCATGTATCTTGTTCATCAGCTTTAATTAGTTTATTGAGGCGACATGTCTTGTGTGATACATCTGGTGTTTTGATCTAATTAAATCATTTGTTCTAGCCTGAAATATGTTTATGCCTGACAACATACAAGCAAACTAGACTGAAAAATATTGTAAATGTTTGCTCCAAAATAGGTGACGTGACAGTGACACCTCAAAACTTTTATCTGGTCACAGTATAAGTAGCTGAAAAACAAATGCGAAAAGTATGTTATTTTCCTGGATCTATTTGTGTTGATTGTGATAGACATTTGTGAACAGCATAAATGTCACAAAACCCTGTTTTAAATGATAAAAATTGTTCTAAAGTTGAACATGAACTTTTATATTGATGCAGGTTGTTTACGACATGAAATGAAAATTCCAAAGAGTGGTTGTGTGTAGGAATTTACAAATTCCCCCCCCCGTATGTGGGGGATTTACTTGGTTTAGGTGGGGATTTTCCAGATTGTCTTGCCCCAGGGGGTGGGCATTTGGCAGATTTCACAGGACTAATTTCCAAATCCCCCACTAAACCCCGAGGTGGGGGTGGTGGGGGTTTACATTGACTGGCGCATTATACAAAACACTTTGTCCCCTTCAGCTATTGTTTGTAATGAATTATTACTGTCATGTACACCTGGTTTAAATCGTCCTTGATCTTCACCACATTTTTAGACATTTCCGATATATTCAATTTAATTCTGCCACGTAACCATAGTTATGCTATTATTCTTTCCAGATTATGAAATTTTTAAGATAATGCACTTACTCCCTGTTTTCCTGGTTGTTGATTTGCTGAGCCTGGAGTGATCACCACTTTGCAGGTCTTACTTTCATTCATGAGTATTTTGGGTGCATGTTACTTGTACAATATTTTCTCGACAAAAAAAATGAATATTGAAAGTTGGAACGAGTCTAAATATGCTAATGTATGGGTGATACCGAATGGCCCGTCGCTGATGCAATAGACAATGGACAAACGAGCTCAACCGAATTTAGTTTCGATAGAATATGTAGATGTGCATGACCCCCCCCCCCCCCCCCCCTCCAGTACAAAGATTATAGAACTGTTCAGCATGTCTACTGATCGGTCTCACTTCTCTACGTTGTACTGCTTACAGTAGTACAGCATCGTAGAACGCAACCGATAACTGCTAAGCCGAATCAGATTTGCGAGTTAACGATAGTTTTAGAGTACGTACCCGTCGTATCAAAAAATCAAAGTTGTCTCACCTTTTTTCAGTAAAACATTGAAGAGACCAGATGATGGAAAAATTTTGCAGGAACTAGAAAATCTAGCATCAAAACAGAGAAGTCTTATTCACAGGCTGGGCCGCCATTAGCAGCTACATAAATAACGGTTGTATGGCGGCTGCGCAGTTGCTACAAGAACCTCTAAGTTTCGCAAAATTATTGATTGGACAGTACGAAAGGCCTACTAAGGGAGCCTTCAATTATTATAAGGGGAGGGGGCGGAGAAATGGGAGCAGGGTCACTTTTACAAACTTGGCCTAGGGGAAGGGTCACATTTAGTTACTAGAATATCACATATAATCTGATCTGTTGCCACTAATGACTGTTGCCTACATTGTTTGGAAACTGTTGTGAAAAACTTGTACCTATCTTTCGTGGAATGCTGCATAGGGTACTCAGAGGCTCTTTGTTTGTTTGTTTGTTTGTTTATGCGTGTTTGTTATTCGTCACATATAATTCTTTCCATATACAATAAAGAACCAATAATGAGTTCTTAAGTTTTTAGTAGTCGTAGCCAGTATTTTGCGATTCTAGGCAGTCTTACCGTTCTTAAGGTGTATCTCCCAAGTTCACCCCTAGCTGCAGCGTCTATAACCACAGGGTACACGGGCTTGTTGTTTATTTGTGTCTGTTTGTTTGTGTGTATGTTTGTGTTTGTTTATTTGTTATTTTTAATAAAATAACAGCGGAAAGCTGTTTTGTTAATATTTGTCAATAAAAACCCTAACCCTAACTTAAGCCTAACCCTAACCCTAACCCTAACCATCGGAAATACGTATCAACAAATAAACAAACAAACAAACAAATAAATAAATAAACAAATAAGTAAACTGCTCTTTATTGACAAATATTAACAAACAGCTTTTCGCTGTTATTTTATTAAAAATAACAATAAACAAACACAAACATACACACAAACAAACAGACACAAGTAAACAACAAGCCCGTGTACCCTGTGCTATAACATGAGTTTTTGTCAGAGTAGTTGCTCACAGAATTTTAAGTGAACTTTTTCCCATTTTGTCCCCTTCAATGTCCCCCCCAAATTTCACAACCATAATTTAGAATAGGCAGAATTTTGGTGTCGAAGATTTTAAAACAAGCACGTATGGCTACATCCTTGCAATAATAAAGTTTTGAATTAAGTGAAAACAAGGCTTTCGGCTCTTGGTCAGCCAGTCCCTCTTGGGCTTTACTCCACGATCCACTACATGAGAACACTGCTAGATATTTAAAATATGATACAACGGACTCTTACTTTCCTTCGTAAAACCAACGTTTATACCTACGAAGAGGACCGCTATTTCTGAATACAATAATTTTTGTCTTCTTAAGGTTAACTTCTGCCTTGTATTTTGTACAGTAGAGTTGCAGTTGGTTAAGGAGTCTTTGTTATTTAACAGCTGATTCTGCTGAAAGTACCAGATCATCGGCAAATAAAATGTAAAAAACGTTCTACAGTACCGAGGGAACAACCGTCCATCCATGGATCTTGCTTAAACTCATCATACATATTTTGAAAAAGAAAGAGTAAGAACGCTGAAAGAATACAACCCTGTCTCACCCCATAAGGATATTTGAAAGACTCTGTCAGTCTCTTGTTGCCTAATTAATACACAAGATTTAACATTGTCATTGATTGACATAAGCACTGTGTACATTTTCCCCCGCAATGCTGCTTTTCCTAATTTAAAAAACATAGCCGTAATCTTTTGAGAGTTGCCCTGTAAGCTTACTCATCCAGTACGGCAGAACCTTACCACGCGTGCGCCGCAATTCCCCATCGAACCAGTTATTGTTTGGAAAACAACTTTTAGATCTGTGAACTGGCTTTGATACACAATAAAACAACTCATTGAACAGGCACACAGCATTGTCGAGTCCGCCAAGTTTAGAAATTGCATCATTATAGAGTGTTATTTCAGGCTCTGTAGGGCTATTTGTAAGTTTCACTGCATCAAATGTATACTTTGTAAATGGTTTGCCAGATGAATAAGAGTTCTGAACACTATGATCTAATTTCTCGTGATCAGCTCTAAGTTTAATTCTGAATCTATTTATTTGTCAATTACTAAGTGAGAACACTGAAGAGGAAATTGTAACATCACTCTGACCGCTTTCAGATTCACAAGTAAACTCACCGGCATGGTCACCAGTAGTTCTGCCATTTACAATGCACAATGCACAGCTCAACAAGGTATTTTACCATATGAGTTGGAATCATTATCACAACTATTTCGCTCTGGCAGTGCATCCTCACTTATGTAAGTATTTTCATCCAGTGGTAAATGCTAAATTACGTCATGTGATATTCTATCATTTAAACCACCTGTTCGAGCATCGAAGTCTCCCAGTATCACAAATTTACATTCTCTATACAAATTACACAAAGCCGTGTCATTTTCAATGAGAACAAAATGTCATCAATTGAATATTGTGATGAGCTTTGTGGCGAAATGTAAACCTATTTAATGCCCAAAACAAGTGTTTGATTTGCTTGCTCAAATTTAAGCCAAACGACATCCGTCAAACCTGATTCATTCAGCCTTGTTATGCATCGACTGAATTCTTTAATAAAACACGCAATACCACCACTAGGTCTTCCCCTAGTGACTTCCTTGGACGGATTGATTCATAAAACACTAGGGTAAATAGGCCATTCTCAGATGCCTAAATTTCAACCAAACTTATTACGATATCAAACTTTATCAAAATTGAAATAAACTCCTCATCGTACCATTTGTATTTCAATCCCTTAACGTTCCATGATACAAGATAGGATTCATGGCGCGTAACTGCATATGAATTCGCTCTCTAGCCCTAAAACAAAACCCATGATGATTAAATCATGTTTTATGAATTGTGTTACAGATGTAGATGGTTTGTTAGATCTATTCTATACACTGGATGAGAACCTGACAGCAGATGACACGCGTCATATGATTAATCTACTGTATCGGTTTCGAATACAGATCAATCGATAAATCTTCCCTTGGATTTAATCGTCCTTGCAAAACTTTTGATGAAACGTGCAATTGACCGAAGTCTTAAAGTGACCTTTTCTCATTTCGTATTGTTATTACATCCTTACTTGCAATGAGCGCCTGCATATATGAAACTAACTCATACTTGGATTAAAGTTTGGTCACTCCAGCGTAGTAGCCTAAAAGGAATAAAAATAACTATTAAATGTACAAACAACTAATGAAGAATCGTGATGGTGAAATGTGAAGATTTCTGTCACGTCATGACATGATCGACTTTAATTTAACGCCAGTGTTCTAAACTACGCGTAGTAGGATTCAGCAATCATAGAACGGACTCGCTGGCTGATTAGGCCTAAATGCAAACTGGGTGCGAGTAATTTAGAGCACATGCCAGGGAAATGTTAAAACATTGGTCTTTTCTTGGCTGCAATACATGTTATTGTAATGTAATTGTAGCCCTTGAGTCGTGCGCTTGCTTCTTTTTTGTGCCATCTTTGACCACAGGGATATCAGGATATATAACAAACAAATAAAACACAAACCAAGGCAAACAAGTCATCGTTGATGACACAGTCCCCACTTGTTAATGGGTACTTTGATTACATGTCCTCAGAGAGGATAGAGTCATCTTCATTAATTAGGTCTGTGATAAAAATACTGCGATACAGATGGTGCTCAATGGCCAAGAATGAGTTCCATGATGATGAAAACATAAAACCAATGTAGGCAACCATCCTAAAGTTCATAAAATGAGTCAACTAGGAATTAATCAACAGGATGTTGTAAAACACTTTTGCATACAATCCTAACACTTAACAGATTATCACTGTTACCATATTTCTTGATGCAGTATTTACAACACTATGAGATCAACATCTGTATCAAGGTTCATCAAATTTGACGTTGTATTAATTTGTGGCTATATCACTCTAATTAGGGAAGTTCATTACTTATGCAATTAAAAATTAATGAAAATGACACTGATAAATGTCTTTTTCAATGTTAGAGCAATGTGAGCTTAACATCTGTACAAAATTTCATGAATTTGATGCAGTATTTCTTGACATATCAGCCTACTTACGAAACTTCAATAATTGACATGTTACTGCTACATGACGTGAAACAAATTGACGAGCATATGTATGAAATAGGTCAATGTCCTTGTACCAACTTTGAATGATACTGGTGGAATATGTCTGAGTTATGGCTCTGTACATTCGAAAATTGTAACAAAATCACAGCCATGCAGCGATATTTGATCTTACTGTTTAAAAAATCAGCACGTACGGTATATGTATAACATAAGTCAAAGTCCATGTACCAACTTCGAATAAGATCAGTTGAGACTTGCCAGAGTTATGGCTCTCGACATGAAACAACCATAACAAAATTGCTACCATGTGGCCATATTGGACCATCTCGTGAAACAAATCGACATACATATGTATAAATAAGTCAATGTCCTTGTACCAACAAGTCTGAGTTATGGTTCCGGACATGAAAAATTCAGGAAAAAAAATGGCACCACTGCGGCCATATTGGATTGTATCACAAAACAAATCAATGTGCATATGTATGACATAGGTCAATGTCCTTGTACTAGTTTCAATAAAATCAGTGAATAAAATCATTTGAGATGTGCCCAAGTTTTGGCTAAGGACATGAAAAAATTGTAACAAAATGGCTGCCATGCAGCCATATTGGATCATATCATGAAGCAAATTGACCTACATATGTATGACATAGGTTAATGTCCTTGTACCAACTTTGAAAAATACCGTCAATGACGCTGTACCTTCTCTAATGTGTGGCCAGGTCAGGTAATTGGTTGTTGCATGGAGTGTTGGTAAATAGTTGATGATGTAGGGGCATGAGGTGGGATATGTACCCAAAGAACCTAAAAGATGATTAAATACATCAATCAAAAAAATTCTAAGCTACAGTATAAACTGCCTAAAGATAGTTCAATGTGGAAAAAAGTTAAATAATTCAGAAATAAGAATTAACAGTCCAAAATAGTAATGACGCACTTCCCTACAGACCTGAGTGCATGTGATATACACAACCTGGCATCTGTAAATTAAATGTATACCAAGTGATCATTTTAAGTCACTGTTTTTAATGGATTTTCCAAAGAGTCCTGTGGAAATGATGAAAAACGCTTATCTGGTCTTGTGTTTGTAAAACCTCATGGCTGATAATTGTCATAGTATTGAAAAAAATTGACATAATATTGGCATATTTTCCTTGAAATACATGACCGTGTAAAGAATATATGCTAAAAATGTTTAAGAGTAAATTTCTTTTCAAAAAAATAATTTAATCTGTGACCAAAGGATTTTTATTCTTTGAGTTTACAAATTCACACATCGCAATTTGTTCAATCATCTTGTGCAGTGCAAAATTTATAAAATGACTTAAAAACAAAGAAAATTGGCAGAATAACTGTCTTTGTGATGTAAAATTATGGGTTGACATCACGATAATTGTTAATCTGTTCGAAGTACTACTATACTTTAATTAAAAAAAGAAAAGTTCATGCAGAAACGGTAACATATATTGTCAGCAATGTAGTGTTAATTTTGACTTTACATCAAAATATGCCTTTGCCGGATACAAATATATAGGCGAAATATTAAAATCAGACATGTTCAGCAAAATCCACACAACAGCATTGATCCTTTTCTAATTTGATTTGACTTGCTTATGTTATCCTTGTATGACAGTCAGTACAATATGGAACTTAAACACAACACAGTGGATAAGTATGCTGTAAATGAAATGGTGTGGCTGCATCCACATGCAGCAATAGAAGTGCCTTTGTCTCTCACCCCTCATTTCCAACCTGTCCCATCCCTGAAATAGTTTGGTCTTATATTTATAATGTTAATAATTTCTGTATTTGTTAAAATGTGCGCATCTCAAAAACTTTTGATCATAAACATTTTCATTGTTTTTTATAGATGACCAGTCAGTTAACCTGTTTATTTTGAATATTTGCGCATTTTTCCTCAGTATTTGACATTTTCAGAATACCTTCAATCTGTCATTTTCTAAATGTTTAAATGCTCCTTTGTGTGGTCAAGCTTTCCACAAGCATCAAATGTGTGTACTTCATATAGGAAGGTCTGCCTCTAGAGGGCGGGCATCATGAATAGTGTTTGTTAGTTATTTCCTCCACATAAACTTCTGATTGTACTGTAAACAATGACAATGGCCGACGTCCGATTTTCCTGTCTAAAACTTTCACTCATTTTCGTTCATATGACTCTGAAACTCCAGGAAACGATTGGGAAGAAAGAGTTATCTTGAAATATTGAGGTACTCGCAAATATTTTGCAAAATTCAATGAGAAAAAAATGCAAGGAAATGCCGACAGGCTTACACAATGACCGTTTTCAGACTCAAGGCATATGATCATCTGCAGTTTATGCAACAGGTCCACATCACGTGAGGCCATGAGGGGATATCCACGCAACTCAGTACCAAACACTAGCGCACACAGAGTGAGCAAACACAAAGTGAGTACCCCTAATGTCAGCTCAGTAGTCTGTAATAGATCGTAGTCAACTAAGAAACCTTGGAGAAAGGCTTAACACTGTGGCTATGCCACTAAGTCCCTTTTGATTTTTGTCACAGCTCAAAATTGTCTCCTACACCTCAACCTGAGCCTTAAACACCCCCACTAGTTTATGATATGACCCATCACAATAGCATGACGTCAACGGATCTTGACAGACGGAAGTCTTGACAGACGGAAGAAGTTGACACCAGCGTACTGGTTTTCAACTCTAATACCTTCTCTGTCTATAAATAGACACGAGAAGGTAAAAAAATCGGTTGAGATATACCTGAGAATTATGGCTCTGTACATGAAAAATCGTAACAAAATGGCCGCACGGCAGCCATATTGGATCGTATCACATAACAAATTGACATGCATATGTATGACATTAGTCAATCTCCTTGTACCAACTTTGAATAAATTCGCTTGATACATGTCTGAGTATTATGGCTCTGTACATGAAAACATCATAATAAAATGGCTGCCTGGCAGCCATATTGGATCGTATCACAAAACAAATCGATGTACATATGTATGACATGGGTCAATGTCCTTGTACCAACTTTGAATAAAATGGGTTGAGATATGCCTGAGTTATGGCTCCTTACATGAAAAAATCGTAATAAAATGGCCGCCTGGCGGCCATATTGGATTGTATCACCAAAAAAATCAACGTGCCTATCTATGACATTGGTCAATGTCCTTGTACCAACTTTGAATAAAATCGGTCGAAACATGTCTGAGTTATGGCTCTGTACATGAAAAAAATTGTAATAATGGCCGCCTGGCGGCCATATAGGATCGTATCATAAAACAAATCGATGTACACATCTATGACATTGGTCAATGTCCTTGTACCAACTTTGAATAAAATCGGTTGAAAAATGTCTGAGTTATGGCTCTATACATGAAAAAATCGTAATAAAATGGCCGCCTGGCGGCCATATTGGATCGTATCACAAAAAAATCAATGTACATATCTATGACATTGGTCAATGTCCTTGTACCAACTTTGAATAAAATTGGTTGAAACATGTCTGAGTTATGGCTTTTTACATGAAAAAATCGTAATAAAATGGCCGCCTGGCGGCCATATTGGATCGTATCACAAAAAAATCAATGTACATATCTATGACATTGGTCAATGTCCTTGTACCAACTTTGAATAAAATCGGTTGAAACATGTCTGAGTTATGGCTCTATACATGAAAAAATCGTAATAAAATGGCCGCCTGGCGGCCATATTGGATCGTATCACAAAACAAATCGACGTGCATCTGTATGATATATGAAGTAATCCTTGTACCAAGTTTGAATGAAATCGCTCTTTGCATCTCTGAGATATCTGCGTGAACGGACGGACGCACGGACGCACGGACGGACGCACGCACGCACGGACATGACCAAACCTATAAGTCCCCCGGACGGTGCCGTGGGGACTAACAAATAACAAACAACCAAACAAAAAATAAGTAATAAACAAATGATAACTAAACAAATAGCCAACAAAAATTTAAATAAATAAATAAATAAATAAATGTAAGACAAAACGATTGAAGAAGAATTGAAATAATTGACCGAACAATACATGCAACTTATTCAAAATGCTACGTCAGTTTTGCTACCAACTAAAACTGACGTCGCAATTTGAATAAGTTGCATGTGTTGTTGGCCAATTATTTCCATTCTCATTCAATGTATCATTTTCTTTTATATTTATTCATTTATTTTGTTTTTTGTCGGTTATTTGTTTACTTATTTGTCATTTTATTCGATATGTTGCATATTCGTTTGTTTTTGTTTGGTTGGTTTTATATTTTCTTTTGATTTGTGTTTGTTTATCCCGGTTCCCTGTGTTATGACGACTTTGTTTCGTATTTTATAGTTTCTAACATCAATTTCATCACTGCACCGGGGAGGGCGCGGTACATTAACCGTACCCTGTACGGCGCTTATCTGACAAAACGTGCTTATCTGACAAAAATAACTAATTACTGCTTGTAGCCTTACTCATTTGTGGAAAGTAATCCCTCACACAATACTTCGTCTGTTAAAACACACGAATAAATTTTAATTACAGAAGTCTAAAATCACAAACATCACAAAATAGCCATAAAATAGTTAAAAATATAGTTAATTTCATTGATTGCGTAAAATCGCCGAGCACCTCAATTAATCATTGTGTATACCTCGATCAACACATAGAGGTTGTCTTAAGGGGTAGAGGAGAGGGCACGAGGTCACATGAGGTCGTGCGCTCTCACGGTGGCGGGAGTATCAAAACCACCCACATCACAATGCAGCAATGGCAAGCAGAGTACTTTTGTTTTTGTTTTTCATCACCTTCCTCGATCGCTAATTTTGCCATTAAAGTACATAAATTATATTCAATAAACATGCAAGTGGATGATAAGAAAAGCACCTACATGTTGCAACACGGAGTTATCTCCATGGGCTCGTACAGTACTTTGTACAGTGAGCGAGCGCGAGCCCGGCCGATGGAAGAACAACCACAATAAAAAAACTACATGTCAACAATTTGAGAGTAGTTTACAGAAACAAAATCCTTCGTATAGAAGAATTCGTATTAACGTTAAATTGGCACACTCTGTGTACACAACATCGTACGAAGCGACGACATGTACCGCGCGCATGAAGTGCGCTGGCTAAAGTGACTCCCCAGGGTATTGCTAAAAAGAGTTTTGTCAGATAAGCACGTTTTGTCAGATAAGCGCCGTACATTAACCGTACCCTGGCTACCGACCCTGCTACGCCCTCGGCCCTCCACATGAGATACATGTGGCCACCCCCTAATTCCGGGCCGAAAATTGTGCCAAACGTACGAAAAAGTTTACTTCCGTGTTCGTTTTGTCAATGTTTATATTTTGTATTGATGAGCGGCTTTTACGTGTATTTGACAGGTTCTCGACAAAGTCACCACTGAACAGAAACGATAAAACTCTTACTTTATATGTGTAGGTTAAGGGGTACTTCAGCTGATATTTGACCCAAGAACGAGTTGACCCTTCCTAAACGCGCGCAATTCTCAATTCACACTGTATCTGAGCACGCGAATTTCCGGGAGGAGCAACGCGTTGTGCGAAGAGAAAAGGTAACTATTCCACCTAGAAATGTGCAATTACCACTTGTCTTCACAGAGTAAGTCAGGGTCACAAACAGCTAGCAAGTGACACTCTCTGATTCCAGAATTTTGTAAATTTCCGAACCATGCGGTTACAGCTACAAGGAACCGCGTCTAAATATGAAGGTACTAAGTACAAAATAGACTATCATAGCATGGCGGCAGTTCACCCTTCCGCTCTTAGTGAAAGTACTACTTTGTGAAACTTAGCAGGCCAAACTTTCATCCCGTGTGATAGGTGTTAGTGTACATTTTACATAGTCACAGCTAAAAACAAACCTTCCCTCCACCGCATTGTTACACCGACTGTGAATTGTAGAATTCCAACTTTCGATTGGTTCGCTCGCGTCGCAGGCCGCGCCGTTGAGGGCTTCCGGTAAACCGACTGCAATACCGCGTACCGTTTCAGATGTGTTATTAGTCACCAGCAGAGGCGTATGGTTATACTGCTTCAGAACAAATCATGATAGTTCAGTTGGTAGAACTACTTGCCAAAGTTGCAATGTGAACATCAAATAAAAGAGAGTACGTTGAATGCTTTTGTTAAACCATATTGCAACTTTGATAAAAGCCAATTTTAATTTTTAACAGTGGACCCTATTTGCAAATCATGGTATTAATATCTGAAATTCAAGTTCTGTAATTATTGCATAAAAAGAGCAACTTGCTCAAAGCTTTGAAGCCTTAATCAAAACGAAAAAATGCAAGGGCATGAAATAATTTATAGAAATTCACTGTAATAGGACATTATGTTATATTGCTATGTAACTACAGAACTAGTAGAAACTGTAAACTCACACTTAAAGTATGTAGAGTGAATTCTAAACATTGCTCTGATTTCCTGAGGTTCGTATTCAAATTTACGCTTATTTGCAATTTTTATTTGTTTTTGTCATAGCTGTTTGAGCTAAGGGGCAGCAAGGGTCCATGTTAAAACTAAGCTGAAGTGTTCTACCAGTGAGCTATCAAAATGGCTGAAGTGGCAGCTATGGCTGAAATTGAAGAAGATGGAGGAAAGGAAGTTGCCATGGAGATTGATTGTGGAAAAGAAGAGGCAGCTAGAGATGAGACAGATGGAAAAGGATCTGAAAGTGAATATGAAGTAGATAGTATCCATGATTATTCCAAGGATGAAGATGGAGTAGAATGGTATTTGATACAGTGGAAAGGATATTCAATTGAAGAATGCTCCTGGGAACCCAAATCAAATTTAGGCCACTGCAAAGCACAAGTCAAGAGATTTCACAGACAACAGTACCTACAGTATAGAAAGTTGGAGAGTGAACGCAGGGACTCACGGAAAAGTTTGAAAGCAACATGTGATAGCACCGTCCCAAAGGTTGATAATGAGCAATACAGTCAGCAGACAAGCAAAGAAACCAGAAAGAGAAAAGCCAGGAGGTCTGATGAATATGAGGTGGAGTTCATTGTTGACTATAAGAGAAATGAAAGGGGGAAAAAGTTGTACCTGGTAAAATGGAAGGGATACCCTGAGGAGGACAATACTTGGGAACCAAGATCTCATCTAGCCAACTGTACTTCAAAGCTTGAACGGTTTCGAAAGAAGCTCAAGAGAGAGAAACGACTTCAAAAAAAACTTGAAAAGAAAAGACTTAAGGCTGAGTTAAAGAAAAAGCGTAAGAAGTTTGATGACAATGATGAAGGGGACTTTGGTGACCAGAGTCAAGAGGTGAAAGACCAGTTGAGAGCCTGGAGAGAAGATATTAATACCAAGTGCACTGATCCTGCTCCTATCAAAGTAGAAAACAGAGTCGATTGTGAAGGACCTCCAACCAATTTTACTTACATCAATGAATGCATTGCTGGGACTGGTATCACAATACTCAATGACCCACTTATAGGCTGTGAGTGTGATAACTGCTTTGAGCATACAGAAAGTTGTTGCTCCAGTCTCTCAGGGGCAAAATTTGCCTACAATCGATACAGAAGAATCAGAGTCAAACCAGGGAAGCCCATTTACGAATGCAACAAGAGATGCAAGTGTGGTCCAAAATGTAAGAATAGGGTGGTTCAAAATGGCAGGAAATACAAAGTCAGCATATTCAGGACAGCAAATGGTTGTGGGTGGGGCATCAAAACTCTGGAAGACATCAAAAAAAATTCATTTGTCATGGAATATGTAGGAGAGGTCATTTCTTATGAAGAGGCAGAGAGGCGTGGTCGTGTGTATGACAGCAACGGTCGGACTTACCTTTTTGATTTAGATTATGATAGCAGTCAGGACTACACTTTCGTGGTGGATGCTGCTTTTTACGGAAATGTCTCTCACTTTGTCAATCATTCATGTGACCCAAACATGGTGGTGTATAGTGTTTGGATCAACCAGGTAGATATCAGAATGCCACGGATAGCTCTCTTTGCATGCCGTGATATTAAAGCTGGTGAGGAACTCACATTTGACTACCAGATGACAGGAGCGTCATCTCGAGAAGATGTTGAAGCCAACAGTCCAGAACCTGAAAATGGAGACTTTGCAACCCCGAATAGCATTCCATGTAGATGCGGAACAGAAAACTGTCGCAAATTTCTCTTTTGAATTTGACATCTTGAAGTGAAATGTTAGAGGAATACACGACTTTAACCATGGTGTCAACTTGTTTCAGGTCTTACATAAAAAAGTTTTGGACTGTAGATTGTACATAAATCAAAGTTGAAAAACACTTCATATCATGTGGTTGCTGACAATATAATTTTAAGCTACCAAAAACTTTTATTTTACTAATTAAAGTCTTTGTCCAGCAAATGGTAACTTATGGTCATTTAAATGCTATCCTCTCCCAGCAAGACAAACAACAGGGAATTTGCAACTTTGGTATATTTCATTACTCAACAATATCTGTGTTCTCTGATTTGTTCTTTGATTTTTCAAGGGACCGCAACCCAACAGCTAGATACTTGTACCTTCAAGTATAACCATTTGGGATTTTATTTCTTATGTAAACTTGACCCAGTGTTCAAATTATATGCATTTCCAGGTATTTAATATTAGATATTAGTCTAGGCTTTCAACCCTAATAAATTCAGGTTATATGCAAACTGGGTAAAAGGGCACATTGCAAAGTTAGATACTTTAAACCACAGTCTGTGTGCAAATAGATCTTATGATGTATGGCCAGAAAGATGACCTGATATTAATATGAAAACTAATGAAGGTACCATCCACAGCTGTAGCTACACATCCCTTTGATTATATTTTCACCTTACATCATTTTGTAGAGCTCCAGTTTTTGGTGTCAAGTGGATGAAATTCACCGTTTCACAGCAGAGATATTTTTCGATGCTTATTTATATTGCAATAATCCTACAGATGAGTAGATAAACAGGTGATTCAACAGTGCTTGCCAATCTACCTGCCACTACTGAGTCATGAGATTTTATAACAAGGACATAGGTAGCAATTATTTGTAAATAAAAAATTACTCCTGTTGCGTCTTTTTTGCTCAGTGTTGAAAATTGTTAGTTCTGCAATCATCTGCTATTCAACAGTCAATGTGTAGTTTAAAACATTTTTAGAGTATAGATTGTTATCAGTTGATTCCAAAATTCATGTAAGTCATCTGAACAAATACAAATTGTAAAGGTGCTGGTAAAAAAGCCTGATCGTCATTTTATTGATCATAAAGCCACAATGAAATCTCACAGTAAATATTTTATTAGGTGTGACTTTAGTGAAATGGAAATTTCCATGATTTAATTTTGCAGGTAGGTAGTGACATATAAGTAGCAGAAATACCCATCTATTTGCTTTTTCAAGATTTTCTTTTCTATTGTCAGCAATTTTGTGTGAAAATATCAGTTGGGCACAACTGTTCCATAATGTCTACTTACAAGTTACAGTATCACAACTCTTTGAAGTTCCAAGCCCTGTACTTTTATAATGAATTGTATGCTTCTTCAAATTTAGTTTTGCAATTTCAAATTGGCTTGTGTAGTCATTGTTCAGAAATGCATAGGACTCTATCCGATCCAACGAACATGAAAATTGCGTGAAATACTATTTCAATAGAGACATAGATTGATACGCATAGATTGTACGCTACATAAATATATTGTCTGTCAAAACTTCACTCTAATAAAGAAAAGCATTTTTGGCAATATTTGTACCCGTCAAAATATGAATTTTTGCAAATCACTGCTGAGAGCTCCCTTTCTGTAAAAAATGCTCCTTACTATACTAATCTGTTGCTAGCATCTAGCCTACAATGGTTCAGAAGACAATCATTTCATATGCCTTTTGACAGTGAAAACTCCCTCATGCTACGAGTATGTTCTTAATCAACTTCGAAATTTAATCCTTCAATAAATTTACTTCTAAAAAAAGAAATCAAGATTAGTCACTAAAATCTGTATACATTTTTCAGGGAATTACATATTTCATCTCTAAAATGATACTATTGTATCTAGAAGGGATGAGTAATGATTTGGTAGGCTACTTTACTGTTAACATTGAAAATTGCAGAATTTCTGAATAGATGGAATTTGAGGAAACCTTTGGGTGCCATCCCTATTCCAATTCATGTCATATTAAATCATGTTTTTTTAATAGAGAATCTATGTTCAGGATATCAACTTGGCTCACAGGGCACTTTCATAATTAAGTAGGGTTTTCTCATGGAAAAATAAATTGTAAATGAAAATGCAATATAAAGTTTAGTTTTAATACCATTTTATAGAAATATTCATTCCAATAAAATCATGTACATTTCTGTTATCATCTATATAAAAATGTGATTTCAATCGTTCCAATAAAATTCTAAAGTCAAGATTAGCAAGTCTTTTCCTCCAGAAAGCATACAGGTTGCTATAGGTTTCTAGAATCAACGAAGATAATGACCAAAGAATTAAGTTATAGTTTGCTAAGTTCATACTTTTAATCATGGTCACACCACAATATGACCACGCTCTGAACTCTACCAGAGTAGAAAAGGATTCTCCCCTCCTTCGTAAAATGTTAAAATCTTCTTGCCCCAGTCTTTGAAGAGAATCCTCATTAGCAAAACAGAAAATTCTAATCAGGTTTACTCAATAGATCCAAGTGTTTGTTTCATGGAAGTTAAAATATTTTTATACAATTTTAATGTTTTGTTAAATAAAGTTGTGTAGTTGTGTTCATGGAAAAACTGAATACATACTCTATATGATATACTGTTGTATTGTAAGTTGTATTTAAACAATAAAGCACACCCAGCGATGGTATACCACGAGATTTTGACCAGTGCAAGACATACATGCACGAGCGATAGTGAGTGCATATATGAAGTGAACTGGTCAAAATCGAGTGGTATACCGTCACTTGGTGTGATTTATTGCTATTATATCATAACAGTATATTGAAATTCTTGCGTGGAAGGTCAAAAATGGATTTTTACTCAAGCTGAGAGCTCGCGCACATGCCTGCCATGGTATATCACCAATATAACATGGTTCTTATTGCGTCTCGACCAATCAGATCGCTGCATTTTCGCCATCAATATACTGGTATGATAAAATACCCAATATTTTATGTATGAGGTGATACACATGTGTGTGTGTGTAATGGAAGTAAAACAGAAAATGAGAGATCAGTCAAGAGAGGTCTTTGTGATTACAGATTCAGGGAAAGATATATATAGAGAAAGATACACAGAGAGATTGATCCAGAGAAATGACAATATAGACTGAATGAGATCCTTATACTCTGATTTCTCATGGAATACTCATTTCTCTAACAATAGCTATACACAAAACTGCAGTTGTGTTGATGAGTGAATTTCTTTTGCATTGAGTGGTCCTGCTGTCTAACAGAACATACTTTTAGCTCCACTGTCAAAGATGTGGAGCATATGTAGGTTAGCCTTCCATAAGTACAGTGTTATGTACTGTAGCAACCATTTTGGACATTTGGATAACTTCTCAAACTGCCAGTCTGATTGCTTAGATATTTGGCAAATATATAGACTTTTTCCCGGTTATCCCACAATGCACTGCAGTGGCTATATCAAACAACGTATATACCGGTACATTCAAAGAAAACATACTGATTTGTGTTGTACAACGGATTGTTATAGAAGAATGACACAAATTTGCAATGCCAAATATTGCCCCATGTATATTCTAACCATCGGCAACAAAAAAAAAATATGGGTCTGGGTGTAATCTGCCATAAGAGTTCTATAAGTAACTTACCCTGCGTTTCCTGTACAGATTAAAAGTTCTATGGGTAACGTACACTTTGTATACCCTGGTGTGCACTGCATCATGGAACCAGTAAAAGAACTATTGCCAATGATGCCCTAATATTGATTTAAGTTAGCATGAAATTTGCTCACAAAGGTTAGATTTTAGTTTTTTCTGAAAAAGCAATGTGGGTTGAGTCTAAATTTGGCTGGCAGGTTCTTTAAGCTTACTTGATGCAAATTGGTTCAAATGATAACATCAAGTTAATTTTGCTCATGCAAACTGCTTCAGCTAGTTTCTCATTTGTTCAAAATAGAATTTTCTTAGAAACACTTTCCTGATAGCTTTCAACTCAAGTAAGTTAATGCATGGGTGTTTGTACCCATCAAGCCAAAAAGTAAGAAAATGATCAATTATCTTTAAAAACCACCAGATTTGATTGATATTTGGTCTAATTACTGGAATTATGAAATTCTTTAAAAAAATGTCTGCCTAAATCTTGACGAGTCGAGTCACGTGACCAAATCTGATATTTTACCGCCAAAATTTACGTCTTTATTAATTTTAATATTCCAACCGTAACCCGTTAAATTTTCTTGATTTTCTTTGCACTTTTGGAAGCAACATCTATCATATTCTTTCAAAAATACATGGCACTCATGAAACTCTATCTATACTTCTTTCTGATATTCAAAATATTCATGTAAAACGTCAAAAATATTGTATTTGTTGTCTTTTGTGAAGAAATGTTATTCTAAATTCAATAATTTTGCATCTGCCACTAGTTCTAACACAAGTTCCCATCCCATTTACATTAATTGGTCATAATATTTTTAATATTTTGATGTTTAACGGTTGGAATATTCAGTTATTTGCAACATACAATTTTGGCGGGAAATTACAGATTATGGTCACGTGACCTGACTTAGGTAATATATTATGATAAATTTCAACTTAATCAAATGCGAAACATATTTTTGGCAATTTTCACAATATTCTGACCAGGTCTGATTAAAAAGTCTGTTCAAACTGATTTTACATGTAAGTAAGCCTATGCCCATGCATTAACATACCTGAGTAACTTTGGCTTGTAAATTCCTAGGAATATCCTTTTTCAGAGATTAATCAATGGAGATGAAAAAATTTGCGTATGTAAATTTTTGGAGTTAATTTTCTGATGTTTGGCTAAAATCTCTTTTTTTAACTGAAATATTGATCCATAAATCGTATTCTAATTTGGTTTGCATTTTCCAAGTGAGAGGACCCCATTCAGGCTTGTTTGAATGATTAAGTATGCATATACAAAGTTTCTCCGTATAAATGTTTCCATTTTTCATGAAAACAATTTATCTCCAAAAATATTTGTGCCTTTAAAATAAGTAACATGGATTCTTAGGGAAGATATTCCTGATTTGTCCAGGAAATGGTGATTTTCTTTTAACCTTTTGACCCCCAATTCCCTGTAAAACAGGTCCATGATCACCATTGATAACAATGGGTTTGGACAAAACCATGGTGGTGAAAGGGTTAAACCAATAAATTGATGGCTTTCAAATTTGGCTTGGGGTCTGCAGAGATGATTTCATGTTTGATTAAATGAGTGTTAGGAGCATACATGTACTTCATACATAGATCAAATAAAACACAAAAGGAGATCTTCATGTACCAGCAGTAGAAAAATCCTAAGAAATGTCTCGCTACAATACACAGGAATTGTGGTTCAAAATCTACAAATTCTGGAACAGAAGGTGGACATACTGACCATCTCCTGTTAATCACAGATAAGTTGACCAGACCAAATGCATGTTCAAGACAATCTTTATCATAGAATTATTTCTCAAATATAATCTGCAGGTAACTAGTGATGGCTCTTTTGAAACTGACGTGGAGAACATCAATTGGACCATTTACAAATGCTCTATCTGTGTATCGGTGTTTTGTCTCTGGATCTCACAGAACACTGCCAGTGTTAACACTGTACACTAAGGTAAGTAATGGTAATATGCATGCCTTTGGACTTAAACGGGAAATTACAGGACCATGGGCGCACAATAGGGAAATTACTGATGAGGCAGCCATTTGCACACACTGGGCAGGAGGTTTTGAATTTTCATTGCATCGTTTTGACCGTATGGTAAATTTGAATAATCATGATGGGCACTCGTGATATATGCAAAGAAGGGTCAAATGGTGGTACAGGGAACACATTTTGAAACATACTGGTATACATTCTACGGCAAGAAACGGAACATTCTTTCAGTTTATTTTCGACTCAAGTTTAGTTACTATATATTCACAGACATCATATGCAAGATTCCATTACAATAAACATCTGAAACATGGCAAAGTTATGGGATTCTGGGATCAAACACGGCACGTCAGATCAATAGCTTGCAGGTATGTAAGGGCATGGATGTCTATTTTTTACATCCATGGTAAGGGTAGCTCAACCCCCCAACTGGGACCACCAACTGGACTCCCAGTTTGGCTTAAATGCACTCTGGGACCGGTCCCGTTTACTTCTGGGACCAGTCCCAGAAAGCGAACTTTGTACACCGGGTCCCAGTTGGCCTCTGGGACCGGTTCCCAGTTGGCTTCAAGCAGTCAAGGACCAGTCCCAGTTGGCTTCAAAATTAACTCTAGGACCGGTCCTTGTTGGCCTCCAGGATCAGTCCCAGTACACTTCAGGGACACATCAAATTTGTGAACTGGGAGCACTATGAAAATACCCTGTTACTGGTACTTCATACTAATAATCTGTTAATGTTTTCATCTTTTTACTCTGCCATAATCGTAATTTAATTCTTTGTTTGCATCTGTGTGCACATACCGGTACTAGGGTTTTTCTACTGCCAATGGTTTGAATAGGATTTACTGAGTAGCTTTCCTGCCTACCTGCCAGTTCTTCCTCTTTCTCAGTCTCTCCAAGTCTGAACCATACCCCAACCCCATTTGGTCCTATGATCTCACTTCTCATTTATACAATAATCCATCTGTATGGGTTCATACACGCTGGATTGAGTAAGTTAACTGATTACTTAGTTCCAAATTTTTTGTGACAAGCCTCAATATGGTGAGTTGGAGCAAATGGACTGTAGACATTTTATATGCGTGACTGTTTTTACTGCAATATATCAGCAACAAGACTACTTCAGCCCACCTAAAACAACATAGTACCATTCAATAGTGCACATTGGTGACTTGCAAGATTCCTCAGGACTGTGAACAAAGACATTGCTTTATGGATAAAACAGCCATTTTATGGATAACACAGCCATTTCTTTAGCACTGCACGCAACATCCCTTGTCCCCCTCAACAGTCTCTCACAAGAACTTCACCTGCTTACACTTACAGGAAACTGGCTCACTATAGAGAGACATTTGACAATGACAATTGAATATATCGATGAGTATTCATAGTATGATGCACATTACAAGTATAGAGAAAAACAAATTACTACCTGTACTTTTTGTTGCTATCAGTGAACTTGTGTACACACATACACACTAACAATGACAGACAAACATGTGCACAGAAATATTGACACAGACCCTATACACATGCGCTAAAATAATTGACACAGACGTTATACAACTTACATACACACAGACCCACAAGGAACTACTGGGCAATTTTAACTGTGGGTTTAATGTTTTTTGTCATTTTTATTTAGTCATTTTTTTCAATATTGTTGTAATTGATAATCAAGAAAACTTAAAATTGCAAGCTTCCATAACATTTTATGACGGTCATGTTCCTGATCTATTCCAATATCATACTCATTATCTGTATAAGTAAAGGCACTGTACAGGTACACTACCTCTGTTGGAAAAGTACATATTAGTATTCTTTTTCATGAATGTGTGACAACAATGGTTCTGAAACAAACAATTTTAAAGCAAGAAAACAGTGAATTGGACAATCATTCAATTTGATCAAAAATGCGTCAAAGATTATTGCTTAGTTTTTTGTGATCATCCCATGTTTTTCATTGCACTCATTCTGAGTATTATATTCAAACAAGTAAATCCTACATAACACCCCCTGAAGAAAATTTGGCTTCTGTTTGCAACATTTTAATGGTCTGCAGCTTACACACAGTTGTCTGAGATTTCCTGTTCAGGATTTAAGAATAGATAAATAAAGTTGATCAAATAAATAATATTGTAAATCAACCGTGTACATTAAAATTTTATAAATTCTTTATTCCCTTTTCTCAACTTTAATTTCATTAATCATTTCATCAAGAAACTTTGCATAGGTTTATAAATTGAAAAATCTTTCTCCACAGAACATCTGTTAAATTTTTAGCTTTTTTTTATTTAAAAGAACTATGAAATGGTTTCATTTCCTGTAGGAAATCTGTCCCCTGTGTGATGATGCTAAAGAGGTTTTGAAGAAATTTCCTGACAGGGTAAGAAATGTTCTAGAATTTTTTGCTATCATTGCTGAGGATTTCATTGTGTAATTTTTTATTGACAATCTGATTTCATCTGAATGTTCAATCATCATGTATTAAATTTAGGGGCAGCTAGCATGAATCAGGTCTTTGAATTTCACATTTTATATATGAATGGCCTCAGGACTCAAAGCATTAAAAACATGTATGTGATGTTTTGCCTTTTTTCATCTTTCTGATTCTAGTTTACTCTTGAAGAAGTCGACATCACAAGCCAAGAAAACAAAGAATGGTATAAACGCTATAGATATGATATCCCCGTGTTTCATTTCAATGGAAAGTTTTTGATGAAACACAGGGTTAACGAAACACTCCTTGAAAAAACATTACAAACATATGAGAATGAAACTTGAATTTGTATTTTTCCCTTGAGGTACAGTAAACAATTTAAATTGATACCAATACAATGCTAGTATGTGTGCTTATACATCTGATATCAAGGTGATTATCTTTCAGATTGTGAGTGCTCTTACATAAATGTGTGTAGTTGTGAATTTGAAAATGTAAATGAATTTTTAAGGTGTACACAATAACACTTAAAATGTTGGACTGACCCATTTGATATTCACCACTTAAATGTTAGTTTGATGTGATGTCTGGTGAAACGATTCTGGGAAATTTCACTGACAATAATTCATGGTGCAGTGTAAAATTTAATCCATAACTTTTTAATGCTACTTTGAAGGTTTTCAACAGGCTGGTGTGAGATAGCATGATGATATCTTGTATTAGTAATATGGCATCATGCAGCATTATATTTTCCCCCATGTATACATTGAGTCAAATGCTTATGTACTGCAATGCCTTTGCCATATGCTTATTTGGCATAGGCATTATGGTGTTATCATCAAATTCTAGTGTCTGTATCACTAGTTTTTGATCACAAATATAACAGAATAGATTAAACATTTACATGTACTCTCATACAAGGCACAACTTAAGGATACTGGATCACATCTTGTCTATGGTAGTATCAGCACTTGTCTGAAAGTACCTTTCATGACAATTAAATACAAATATTTGCCCAAGTGTTGAATTGTACTACAGTGTGGCTTGAGCCCACTTTTCTCAGTCTTGCCTCATAAAATCTGCATGGTCAAAACATTCTATAATGTACTTGTTGAGAAAAATCTTCAGAAATTTTACAATGTATGTCATATAGTATTTTACTTATTGTTGAAAGGAAGCATGGGTTTACTTCCATGGCACTTTGCTATGAATAATGTTAATAAACAAGTAACGGAGTAACATGCAGAATTATGTAATCATTTTAATGAACAAAATATAGGTGTGTGTCTTGTTTGTCTATTTAACAAAGATGCAATATGCTATCAACTGTTGAGAAAGTGGTTTTGTCCACAGAGTAAAGGAAGTGGAGGGAGATTTAGTGTAGATAGCCAATCAGCCATGCAGCCTGACCCATCTAAACCACCAGTCTAAGTTCCTCCCTGTTTTCTAGGGAGACTGGAACATTGAACAGGTGTAACATTCATTAATGACCTGCGTTTGTGTCAAATGATCTTAGAACAATAAGAAACATCAAGCTTGTGTATGGCACAAATTGGTATGAACACCTGTATTTTGGTTATTTTACGTCTATACAACACCATGTTTCTAATGCATCCCTCTTGGTTCACAGTGTCCACTTAAGTCTTACTTTTATCATCAGTGACAAACAAGGTCTCTACCTTTCTGACAATGTATTCTTAACCACTGTGATAAAGTTACTTCCTTTTGTCAGCATGTAATTTTTTTAATAGTTTCCAAAAGTTGATTGTAATTTGCACTCTTTATTGTCCTTCAGAATGTTTTTTTACTCCATTTCAAATTTTGATATTTCAAGTGAAAATCACCAATTTGTTTTATTGCTTCCAACACACACCTAGATGGAGTGTACAAGGTAGATTCCGGGGAGAACACAGATAACATATTTCCAATAATCAGCTTCATTGTTTATGTATCAATTATGCATGGAACACATGTCAAAATATAAATAAATACATTTGATTAGCATGGAATATAAGTTGCACTGACTTTAATTGTGCTGAGCATAGTTAATAATTTCAAGTTTTTATTTTTTTAGTATTTAGGTATATGACACATGTGAATCCATCATGGGAATTTTCACTGACAAAGTGGGAAATTGCGATGGAGAATGTATTGCTTTAAATCTCACAAAGTGTTTTGGGGAAACATATAAATACTTGCAATGAAACAAAATCGGTAGAGCAAAACGAATTTTTGGAGTAAATGCCAATCATTTGAGTACAAAAATACTTGATTCAATCAACTCTATATGATCTAACATTCACCATCCTTCTCCACCTTATCTTCTAAAAATTTAGTCAAGTATAAAGATTTCCAATTTCTTTTCAGTGCTTTTCTTGTACTTTTCACTTTGGTTGCATACTACTTGCTCTACGATATGAGGACTGGAATATCAAGTTTGTAATCAACACCATTGTCTTCACAATTTTATACTGGAATAAAAAGGACGCGATGCGTTCTACAGACTCAGTACGCCCAACTAATCACGTGATGCCGTTACAAACAAGCCCACATGTGTACTAACGCGCATGGAAATACACGTACGTCTAAGCGCGTTTACGCACATGGCTTTGTTTGTACCGTGGTCGATTCGAATTCCGGGTTTGGCCTATTTTATACTGGTATATATGCAGGCAGCTAGTAATTAAATTGACACTGCCAGCAAACTATTATTTCATGCATGCAGAAGCAAAAAATCTGAAATTTAACCATGAAATATAAAAACAAATCATTTATGATTTTGAACAAGATAAAGTCAGGCCAAGTGAATCAAAGTAACCCATCATTAGAAATTGGCTATGCAGAGAATTGTACAAAAAACCATTGATCTGAAAAATCCATTGAAAGTATTACCAGAGTTGATGTCAGTTTACCTATTTACAGCTGTACTCTACAGGTGGTGTAGGTATCCTAAATCATACAATTAATTTACAGTAAGGTAAATCAGATAAAGCCGCCATTCATTGTTTAATTTGAATTTCATTGCTTCATAAGTCTGAGAATACCCAAATGTTTTGAATGTCAAAGTTTAACTTTCATTAATTAATAAGACAAGATTGACATTTACAGAGTTTCCTGATTAATCTCTATAGTGCCAGAATACTATTAGGGTGGATGCCAAATGAGGTCATAATTCCATAATTTATACACAAAAGTGTGTCAGCCCAAAACTTTTGCAAATTACATATGTCAGGTTTGGAATTCGTGGGAATTACTAGTGTTACCATATTAATCATATAATAATGTGTCGGTTCATGGTTTGATGTCACAGCTCTATCATTAATTTCCGAGCGTAATCATTTGTTCGGCACTTTTACATAAAAATTACGAATGGTAAGATATCAGCGGCATGATGCTTAACACCATGTTAAACAATTCCTTAGAGATCTGACCACAAGATTCTTATCTTGTTTCCATTATCTGTGGACTAAGCAAGCAGCAAAGCTGAAATTTCTGTACAGCTCAGCCAACACCAGTATAAATATGGTACTTTTGACAAAACCATTGACGTATAGAAAAAAAGACAAAACATGGCCATGCAGGACTATACATTGCATAACAAACTTGCAGTATTTGTATTGTACGGGATTAAAGGCACATGAACTGAATATTTTGTGGCATTATTTTCATGATTTTATGTTTAGATTTGCCCATTGGGCTAATGGCCTTGAGATGCAAATTAAAATACTTCAATATTTAGATTAAAATTAGTTCAGAGATGTTTACTCATGTATTATACACTGTTTGTACCTGTCTTGAGGGGGCATAGAATTATGGGAAAATAATAACCAGACGTGCAGTAAAACATACTAGTCTTGTACTTTAACACGGAAAAGTGTGATTTTCGAGCAAAAAAAAAGTGAAATACGAAGTGAATATTTATGCTACAACAAGAAAATACCTAGTGGTGCATGGGACTAGCATTGGTAAGTGTTTGTGTGCATGGTCTAGCACTGTCATATTTTATAACTGTAGATATCGGCGATTTTCGGCCCAAGAAATGACAGAGTTGTAAAGAGTGGATGATGCATACTGTGTCACAAGGCCCTGCTGACAGTGGCGCTGGTACATTGACTCTGCTCGTCCCGTACCCAAGTGACCCGTAGTAGCACAGCAGAAACAAATTTTTGTGAACATTCAATTCTTTCAAATATTTTAAAATTAAAAAGGCAGCAATGAAAATATAGGTCAACAGAGTGTGAATTCACTACAATTTTGATATCTTTCTCGTAATTCTGAAGATTTTGAATTACCGGCTATGCTACGCCAGCATACGTTGTACGTAACACAGTGAAAGTCTACAACTCGCCTGCTTCGCGGGCCGAAAATCACTGATATCTACAGTTATAAAATATTACGGTGCTAAACCATGCACGCGAACACTTACCAGAGCTAGTGCCATCCACCACTAGGTGTTTTCTTGTTGTAGCATAAGTATTCACTTCGTATTTCACTTTTTATCACCTGAAAATTGTACCTTTCCGTGTCAAAGTATGGGGGGAGTCGTATGTTTTACTGCACTTCCAGTTAGTATTTTCCCATAATTCCATGCCCCCTCGCAACAGGCACAAAGGGTGTATTATCCACTGAGTGTGGCTGCATGGGGAGGTTTCAGTAAGACAAAATAATAAACAGGTGCTGCACCCAAATATGGCCTCCTCCATACAACTACATGATAAACAGTGTAAATGGTGCGTGTACACATTTTAATATTTTACAAATACAACATAGTGCAACCCACTGAAAGGATGGGAAAGGGATATGCCCACTTTGACAAAAAATTCTCCCTTTTTCACATAGCATATGGCAAGATTTTGAAAATGGCAGGAAATTTAAAATGAACAAAAACCTGTTCAATTTCTTGCCTATCCTGCCACAAGCAAATATTGTTGAGGCATAGTTAATGACTATATCATTCAATTTGCAGATTGCAATGAATATCTGAGGAAATTGGAGGTACCTTGAGGTTGGACAAATTTCACAGAGTTGCAGCTCATGGGCCTTTAATACCTGTAATGCGTTTTCGTTGTTGTTATCATGTCTACAAGCAGTGCCACACATTTGAAATATCAGGTGCAGCAAACGGAGCTATTCATCAAAAAAGCTATTCCTAGAGCAATTTTTGAGGGAAGAGGAAATTTTAATTTTGCTTGGGCAGGGAACATATTTTTAGCTGGCAGGGAGCAGATTTTAGTGTTTTTGTCAGGCAGGGCAGATATTGGTTGATTGGCTGAGGACCAGGGAAATTTTTTTTTCAGGGCAAGGGAAAATCGACAGTTTTTTTCATAACAAGGCAGGGGAGCTTCATGTCACGGGAAATGATAAAATTTTAAGGGGTAATTTTTTCCAGGGCAGGGGAAATCGACATTTTTTTCACCACAGGGCAGGGCCGGGAGCTTTAAAATTCACACTGGGGATGGGAAACAGGCAAAAATATGTGGGGAGTGGGTAAAAATGAACTTTGTGTGAGGAAGAGTAAGTCGACAAATTTTCAGTGGGGGACAAATTATGAGCAGCTAATTGATTACCCTCCGGACTTGAAATATGTCAGTTCACATTACTTGTCTTGCACAATACATCTTATCAAAAGAAGCACCCCTTTTACATAAAGTGCATTATTTGTTGGCTGCACCTGAAATATGTAACAACGATGGAAGACTGGATACTGTGAATAGACTTCTTGAGCTCACAGTCGGAGCAGTAAAACACAGCCACTTGTGCGAAGTGGTGGGTTGTAACTAAGGCTGCATTCAAAAAAAAATGTGGGAGGGGCTGGAGGAATCACTATTGAAATCTCATTTGTTTTCAGATCCCCGTCAATTCCCTCAAAAATTGTCAAGTCCCCTCAATACCATAAAAAAATTTTCAAGTCACCCCCCCCCTCTAAATTACCATATAGCCGCATATTTATTAGGCATGCACGCAGAGTAAAAATAAACATGCAATGTGTCGTTCTGCACGCAAATGTTCAACACTACCTCTTATCAGCAGGTTGTAGAGTCATATACCTAGGGCAAGTTCTTAAATTGACTCAGTTTTAAATGCATCAGTGGATTTTTGGATTTCTCAGTCTAAGCCGACTTGAGTTTATCCAACTCTGGCGAGTTCAATGGCACCAGCTGAAAAGCATACAAAATGATGATCATGAGAGAGTATGAAAATTGTGTATTCCTAGCTACGTTTAACCAAATAGTGAAAAAATGAGCACAGTGACCTACTGAAAAAATATTTGTTCTCAAAAGTACAAGACATACACAAGTTAGATGCTACTTACAAATGTTTTACAAAATTGACAATACTGGAAGGTTAAAATATTCCATCAAATTAATGTTTTAATCTCAGAAATTTTGGGTGTAATAATGGCAAATTTGATAAAAAGTAAATGATTCCATTCAGTCACACATTTTTTCACTTAAATTAGAGTCTTTACTGTTCAAAGTTTTACTTTTGTGTTATTGTACGATGAGATGTGAAAATTTCATTCACTGCATGAACTTGAAAAGAATGATAAAAACTGACTTTTCATCATACATTTGTATAAGATCAAGCAAGGTGACCCCATCTTTTTTCTCTATATATTTGATTGTTCTCATATGCCAGAATTCAAAAATCCATGGTAACTGTCAGTCCCCTTGTCTTCTATCTGTTGCTCTCTGGCTGGATCTTGTGTACAGGTACATGTATATTTCACTGTCAATTGAGTGTCCTATGACCGAAACTCTTCTTAAACTACATCAGAGTCAGAGCTACATGTATCACTGTCACTGCCAGTATGTAGTAGCAGGGCAGTATGTGTATTAACTTTTTATTTTGACAATATTTGTATTCAGTTTATACAATTGCATTCTTGTTCTACTCCCTACAGTATGTTGAGCTGTCCAGTATTCAGCTTGCCTACACAGCCAACATGTACCGTGCATTTGCATCATTGACAAATAATTTTCAGTCTGAAGTCTAATTCAATTATCACCAATATTTAGACAAACTGGCTTTGTAGACAAACTGAATATTTTGTTTTTCAGCATGCTGTAGAGAAACATCAAGAAACTGTGTTTGATACATTGCATAGAAATATTAAAAAATACCGTCAAGGACACTATGTGCTCATATTCTGTTTGAATTGGTCCATTCAAGAAATATTTAAACTAGAAAAACCAGAATGACAAAAGCAAAAAGGTCTCTAACTTAGGTACTGGAGGTCATCTTTAGGAACATGCATATCAACTTCTTTAGCAATGGGACAAGCAGATCCTAAATACATAAGCAAATGTCAACAACAAAAAATACTAGTAGCCAGAGAAGGCTTGATAAAAAGAAAAGGTGGGAGTGGGGGAAAAAAATGTACAAGGGATCTGGTAAAAAAGTAATGCTTCCTCATCAATCTACTAGACCCTACCCCCTCCTGAATATCAAATGTTCCTTCCCTTGGCATTACATAAGGCCAGATGGCAGGAAACTTTTTAATTACTGCTATAAGTGCTATCATTTGAATGTAAACAGCACTTAAGTTAGTTACAGATAGTGAAATGCCTTCCACTTGGGGGGGGGGGGGGGTGATTACGACATTTAGAATTATCCTGGTTGCAAATTTCTCAACAGTTCTTGTGTGTCTCACAAGGAAAAGTTGCAAAACTTGGTCCCCAATGAAAAAATAACACCTCAGCTTTGTTTTCTGGATCAAATTTTCCTACAAATTGATAGCAAATATGACAAAATTTTGTTCACAGCCTTCAAAACTGTCTCACAACATATCTTGGGTTGGTGTAGGTCAATTATAATAAGGTCACAAACTGAGAAAATTAGCTAAAATATACAAATTTAGGGTTTCCAAAATTTAACTTACAACATCCCTCGGGACTTTTGGACCAAATAACAGAGCTCTCAGACAAGCTGTGTACCAAATATAAAAGTTGTCTGTCCAGGGGCTTTACACTGGTATGCAGATAAGAATGGACAGTGAAATTGATCTAAATGTTGTCACACTTGTGTAATTGGTTTGTAAAGTTGTTCCAAAACTTGTCTCAGAAGTTGCACTGACTTGTTATAACTGCAGTGAAAATCAAAGAGCTTTTATGGACCCATAATAAACACACACCAGGGAGTACACTTTGAAGTGCACTTCACATACACAGACTCATATTACATTCCTTATATGCTGCTGCTGAGTTACATTGTATCACAGCCAAGTCAGAGTCTAGTTGTCATTAGACTCTTGTTGCCTTTGCATTGAAGAAGTTCTTTGCCCAAAAAAAATTAGGATTTACAGGAAAAGAGGTGTACATACGCCAGAAATAATAAGTGAGAAAGTTGTCGAAATGTATGGGGATAGAAAGTCAGAAAATCTTTACCCTACACACACACAGAGACACTAATCAGTGTCTACTTTATTGCTTTATATCAACAATTACAGCAGAAACCTACTGTGAAACAAACTATAATCTGTCTTTAGTTTGCCACAACTCAACTTAAGTTACCGATCCTGTAGTAAATTTTCAAACAACTTTACAAACCAATTACACAAGTGTGATAACATTTAGATCAATTTCACTGTCCATTCTTATCTGCAAACGACAGTAAAAAGAAAATACTTTTTAAGATTTTTTGACCAAAAATGACATATATTGCCCCAAAATAGTAATTTTCCCAATTTTGTCATAATTTCAACAAATTAGAAGAGTAACACCCTTGGAAACATCCAACCCAAATTTGAAAGCAACTGGGCTGGCGGTTTCAGGGAAGAATAATTTTTACTTAAAATTAGAAAAATCACCAAAAAATTCAGCAAAAATACAAAATTCAAGATATCTTCACAATATACTTTTAAGTGTATAAGGTCCACCTAAGGTACTTGCCCACTAATTTTAAAAGCAATTAAAAAAGTGGTTCTTGAGTTATTAATTTTTGACCGTTTTCACATTTTGTAAGCTCATTTGCATAATTTTGGCAATGCAGACTTCATTTGAACAAATCCCATCTACAGCCCAGGATGCATCCACACACCAAATACCAAGCTGAAACGTGCAGCGGTCTGCGTGTTTCTGATGTTGACGGACATACTGTACATACGTACATACATACAGACGCCACCGACTTCAGCTTATACGATAACCTCACATTGGTATATCAAATGTGAGCTAAAAAATTATCAACAGTTGCAGCTCCTGCCCCATTACAAGGCCAACTTGTTGTTTTTATGAAATTTTAATGGCAATCATACGTTTTCAGATTTTTTCGAGATTAAAGACATAAAATGCAACAAAACGGTTCTAGATTTTGTTTAATTATTACTAATATCAGAACCATTGGACGACATCAAAATGTTGGGAGCCAAAATATTTTCAGGTCCCCTCTGGCAGAGCAAAACTTTCAAGTCCCCCCTTGACTATCCAAAAAATTGTCGAATCCCTCTGAATTCCTACAGCCCTCCCCCCCCCCCCTACCATGCGGCCTAATACAAGTCTAAGTCTGTTCATGGAGGCGGACCTCGAGGTACAAGCTACACTTGTATCTCAATGGTCTGTTCTGCAATTCTGGGCACATGAACTTTGGTCGCTCCTGTACACCAGTCTACCAGTACCATAGACCACAGTCCCTCTATAGACAGACGCTCCACTGTCTGCACTGCCGTCTATGGCCTACCTAATCACTTTATAGCTCTGCATAGCAGGGCTGTGTTTAATTTGTGCAGGTAAGTGTTTAAGTAATATATCTGTGGCAACAGAAATTTCCAAATATGATAAATTGAAATTCATTACTTTATTGTTTATATACAAAAACACTAAACAGAGGAAAAGCGGAACATGTGGAAAACAGTTGGTTGAGTTAAAAGTCTTGACAACCAAAATTATATAAATCCTGTAAATCATACAGTAATTACTGCTCATGCAGACTTTGTTGACTGGCTGACGGCCCCTCTACAATGCTCTATCATAGAGGGAATATGATTGGCAACGAGGCAAAACAAAGCCATTAACATTTGTCTTTTCGCAGACAGATAATGAAGACGATGCCGATGACGAAAGCTGTGTTGACTACGGGAAATGGGTTATCGCCACCCGATCGCCATAAATAAAGGGATTGTATAGTACTGGTATACGCTTGTAATAAAAACTCAGGAGCGGCCACAGCGCGTAACCGCGGGCTGCAGACTGTACAGCTCTCTTCTGCACTTACCTGTTACAGGCTGTACATGATGAACTTTACAAGCAACTGTGTTCCAACACGTGCATTTTCCGCGCGTGGTGTAGTTTGTTTTAGACAGCTACGCATTGATTGGTCAAATCGTAGACGAGGTTACCAGAACGTAACGTGATTGGGTAATCGTTGTTGCTGAAAGCCCCTCGTGCAGTTGTATGCGTCTCCCGATATTGACAACAGTTAACGGCTATGGGGAACTTGATAAAGTCTACGAAGCGATGAACGTATTTTTCTTGTTCCCTGACTTTACTTACGAAGGTATGTTAGCCCCATGTGATATGTATGTGACAGTATCCTTTCGTCTTATTAATTATTCCTTCTGTGTCCTCGATTGTTGTCGTCTGAGGTCTGATGCAGCGCTCTCTACTATTGTGACGTAAGCTCTCCGAGCCAGGGAGCAGATGTCGACCGCTACATTTTACACTGCCGGATGCCTGTTTTGATGTGGCGTCAAAATTAAACTAATTTAGCCGCACTATACTAAAGTTTAAGCTTTTTCTTTGAGGGTCACGCATTTTGTTATTTTTCAGTCGCTGATCGATCTTACCATGTCTGTCCTTGGACGTCTGCTGTTGCCAGATATCTTTGTACTCGAAGCTCACATTGAAAGGGTGATGTGACAAAGCTTCCCGAAGTATTACGTCATTGAGAGAATTGACTCTGCTCTTTTCACGGTGGACCCAACTTTTTTAAAGATTTGAGTTTCGCTTAACATTATGTGTTAATAGTTTATTGTGTCATATTCGCGTTTCGATAAATAGTAAGACTTATCGCGCATCACAGTCGACTGTCGCAGTGTCTATACTGGCACAGCCATGCAGTACGTGTCTTCATCAGTTGTGTCCTTGAGTTACGTCCAGCGGAAGAAGTCTTTATAAAAAGCCAGAAAGCGGGGACAATCAGACATTTTGTATGGTTCCTTTGCAGACAGGTAGTCATTCAAATGCTTTTCATTTCAAACATTAGGCTGCCAAACTTTCCATGAGTAATAGAACTGTCGGTTATCAGCTGCTATGCATGATTGTGATTACGAGTGACTTCCTGAATTTTTTAACAAGATACCTATATAGAGCTCAGCTAAACGTCACACCGCTCCGCTGTGAATGTTTTTAAGGGACTATAGCGAGCTAGATTATCATGAATATGCATGGTCGAAATGGGATGATTTACAAACCTGTCAGATGTCTATTATGAAAATATGACAAACTACGAAGCTGTTGTTACACTGGTATGCAGATAAGAATGGACAGTGAAACTGATCTAAATGTTATCACACTTGTGTATTTGGTTTGTAAAGTTGTTCCAAAACTTGCCTCAGAAGTTGCACTGACTTGTTGTAACTGCGGTGAAAACCAAAGAGCGTTTATGGGCCCATAATAAACACACACCAGGAGTACACTTAGTGTACTTCACATACACAGAATCACATTACATTTCTTATAAACTACTCTGAGTTTACATTGTATCACAGCCGAGTCAGAGTCTAGTTGTTCATTAGATTCTTGTTGCCTTTGCATTGAAGAAGTTCTTTGCCCCCAAAAATTAGGATTTACAGGAAAAGAGGTGTACATACGCCAGAAATAATAAGTGAGAAAGTTGTCGAAATGTATGGGGATAGAAAGTCAGAAAATCTTTACCCTACACACACACAGAGACACTAATCAGTGTCTACTTTATTGCTTTATATCAACAATTACAGCAGAAACCTACTGTGAAACAACACTATAATCTGTCTTTAGTTTGCCACAACTCAACTTAAGTTACCGATCCTGTAGTAAATTTTCAAACAACTTTAACAAACCAATTACACAAGTGTGATAACATTTAGATCAATTTCACTGTCCATTCTTATCTGCAAACGACAGTAATATCAAGTAAAAGTGACAGACAACTCAGATGCTGATGTGTAGACAGTCAGTCGAGAAAGAGTTCAAATTCACATAAAATATTTGTCAAGTTAAACCTCTTCACCTGTGGTAAATGTACCTTACCTATGGAGAGGTTCTACACAACAAATACTTCATGATGAAAGTCTCAGACTAAATACATATAGATTCTGGGAACGAAAAAATCATAGCACGGTTCAGAGTAAATGCCAGGTTCATTTGTACATTAGTTTTCCCAATGTATTTTAAACTAATTGCACAGGGATGTATTACAATATTTCATAGATACTTATTTCATATGGATAAGGCAAAATTTTTTTACCTCACATGGTATGTATATATACCAAAGAGAGCTGATATGGTAGGTCAGTGGCATCTGTATGTCTGTATGTATATTTCTATGGGCCCAATTAGGTAAAAAAATCATCTTCTCTGAAAACACTCATCCAGTTGTTTAGAAACTTGGTATGCATAACCTTATGGTTGACCTCTCTTAGATTTCTTAAAATTGTGGTGAAATTTTCGTATTGTATGTTGAGGGCAATTTTTCCCTTTTTGGTCAAAAAATCTTCTTCTCTGAAACTGCTTGTCTGGTTGCTTTGAACCTTAATATGCATGTTTCTAGGGGCAACCTTCGTTGAGTGTCTTCAAATTGTGGTGAAAGTTCAATATTTGTATTTTAAGGTAATTTTTTCGTATTTTTGTTTAAAAATATCATCTCTGAAATAACTTGTCCAATCGCTGTGAAACTAAGGATATGCATGTTCCAAGGGGTAAACTTTTGTAGAGTTTGTTCAATTTATAGTGAACCTCACATATTGGTACTGTATTTTTTGGTAATTTTTTTCTTTATTTCTGTCAACAAATCTTTGAAATTGCTTGTCGGATTGCTTCAAAATTTGACGAAGGTTCTCTGGGACAATCTTTCAGTTTTGTTCAAATTTTGACAAAAACTGTATTTTTGGGACAATTATTGTTTTTGGTCAAAAACAATATGCCGAATATCTCATTTATATATTCCCTGGTCCAATTGCAAAAAATTGTGAGCTGCTGCAAAATTTGTATTTTGTGTTGAGATGCATGCTCAACTGACAATGGGAATATGTGTTATCATTTACCAAAAGTATGCTAATGAGCAGCAAAAGTGTAAACTTGGTAAAAATCTCCGATGCTACCAGAATTTTACATGTTGGTGGTGATTTTTCCAGAAACCTAACCAAAGACCTCCAACCAAGCCAATAATGTTTCTTAAATATTTCTGCTTGATGAATTACTAATATTGGTTAGATAAATTCAACTTAAACAGGTAATAAAAGCCGGATTATCGTAAATCTATGCAAATGTAAAAAAGCCACGCTACTGATCAGATGTGTCGTATTTGGTCCCAGAATCCCATATTTTTGTCATGTTTCAGGCGTTCATTGTCATGGAATCTGGCATATGTCTGTGAATCCATACCGACTAAACTTGAGTCAAAAAATAAACTGAACAATTGTTCCTTCATTTGTCGGAGAACACATATATTTCAAAATATGATCCCTGTACGACCATTTGACCCCTCTTTGCGTCACAGAGGTGCCCATCATGACTATTCAAATTTATCATATGGTCAAAGCGATGCTATGAGAATTCAAAAACTCCCGCCCAGTGTATGCAAATGGCTGCATCATCAGTAATTTCCCTATTGTGCACCCACGGTCTTGTAACTTCCCGTTTAATACAATATTATCAGAGGACATCTTTATATCATGGACTGTATCACTAATTTTCATGTATCAGACTGCATGGTAATGTATGTGTGTTGTTTGTCCAGTAGAACAGTTGTCAACCGTTACATTAGTATTACTAATCAACCCTAGTATTTGATGGAAGGTGCATCAAAATGTGTTCAGATGCACTTGACATTTGGATATTTCAAGCTAAGGCCCATAGACGGTATTACGTACGCTCACAAGGGCCTGTCACAATGTACAAACATAAGCAAAGTGTCATTGACGCTATTTTTGTTTCTTCCTGTTTAGAATTATTAATGTTACGGCTATTTAAAAGGGAAATTTTCAAATTGTCACAGTACAAGTCTAGTCCACACACATTATATACCATATTTGTTTCACAGTACATACCATACAAATAAGTCTATAGTCATAATTAAATTACATGTAATGCAGCTTTACGAAATATCGCAGATATTATGGTGTATGTGGCAAATTAGCCATTTTCCAAGGACAGACAAGACTTACTTTAAAATCACAAATTTAATTTCTTTTGTGACCAGTCATGATTTACATCTCTATGAAAATAAAGTACCTTTTGTCTATTTTGTGTTTTCTCAATCTCGGTGTAAACATTTGTCATCAACAGCCTAACAAATGTTAAGGTTCATATTACCTGTGTAATGATTTTGTTGAGCTCCCCAAATTGATTTAACTTCCATTGTATGACTTCCGAAGAGTATGTGGCCAAAATGCCACTGATACAATGCAGCCAACCTGTAATACTACAGTATTGTGTTCCACTGTTTTCAGACTAGAGATTCCTCTCCACATTTTGTGTTTTGTTTTTTCCACTGGTCTATTAGATGGAGACCACCCATACATCTGGCACCACAGTTCCAATAGAGACATCAGCCAGGTTATCAAAAGGTACACCTCTTATTCCTGTTGTGAAACTCTCCTCATCTGGAATTATAACAACATGCACTGAGCAGCCTGTGTCTTTAGATCATCATGGATGCCTGAGTGTGACAAGGTCAGTAATCGTTCAATCAACATATTTCTAAAATAGATACAAATAACTTGCAAATATTACAATACCATATGATACTATATAGTTACATAATTCCAAGATTTTTGTGGAAGTACTGCAAGGTTTATCTGATATGCAGTATACAATCAATTTATCAATGGGTAACAATAACATAAATCCAAGTCATGAATGCCTCAACAAGCTCCATAGGGTATCGATGTTAGGCCGCGTTCAAAAAATGTGGTGAGGGGGGGGGGGGGGGGCCTGGAGGAATTCAGGGGGGGATCGAAAATTTTTGGGGTAGTCGAGGGGGGGGACTTGAAAGTTTTGCTCTGCCTATAGGGGGGGACCTGAAAATATTTTGACTCCCAACATTTTGATGTCGCTCCCAACATTTTGATGTAGCCAATGTTCTAATGTTAGTAATAATTAAACAAAACCCAGAACCGCTTTGTCTCATTTTATGTCTTTAATCTCGAAAAAGTCTAAAAATGTATGAATGTCATTAAATTTTCGTAGAACAAGTTGGCCTTGTAATGGGGCAGGAGCTACAACTTTTGATAATTTTTCAACATTTCTATGCAATTTATCAAACACAGTTTCTTGGTGTCTCTCTACAGCATGCTGCTGAAAAACACAATATTCAGTTTTTCAACAAAGCCTGTTTGTCTAAATATTGGTGATAATTGAATGATGCAAATGCACGGTACATGTAGGCTGTGTTAATTGGCAAGCTGAATACTGGATAGCTCAACATTCTGTAGGGGGTAGAACAAGAACACAATTGTATAAACTGAACAAAAATATTGTCAAAATAAAAAGTTAATACAACTACTGCCCTGCTACTACATACTGGCAGTGACAGTGATACATGTAGCTCTGACTCTGATGTAGTTTAAGAAGAGTTTCGGTCATAGGACACTCAATTGACAGTGAAACATACATCTACTTGTACACAAGATCCAGCCAGAGAGCAACACATAGAAGACTAGGGGACTAACAGTTACCATGGATTTTTGAATTCTGGCATATGAGAACAATCAAATATTAGAGAAAAAAGATGGGGTCACCATACTTGATCTTATACAAATGTACGATGAAAAGTCAGTTTTTCTAAAATCACTTAAAATCAATATATAAACCATTCATTTCAAGTTCATGCAGTGAATGAAATTTTCACATCTCATTGTACCAATAACACAAAAGTAAAACTTTAAACAGTAAAGACTCTAATTTAAAGGGAAAAATGTGTGACTAAATGGAATCTTTTATTTTTTATCAAATTTGCCATTATTACACCCAAAATTTCTGAGATTAAAACATTAATTTCATGGAATATTTTAACCTTCCAGTATTGTCAATTTTGTAAAACATTTTATAAGTGGCATCTGAGTTGTATGTCTTGTACTTTTGAAAAAAAATTTTCAGTAGGTCACTGTGCTCATTTTTTCACAATTTGGTTAAACGTAGCTAGGAATACACAATTTTCATACTCTCTCATGATTGTCATTTTGTGTGCTTTTCAGCTGGTGCCATTGAACTGGCCGGAGTTGGATAAACTCAAGTCGGCTTAGACTGAGAAATCCAAAAGTTCACTGATGCATTTAAAAATGAATCATTTAAGAACTTGCCCTAGGTATATGGCTCTACAACCTGCTGATAAGAGGTAGTGTTGAACATTTGCGTGCAGAACGACACATTACATGTTTTTTTTTACTCTGCGTGCATTCCTAACAAATATGCGGCTATATGGTAATTGGGGGGGGGGGGGGTTGAAAATTTTTGAGGGTATTGAGGGGGGAGTTGAAAATTTTTGAGGGTATCGAGGGGGGGATCTGAAAAAAAATAAGATTTCAATCACGATTCCTCCAGCCCCCCCCCCCCACCATTTTTTTTGAACGCGGCCTATACCCCAGCTGTATCTGGAATCTTAATCCTTCCAGAGATACAGTTGTCTATAGGCTTTATACATGTTATAGTGCGTGAGATTATTCATTGACAAGTATGATTATAGTACTCATATCATACCAAGTTGAGATTACCCATCATTCAATATGATTTGTACACATAGCATATACCAGTACAATTGGTTCAAGAGCATACGACCATACCATAAACGGATGAGCTGATAACTTGCTTTCAGCAGTATAAAGTTACTGGAAATCTGATATCCATTCTGATGTAAATTAAGAAGACATCATTGGTTGATTCAGTCTCAGTGTTGTCAGCTATGAGTACTTGCATCTAAGTTACTTGGTCAGGATATTAAAAAGATTACATAATATGCCAAGTCTCACTGATGTGAAATCAGATTGATATCAAACACCAAAGTTTCATGTTCAGTTTTAGTACAGTTGTCAGTGATGGGCCCATATGTCGCATTTGTCATGAAGGGGACAAGGCTGGAGAAGAGCTGATATCACCCTGCCGTTGCACAGGTACCATGAGCTATCTACACCGAGGATGCATAGAACAGTGGCTGGCTACTGCTAACTCTACCCAATGTGAACTGTGCAATTATGAATTCCGAACCAAAAGAAGACCACAATCCATCAGGCAGGTGAGTGTGTATCTCGTCATGGATGTAATTATTAAATTTGCTCAATCAATCTGTTATCAAGAGTTCATGGAACACCAACAATCAAAGTGTGAACCATGTATTTTGGGCATGCATTCCTGGTAAAACACTATAAGTATTCTGTCACATAGACTAAAAAGGTTATATGCCTGAAAAGCCTCAGGCCTATGTTACTGGTATACCCTCTTTATGGTTTCTCTTAGTTTTTCATATTATCCTGTTGTTGATAACGTTGGGCAGTTTTTGTCTTATCTCTTTTATTACAGATCTGTAGGTATAGGGTCCCCACTGATAAATATAGTTCTAAAAAATTTGAATTCATGTTTGGCCATGTTTGCTATGAATGGTTTAATTCCTCCACTATTTAATTTCAATTCTCAAAAATTCAATGTTACCCTTTCAACATTCAAGATAGTTGCCTGCTAGTTTCACACATACTTAATAAATTTGAATTTAACATGAAGAAGTATCAGGTACTTTAAAATATTTATGTTGGCGGCTTACAGAGGCAGAGTTTAAAGGTAGGGGACTCGATCCCAGGGATTGAATTTGTTCTAGTCTGTAAGAGGATTATGAAGGTGTCATGGCCTTTTGTTTTCCATTGAAATTGTAACCTTAAGTAAGTAAATTTCCGGCCAATACAATCTGACGCCTGACCAATGCCTTTGACTATTACATCACATTTTGTGCTATTTAGATTAATCCTTGTTCTCCCAAGTTGTATTTATTTCTGTTGTTTGTCTATGGAGCCAGGTAGAAAGAGAATTAATCTGTACATTTCCTTGACAGTGGATCCAGCAACCTAGCCAAAACAATGACAGAAGAAACTTTGCTGGGGATGTTGCTTGTTTTTTCATTCTGACTCCATTAGTAAGCATCAGTGCCTGGCTGTGTCTCAATGGCGCCCAGCATTATCTCAATCACAAAGGTCACTCATGGGAAGCTGCCGGACTGGTTGGTCTTACCATCATATTGATATTGATTTACACTGTTTGGGCTGCTGTGAGTATATGACCATTGTTTTGTCTTCTGCTTGAAGGTCTTTTTGTTGAAACTCCACCAAGGGTCATAATGCTACATGTTGACATGGTAATTAATTTCCAATAAAACTCTGTGTTGATTTATTCGATGTATGGCAAAGTTTATGAGAATGTTGTCACTGAAAGATTTATTCACAGTCATCCCAGTAAAACCATTGTCAACTGTAGTTGAAATATCTCAGCACTGTACAAATTGCTTACTTTGACTATTTATTCAGTTTTTTAACCAGAAACTGGTAGAAATTGAAAACAGTAGTAGCACCACCTTTGTTGTAATATTCATATAAACATTTTACATGAAAGCAGAAAAGATCAACTTGCCTTCCCAAAATTGTGTCAAAATAACAACTGAATAACAAGTATAACATTACATAAAAACAATAATTTTTAAGACTTTTTCTGTAAATGTTTAGCTTTCCTGCAGATATCACATCTATGTATGGCAGGCATGGAGGCGTAACAACCAAATTGTACAACTAGTGACTGTTGAATCACCAACAAGAAATAATGTTGACAGCAGCAGGAGTCAAGAGACAGTGTTTGAGGCCATATACTCCCGTGAAACACAAGTGTGAAAAAACTTCCAAAAAGTACAGCAGTTCCATACCAGGATAGGACTATTATTTGATGTTTGGAGATCACATTGACATATCAGATCCAATTCAAGGATCATATCGGCTTGTTTTTTTTGACACATTGGATAGTATCTACCGGTATACTGACCTGCCTGGAATTTACAGAATCAAACTGAAAGAGTCTTCATACAGTCTTCTCCAATAACATTTACTTTTTTAGGGGCAAACAATCAATTGTCTGCACCATGTTCTAGTAAGATATGCTAACTACTACTACTATACTACTACTACTACTACGCTAACTACTACTACTATAGAACTATTTTTTTTCAAAGTTGTTAGTGTGAAAAGTGATTTATGACTGTTGAAGGAGACTGAGTGTTGAAGATCTTCTGGAAGAAAACAGAAAACCTTGACTGAGTGTTGAAGATCTTCTGGAAGAAAACAGAAAACCTTGACTTTGTATGCAAGTGTATTATTACAATATTTTTTATCTAATCAAATTGCTATCAAATTGCTTTCAGTTTTCATGACTTTGATACTGATACATAAATCAATTATTTCCACTGCGATGACATTAGTTGTTATGGTGATGTTCGAACATGTAGTCTCTGCTGATACAATGATTTAGGAAGTTATGATCAGTTTTCCTTTTTATCATTTTTCTTCCTGTTTGCTTCCTCACATCACAAACAGTGACTTGAATTGACACCGATATTACCTGATATGAGCTGAACGCTCCCAGGATGCCATGAGTGCTAACATGATCATTGCGTCCACTAGTGATGTAGAGCTGAAATGCCTGCCTGTAAAGGTTATCAGTACTTAAAGCTGTGATCCAGGAGATCCTTGATTTTTGGATTAGTGGCTGCTCCGCTTAATCAGCACCGGTCACTTTCAGTGTTACATTTGCATTATTCATGTTATTGGTGTTCACACAAATTTGTTCCAGCAGTTTACCACCTTCAGTGTATGTGAAAGAAATTGGAAACTGCCACAAACTAAAGGATCACTATTGAATTAATCAGTAATCAAGCACTGTCCTAGAAAGCACTTAATCTTGAGAAAGTATTCTTTATGTGACTGAAATTGCTTTGCAGTACAGTTGTTCTTCAGACCAAAAGTTTGTAATATCTCATCAAAAGGTATACTGTTTCTCAATAGGAATGATTCAATGCTGACAACTAGGAAAATATTGAAACTTGGAAAAGCAAAATACGAAATAGCTTTGTGATTCTTCACCTGCTAGCGTTCCACAAATTTTGATACACTTTGTAGTAAGTTTGTGATTCTCGCAAATTCGCACAATTGTATTCATAGCCCTGGAGATTTTGTTCCGCTGACGGGTGACAAAGAGATTAACATGTGAGCATTATAACCTCCATCTTGCAAGCCTGAGATAGACGATGGCATTTGTAGCCATTTCATTGAAGTCAGACAGTCCTACTGCAGTTTTATCCAAAACATATCAAGGTCCAGTATGTAACTTGAGGTGACCAAGAAAAGTAACATCCGTCGCGATAACAGTCTATGTGCCACTACAAACCTGACTTCCATCTAGCACAGTCCTTGCTGGCCAGCACGCCGCTCCAATTGATTTGAAACCATAGTAACAGCAGAGTATGGGTCTATGATTTTTGAGCAGCATTGCACAAGCATCCTAAACCGAACACAATGAGTCATAATACAGAGTAGTTTTGTGGAGGGACAGTGTATGGAGGTATAAAACGTCGTCCCTGTAATTACTTGGTGGGAGAAATATACCGGTACATGTGGATAAGGGACTCTGTGTCTGTAGCTACTAACATTGCCGACTCCTTAATGTAAGTTATAGCTTAGTTAGTCATTTTTAGAGGAACTTAGCATTATTTGGATCTGTTTACGGAAGCAACAGGGATTGGGATTAAATACACACCTGGAGATTCACCTTGTCATTTACACAACCATCTTAATCCTTTTTTATCCTGGTAGCCAAGGTTTTTTTGCAATAATATTCAGAAGGTTGATAACAAAACAGTTTTTTTTATCAAAGACTCACAGAACTTAAAAACTCACAAGAGATATTATTCTTTCATAACATTGTATCTGGTTTGTAGAAAGTTGGAGTGCCACAGTCATAAGATGTACAATTAGAGGTTATTAACAGTATGTTCTGATAACTGGTTGCGGATATATGCCTCGGGGTTGGAAATTAACACATTTGGTGGAAAACAATCACCAAGCAAAGCAAGATGACTATTTCACTCAAATATGCTAATTTTTACCCCACAGGTCTCATATCCACAACCAAATGCTGCCTACTGTTTTTGTTAATATATGATACAGTTAACTACTAGTGGACAATGTTGTTGTGTCAGAGCTAAGTTGGGACGAGGGTTCAGGGGCATAGCCTTGACAAAAACTCAAAGGACATGTCAGTACAAACCACAAGTGCATGTGCACATTTGATTCCATACAATAAGGTGACACAATGCATTGATCAAAATTTTCGTATTTCAAGAATTTTCATTGAAAAATACTCAACAAGAAATTGAAAAATAGTTGTTGTCGTTCGATTGCCATCACTTGCTGTACATGCTCTTCATCGGTGAGCTACATCAGACTGAAATGTATCAAAGCTGTTGACCAATCCAATATGATGACGCGTTGAGCTCTCACCTGGAAGTTTGAAATTGATACAATCTTCCAAATATTACACAGGTCTAAAGATCTAGTTGAGATATCAACCCTGGCTCCAGCCAATCAGATGGCTATAATTTGAGCGAAGTGAAATATAATATGTACAATTACAGTGCAACTTTCACCTACAGTGCATACAGCCACTCAACCATCAGGTCCTTACCTCTAAAAAACTTGTAAAGCTATAAACTGATGTTTTTCAAGGATTGGCGCTGTTTCCTTTAAAAATCAAAACAACATAAAAAAGTGCATTTGACCATTAGAAGATTAACTAGAGTATTTGCTTTGGTTGTACTTGTCATTCAAAGTGACACATTTTCTACAGCAATATTTGGGAAAAGCTAGAAGGCAGTACTCATTTCTAGGCTGATAAATATTCTCCACACATTGCTAATAGCTTTGCATATTGCTAACAATGCTCATTAAATATTTGCATAAATTATTTAGGAAATTGAACATTAGATGGAGATTAAGGTGCATTTCAGTTCATCGGTTTTAACTAAGTTGTAAATTGTCTGACTTTTTCCCCAATTTTGTACATGAAATAAGAGGGCATTCATTATAGAAAGTTACTAGATGCCCTGTCAATCTTATGTTTGATTTTTATGAATCTCCAATACTATCACTTGTTGCAAACTTGGTTTAAAAATGTGATTCCCATGTCTTACAACTGCTTTCATGGCAATTTTTGTACAGTGCAACCCATCAGTATAGGATATTTGTCATTGATATTTTGCTGTGTTTCATATTCTTTCCATACAAACTGACATACACCCTTTGCAGTATGTGGCTCAATCTGTGTGAGGTCGATATTTTGCAATTGTTATATTTACTTTTATTAAATGTATCAGAACTTGCCGGTGATCTTACTCCGAACAATTGTTGCTTTCAGATGTGTTTATAGTTCATTGAGACACTTCTATTCTTTCTTAAAGTGGAGCAATGATTGTTACATCATTTGGTCTGTAAATGCAACTGTCATCTTGCTTTGGAACATTTCAACTTTAGTGCTCTGCTGGGCAATCATGATATAGCAGGTATCTTATCTCTTAATATTTACTAAAGAGTACAGTATAGAGATCACAATTGGCTTTTAATGAAGTTATCCATGGTAACATATATGTAATGTTGTTTGTGTATATATAATTAATTTTGTTTTCTTTGATTATATTGACATTGACACTTCCAAACATAATTATATAAAACAGTAATTAAGGAAAGAGGTCAATAGCTGTAAAGTTCTGACTTATTTAAACAATTTTTAATAACCTTGTTTTTCCTTCTGAGAAAGAAATCCCACAATGCCAACCAAGCAGTCTGTGCATTGTGTTAGTCATATACCATAGCATTTAAAGTGCATTTTACAAGTCAATACCAAAAGTCATATATGTGTAACTGTATATTTTTTGTCAGTGTGATTGTATATTTACACTCAGAGTGAATGTTTTGTGTTATTCTTTCATATGTTGATAACAAACCACACCAGGTTTTGTTAAGTGTTCTGTAATATGTTTACTATCAGACATGTCTGCATTGGCAAAGAACATAATCATTTCCTATTTCACATACAAGGGAGAATATCATTCAAAATCTTTTGATAAATGTTCCAAATCATCAATCTCACAGACAGTATGATCTATGGTCCTCAGAACATGTCAGTCTTTTGAGTTGCAATCTAAGTCTTTATGTCAAGTCTTTCCAGATTACTTACTGCCGCACATAAATATGTTTGCATTTTTAAAAAATGAACGTTAGGAACATATAGGTCACAGTTGACAAAAGTGCATATTATTAATGATGTTGATCACACTTGCTCTGCTGTTTTAACTTTTACAAGAAATCTAACTATTGTTTTATAATAAAGTTTACAAACTGCGATGAAAGCAATCTGACACTTCACATGAAAAGTATTCTGGAGTTCGAAAAAAAATGATCTTTTGAGGTAATCTGTCCCCATGAATTTTCACAGTATAGTAAGAGGCATATTAGCCATGTTTAAATTACAAATGGGGGTCATACATAGCACTATACTAGTTAATAGCATGCATCTTTTGTTGGTATAACACATATAACCAACCGAAGAGGTCATTAACCATTGGCTAATAGTCAAATGCGGGTGACTATTAAAATTCTTTTAAACTTTGATGTAGTTCGCACTTCAAAAATGAAAGACAAAATTTTGCTCAAACTTTCCTCAAGCAAACATTCAACCATTCTCTTTCAAAGTCAAAAAATAAAGACAGGGATCACTTTGCAAAGTTTGGTACTAGAGAAGCCAATAATTAACAACATTTGAAATTCAAATGGCTGCCATCCCTGTGTTATCCCCATGGGGTAAATAAAATTTCCGGTTTTCACAAAATTTAGCCAGTTTAATACTCTATTTACTCCATAAGCTTCAAAATGAGCTACAAATGAATTTTGTAAAAGTTTTTGAGTCCAAATATCTGTCCCTGAGGCGCATGTCCATTCTACCTTAATCACATTTATTACAAAGCAACTTCTGAGAACTCTCACAGTATAGTTGGTGTTTGTCTTTCTGTTTAGCTGCCATTTCCCTGAACAAAATCTCAGAAGCAATCTCTACTGATGCATGTAAGGAACTGTTTTGTACTTGACAAAGGATAGGACTACTAAGCAAAATGGTAACTTTGTAGCATAATTTCATAAAGCAAACACTCAATTTCTCACTGAAAGATGAAAATGTCATCCTGACTTCAGAGAATATCATATATTGTGTATTATCATTTCTTGCAAGTTGGAGCTCTGTACTAATGTGTACATGCTTCACTTAGTATTTGCAAAAAGAAAACTTACATTTCCTGTATGTAATATCTTTTAGACGTATTGACACCAGTGGTTGCTATTTTGATCTTACAATCATGTGCTGATGCGAGGAAATCTGTAAAAAGCCAATGGCATTTTTAAGAAGTTTATTGCCATGACCAAGTAAATGTATGCAGTTCAAATGATAGATATCTCACATGCTATAGCATTCTTGTAATCTGAACTAGGGAGTTGAGATAGTTTCAAAAAACTAGTCTGCATATGGCATAGCACAAATTTTGTAAGCAGTCCATACCTTGCTTCTTGACTTCCTATACTGGTGTCGATGAGAACAATGTCAAACTTTTGGAAAGGTTCTGGTCAAAATTTTAATCTGTTGCAAAATGCTTGCTTCTGAGGGTCACCTTTCCATTCTTTGCTTGGGGTATTTCTGCACATAATAGACAGGTTTGGCTACACATTTCACGTGAACATGAACGCGTAGAATTCACAATGGCGTTGGCGTACATATTCAAAAATCCGTTTGGCTATGTGTTACGTCACCCATTTGTGTGGCATGCGCAAGAAATGATTCAGCTCAGCTTGGGTCCTAGTAGTCTGTTTCCACATCACAGGGATAGCCCAATGGTTATCTGGTATGCCGCGAATCGACAAAGAAATTTCACATAAAAAATGACGAAAATACATAAACATCTTTGAGGATGTCACTACCATATATCCAACTAACAATGTGCATGAATGATTCACAGTTTTTACCATGTTTTGATACCTAAAGATGAGAATAAATTTACACGTTTACAAATTATGTGATCACAGCTGTCTCCATGTAAATACTCGACGCCGGCTCCGTGTACGTGAGGAACGTACACACAAGTCGATGACATCATCGCAGAAATTCATGATGTTACGCGTTCACGTTAACGTAAAACGTGTAGCCAAACCTGTCTAATAGCAAAGTTAAATCTTGATGGTTTGCTTAAAATAAGATGTTCAGCAAATGTTAGAAAAGATACCATGCCACTGAAAGACATCATTCCTCCACTGTGAAATTGGGGGGTAATATATGCTATACCCTCCACAAAGTCATCTTTTTGATGAGATGCCAGTATATGCAATATGTCAAAGTTCAATGGTCTTACTTTAAAACTGCCAACTTGAACAGAAGAATGAAGAGTACATGTCTTGAAATCATTTTTTCATGTTTGATTTGTTAAAATGTTTTGACAAATCTGCTTCTGCAGGTGTTATAAACAAAAAATCATATGTTGACAGAGTTTCAGAAATAAATTTATTATCAGAAGTTTTTTGTGTATTTTTTGTGTACCAACATAGCCTTGTTAGCAAATTGAGTTGGTGTACTTTTATATGCATGAAATACTGATTAGCTTGTTCAGTTGACAAGGAATACAATAGACGAGCTGCTCTGAAGTAGTTTTTATGATACACACATTCATATGGATCAGTTTTTTGAAACATTTGCATCTCCAGTCACTTAAAAAGGGGAAATCAGGAATCTTTGTTTTCGATCCACTAAATTGTACTATTGTCATTTTCATGATAATTTGCAAACAGGAAAAGTTAATTTCAACTGCAATTAATTAGATAACCAGTATGCAGAAATATTTCAAACCAGCTTGATTACACACTAGAACCAAAAATGCTTGAAAAAATCAAATATCCACACAATGCATCCACACAACCACACAACCCCTTTTTTAATATCGTTAGGTCCTATTCTGTTAGTCACCATGCATTTGCAGATGACAATCAACTCTACAAAGCAACCAGAATTGATGAGATCCACTCCGCCATAGATTCCATACGAGATTGCATTAATGAGGTCAAAACATGGATGAGGTACAACAAACTCCAGTTAAACGACAGTAAAACTGAAGCCATGCTTGTCATATCACCCAGACTGCAAGGCAGATTGTCCCTTCCTGACTCGATGTTAGTTGGTGATGCAGTTATTAAGTTTTCCTCATCTGTGAAAAATCTTGGTGTCACTTTAGATCGCCATTTAACCATGTCAGAGCACGTACATAATGTATGCAGAGCTGCCTATGTTCAGCTGAGGCAGATCAGTTCTATTCGTCATCTGCTCACTGTTCAAGCCACTCAGACTCTTGTTATTGCTTTTGTTCTATCTCGTTTAGACTACTGCAACAGCCTTCTTTCTGGCTGCCCAAAACACCTCATTGACAAATTGCAACGTGTTCAAAATGCATCTGCTAGACTTGTCTATAAAGCAAAAAAATCACACAACATACAACCTATTTTGAAATCGCTGCACTGGTTGCCCATTGCTAGTCGTACACAGTACAACTTTCTACAGTTTTTTTCGACTTGGTTTCAGGGACTGGACCACAATATCTCTCTGACCTTTTGCAAATGTATACTCCCTCAAGACACCTACGTTCTTCATCTGACACACGTCTTTTTAGAATGCCACGTGTTGCTACATAATCCTTTGGTGAAAGGTCTTTTTCCCACTCAGGACTGAAAACTTGGAACAGTCTGCCTGTCAACCTACGTTATATGGATTCACATATTTCATTCCGCCATCCCCTCAAGACATATTTTTTTAAGGAATAGTGTATTTTGTCCTGCGCCTAGAGTTTCCTTTTGAGATTAGGCGCTTTATGAATTTTCTTTATTATTATTATTATTATTATTACATGCCTCATATTTCAAACATCACAAGCCCTGAAGTATTTAATGGTATAACTTGTTGATGGTGTAGTGAACTGCATAGTCATCATGGACATGGAACTGGTTTTCACTGGACAACTTCAGGATTTAAAAATGATGAAATTACACGTTTTACATTAAGAATATGGTTTTAAAAGAATTACGCATAGAAAATTTAATAAACATCAGTGAATAATATATCAATGTGTCATTTGATGATGAAAATCCTACTTTGTGACTTTGTGATTGTGACTGTCGATCACGGAAATTAAGCATATTGTCCTTAGCAGATAAACCCAAAAATTCAGAAAGAATACATTAAAGCCAAAAAAAAGGACTAGAGTATGGGTATGTACCCCTGAGGCAAGAAACTATCTGCCCTCGGGCACATAATTCATTGTTTGGGCTGTAATTAACTAATAACACGTGACAGTGAGGGCAATATCACGATTTGTGGCCTGCCCAAGGGATGGTGATCCTGACCAAAATATTAATGATGTCCATGCCGTTGGCAAAGGTATCATCATTATTTTGGTCAGGATCACCAGCCCAAGGGCATGACACAAATCTTGATATTGCCCGATCTTTATGTGTTATTAATTTTATTACATTAAACATTTGAAATCATCACAAAATCCAGTATTTGTACAATAGGTTGAAATGACACACAAATTTTTGAATGACGCATTTTAAATATCTTGTGCAAGAGTTCCTGGTGCCTGTAGACCTACACTACGATGCATGTGCTTTGAACTTGTGTTCAAACAGCTAAAGTGTAGTGGGCAACAGCCAATCGAACCATGTTATGTCACTTTTTTTGGAATGTCACGTAGCAGACCTTTAGCCAATCATGAGATCATTATTATAGGTGAGGTGTAATAGATAATATCACATCAATTCCGTCAATATAACATATGTACTCACAGTATGTCTGGTACAATACTGTAATCTTATCACATTGTGATAGTCAAGGGGTTAATAGTGGTTTGACAAACTTGGAATTTTGTTCGGTGTTACTTTAAAGGGACAAAGTCGGCCATTTTTAATGAATTTTGTTTGATGCAAGATACTTCTTATATTGTTTGACATGTTGACCATTAATTCATTTTCACCCTGGTTTCATGTATTGTGTCTAAAACCGGGGTCGAATATATGCATGGTCACCCATTCATTCAGTATCTTTCAACATGTCAAACAAAATAAGTAGTATCTCCTATAAAACAAAATTCATGAAAAATGGCCGACTTTGTCCCTTTAAGGCAATACCGAAGGATTAAGACTTAAGACTCTAACACCTACTAGTAGGAGCCAAGGCGGGTTACAAGGCAAACTATGTGCAAATAAGGTCATTATCTATACTCAGAAGCCCTGATCAAAAATTTCACTCATAGATTTCACCTTAGTAGTTCATTCTCAACATTTTTGCCCACATTTAAATTTCACCTAAGTAGTTAAAATTATTTGTTTCCTGTAATTTCCTGTGAGAAACACATGGACAGATGCTCAGGACAGATGCTGGTGCTAGCTTGATAACTAACCTAAAACTTGTAACTTTATTGTCTAAGAGTAAAGACTGTAACATGTGACATCGTGGATACTTAATCTCAGGAATGTGAATGTCAAAGTCTGTAGATTGACTCAAGGTTGTTTACTTGATTGAAGTGAGCAGATGTGAGATAATGTTGAGACACAACATCAATAAAAATCTTTAGGAAATCTTTTGTTGTCTCAAGCAGTTATGCGCATATAAATAGGTCAAGTAGTTAGTCATGTGACTAAGTCATATGACAAATGCCTAGGGTTATCTCAAATGTGAGAATCTAAAATATGAAATATGGTTTTTTTTATCGCTTTTGATGCCCAAAAGAGCATGGAAATCTCTGATACTTCCATTCAGTGCATCCTCCATGTTTCTAGCATTCATCTAACACACATTTCTGTTCCAAAACTCATAAAACACTCCAAAATGCAGGATTGATGTACCTTCCAAAAATACACATATGGAAGGCCCCTAAAATCAATTAGTTAAAAAAGAGGGTCAACAATTTCCCATATCTATCTAACCGCTGATCCGTTTGGCACCATTTTAACGAATTAGAACCTTGAACATGGTCTAAATATCTGTACCAAATATCAATGCAGTCTGTTCAGCAGTTTTTGACTTTTTGTCGTTTACGAAAAATTTTCACTGTCCGACGTCAACTCAACCCCATCACAATAACATCATGACATAACCTCATTTGTTAAAAATTAAGGAATCATAGATAGCTACTTACAGAAGCAGGAGTTGACCTATCAATGCTTAACTACATGTATCATATATCCTGGAATGAAATCAACATAGCATGACTGATAGATCAAAGCTGTATTGCAACAGTCCATAAAAGCAGCATGTTCCTGCAAATGCTCTCGGCATCTATTGGGTTTGCCAAGACTTTTACTTTGCTATTTGAAGTTTAGATCTATCCTCAATAAAACAAAAGTTGAAAGGGACAGAGGAAGCATATCACACTCACATGCAGGTAGATAAAGTGTTTGTTTTTATTTACTTTCTGTGAAGTAACTTTGTACCATTTTACTTTTAGACAACTGCAAAGCTTTGACGGTGACTGATTTTGTCTGAATGACTGTGGACAAGATACTATATAAAGACTTTTTGATTACAAAGCTCGGAAACTCGAAACAAATGCACCATATATTGTTGGAAAACACAAAGTACAGCTCTTCTGCATGAAAAAAAGACTGTTAATGTAGTTGTTAAGCTAGTATATATCTTCAGATAAAAATGTCTACTGTATATTATATAAGTATCAAAATGTAATTTTTCTGTACTTTTGTATTTTGCTCATTACAGCAAAAAGGTTAGCAACAATTGAACTACATCTAGCTATCACTGTAAAATAAATAGTTTTACTCGGTCATTGTTTTGTAAAACATGATTATGGCAATGGTTAGCAATGGAAACTCAAAATGCTAAAGTCAACGTACAATATTTCAGTTCAGACAGCACATATAAACACTGTCATTTAGTCATTTTCCAATTTGAAAACACCATCGATCAAAAGCAATGATACATATCTTCCTGAACAAAATTACTTAAATTTGTGACTAATAGTAAAAAAAGAAAAAACTAGACTTTAGATACAATTCAAAAATTTCAATCAATGAGAAAGTTAGGCAAGTGATAAAAAATTTAAATCAAAGAAAAAGTTACACAAGTGATATTGAAAAAATGATGATACACTTCTCTCAGAGTGATTGATATTTCAGGTGTGTAGGAAGGTGAAATCCTTTGTCCCTTGCCGTGAAACCTACATAGAAGGTAAAGGTCAATCCTGTCTTGGCAATGGGAGAATATTTCAAACTTGATGGATTTCTGTTTGTCAACATCTTTCTCACCTTATATTTGCAATGATACAAGATTCCTGACAAAAGGCCGGCAGTTGAATTATTTGATCAAAATATTCTGTCAGTGCTGTTCGGCCAGATTTAATACACAACTACACATTTTTGAGACATTCTAGACTGTTGACAATGAGTGGCCTGGCAATACTTTAATACTGCAGAGGCACCTTGTATTGACTCTCTTGAAAGTTTCAAGAATTGACAATCAGTTAACTTTTTTCCGCGGGAAAAAGCTGCTGATGGCCACATACTATGATTTCAAAATGCCCTAGACTGCTCCCGTCTCTTTTCAAACACAGCATCTGAACAGATAGCAAGTTGTTTACAGATGAGTCCTTTTCAAGAAACTTTGGAACTGACAACTTCAAATTGTTGTATTTAGAAAGTCTCATACTGTGGAATACTATATATGTGGAATACTATATTTTCGCTATTTCACTGGACTTTTTTTCTGCTAATAAAATCAAAGTGAAAATCTTAATTTTCTATACTTCAGACTAGACGAAAAGAAAATAGGATCATAGTGAAACATTTAAAATCTGTTTTCAGCTAAAATAAATTCCAGTGAAAACAAAATAGTCCACAGTATACCAATTCAGATATGCATTCAAGTTTTAACTTCCAAGAGTGTTTGAAGTTTGACAGCACCAATGCACCATTTGAACAAAGATCATAACTAATTATTATTCATTATGCAAACTCTCTACAATATATACTGAATACCAATTTTTATGACTACCCTTCCTCTACACACCCTATCACGTCTCAGATTGTCACTAATACCAATGATTCAGTAAGTGCCTGCAACAAGGATGGCTTAAGTAAATATGGACACTGGAGGGCGCTTTGCAAAAAATCCACAGAAAATCAGCCGAGGTCCCTATATATTGATACTCTTCATTTGAGACCCTAACAGATCTGTGTATTTCTTTTGCTATCATAGCACTCCAGGACATATACAAATGATCTAATGCTACTATTTGCAGCAAACATGGACTCTCCAAAAAAGAAAAAAAGTGACAAAAAGTTACGATAAAGTATTCAAACAATACCACAATTTTAAAAATATTGAAAATATGCAACAATTAAAAATTTACTGTCATCATCTGCACTCTGTTTTTGAAAGGCAATACAAACAAATTCATGTCTGAGTGGGTTTTTTGAGCAGTGCTACAGAAGCTATGGCTAATGGCTAAATGACAACACAGTTGAAATCTTTCTCAGTTCCTTGTATTTCTTGACTACTGCAGTCCAATGTAAGAATGAAATGTCAAACACAGTGACAGGCAGTAAAAGTTGGGAAGCAATGGACAGTATAATTTTTGAGGAATACTCACAATATGTCACCTTCTGCTATATAAGAGGGCACTGCTTCTTGGAGGCCTTGTCTATAAAATCTTTGGTTTCTCACTATGTACATGACCTTGTAAGGTAGGCTGGTCATCAGCAATAATGTCATTTATGTGTGGGATTATGCACGGCATCCTTCACTCTTTGGTGAAGATGGCACTGAATCCAAGCATCACAAATGATAAACATAAGCCTTTAAGTCAAGATATACATGGAACATAGAGAACTTGCACTTTTTGAAAACTGGACATACTCAATGATAACTATAATGTTATGACTCTTTCTATATCCGCAATCACTGTTTAACTATTATAGCTTACCAATATTTCAAAACCTTCCCTTTAAAGTGATTTCATACAAAATACAAGAAAATTCTTGCTGCTAGATGTCAACACTGCTGGTTTTACATGACCACACATCTGTCTCCCTTTTCACGTGGATCACCCTGAAAATAAAACAAAAAGGTGAAGTTATGTTTTTTGTTTAGTTTGTTCATTCAATGTTAGTGATGATACTTTATTGATGATACAATTATAGTGAGTTGCATGACCTATCACCCATTTGGATTCTTAATCAAGCCATGCACACAATATTCCGTGCATAATACTGCAAGCAGGGCAAGGTAAAAACAGCAGTGAGTTAGAAAACACATGTATGAGCAAGCTCTTCTGGTGCTAACCATTGTTTGCTGTATGTGTGTATGTCTGTAAAGTCATTTGTATCCGAGATCATTGCTGTACATGGGATAATGCTGTTTTACAATTCTGAAGTAATGCATTATGGTTTGTTTACTTGAAATGAACTCTTGGCTTCCTTACAGTGTCTTGTATTGGCCCATTGGCTGCAGACCAACTATAGACCCATTGTCTAAATCAAGATGTTACCAACACAGTCAGGTGTGACTATCAGCTAGGCAGTATAATTAGTCCAATACAAAGAAGTCAGGTCTGCAAAAGTTGAAACATTGTCTGGCAAGAGGTCAGACAGAGTCAAAACAACACAGATCTACGCAAAGCCCGCTAACTGTCTAGGACGAATCACTTGCTGCCAGATTTAGTATATTATCAAATGTAAAGATTTTCCTATTTAGAAATTTTTTAACCAACAAAAATACACACATGCATCATTAGTATATAAGCAAGTATATTCTCAACACATCACACTTTGATACAATGGAACTATGTGAAAATACAACTCTGGATGGTGTTTGTAGAATTGTCTCCTTTATAGTCGACTCATATTGCCACCTAGCTGCTAATTCTACCTGACAGTGTTGGCAACACCTCGATTCATACATTTCTGGTTTGTCTAATGCCAATGGGTCAATGCAAAGCACTTTAAGATAGTAAGGTAGATTGCACTCTGGGAATTTTTTGGATCTTGCAATTTTTTAAATGATTTGCTGGTCTAGTGTTAGCTAGGACTCATTTTGAAACTTGTACAGTTAATGAGGTAATCACTATCATCCTGCCTGAAAATCAACATTTTCCATTTCCCTGATGGAGAAAACACAGGGTAAGGCCAAAAAAAAAATAAGTTTGTTTTTGGTCATTGACATGTGGCAAAAATGATGCGGTGACGCTATTTTCTTTTTTTCATTTTTTTTTATTTTGGCTGGAATTTGATACATTTTCCCCTTTTTTCCATAGGAGAAAATGAAAAACAGGAAAAAAAAAGAGTTGACGGGCACACTTTGAAGTGATGCGCGCGCTGACCAGAAACAATCAATTTTTTTTTATGGCCTAAGGTAGCCATTTTAGATTTCAGACCTGTAAATTTGGGTAATTTGTTTCTCTACACCCAGAATTTGCAAGTGAACTAATGATTATTATTTTTGATTATAAAAGGATTGTATCAAATTTCTACAAGCAAAAGTTTGAGTAAAAGTAGAAGTTTTAACTTTCTATTTCATGATGTATGCTACCTTAATTACTTGAAAAACAGTTTAAGAATGAAATCCACAAATTACAAAATGACGCTGGCTTATTTAAAATATCTTGACTAGTTTAGCTATTTTGAGATACTTTCAAAATTACATATTCTGTACTCTGCTTTGAGCCAACTGACAGTAATTCAATAACCTATGTCCCATTTGAATATTAAACTAAGTTTCTTGTTCATGAGAAAATTCTACAGGTGAGTAAACAAAGAAGACAGCTATTGTAAATGCATTTTGTGGTTTAATTTGTTTGATTAATATTGTAATGATTAAAACCAAAGTGCTCACATCGAGTCAAATTTTTTCCCCAAGTGTTAGAGTTACTTATCAAAGGTGATGACCAGATTTTCAAGTCTGGCATAGCATTACTAATCACAAGCAGCTTGGTGTCATATTTGCAAAGTCAGACAGGAATTAACTGATGCAAACGAGAATTACATACAGAAACACTGAGCCATGCACCATAACCAGATGCACAAACTGTAGTATTCACAAATGCAATGGGTGTTTATCTCTCCTGTAGCTCAAAACACATCTGACTTATTGACAACATCATAACCTTACATTCCATGTAATTTGTCAAAGAAATTTAACTTTGTTATTTCATGGGCATTTTGAGCAGCAGAAGTTTTTGGTGTAGAGTGATGGGTTTTTGTGGTCTTGACAAGCAGACAAGGGCAACAATGAAAGGGAACACACACCATGTCTTTCTCTACTCACTGTCCCCTTGGGCAGAAGGACCAGAGTCATACTGTACAAGGTAAATATAAGAAACTTTTCTTAGTTTTTTTAAAAATGACAGCTCTATACAATGTGAGCCAATACCACCTTGAAGGTCTCAACTGATACAGTAAGTTCACTAAAACAAGCATATGAAGACTGCATGCCACACATAGCTAAATGATTCTGTATGTGTTTCATGTGTGTGGTTGAAAGCAGATTTGCTGCCATATTGGACATAGTTCAGGTGCACAGGTCTTTCAGATAACACAGGCCAACAGACACCATGCCCCTGACACTTGAGACCTTGTTGAGGAAAATAGACAATGCATACTGAAATTACATGGCGTTGTTTAACATTTCATTGTGACCTATGACCTCATCTGTTATCCAATAGGGTTGCTGATGTTGGCAAGTTTGTGTGGCTAGTTGTGTGCATCATTTCTTAGCAGGAAGCTGGTTCTGTAACAGTCACTGTACTGTACAAATTCAACTTTAAAATTTGTGATGCACTGTTGGGCATGCATGTATCATTTCAACTGTAAACTGGGGAGTTCTCCAAGTCATTGCGCCCTCTCTGCATTAGCATTTAGAACTTTCATGGCTACAAATACATAAACTCATGCACTGTGATGTTAAAATTCACCTATTTCACTGGAGCCGTCCACTTCACTTAGCTTTGATGCAGTATTGTCAGTATGGCCAACTTTACATAGGGGTGATTAGGTTCTACACTGACATTCATATACAATACGAGATGATGTACTATTATTTTCATAAGAGAGTTGTTAAAAACATATATTTCTAGAAATTAAAGGCAACTTTACTGTGCGGATGACTTATGAGTGGTGACATGCAAAAACATGGAAAGCAAAGGAAAGCAAATTAACCAAAGTTATCAGCGACTTGCAAACTAGCTAATGACCTGTTGGTGAAATAGTTCTTCTTTGCCCACCTCTCTCAATCTGCCCGAAATAAAAATTTCTTCATCATAGCTTGACTGACGAGTCACAGTTCGTGTTGCCATCACCTGTAACGGAAGCAAAAAAACATTTGCATATCTCTATCAAATACTACACTTACATAAGACGAAAACTTTCATCATATTTAGAAGCTCTTTGCAAACAAAAAAAGATATTAGCATTAGAACTTCCATGGCTATTGTACACTGAGAACAGTGTACTATTGATGACTGAGCATGTAAACAATCTCATTGACTGTAAAAGAGAAGATAAATTAAACCTGGAATTACAATGGACAACGCTACAAAAAACTCCCAAAAAATGAGAGAAAACAGTGTTTCAGATTAGGGTAGCTATACCTTCTTAAAGGGGCATGTCCCTGATGGGTTTACTCAGAGTATACATTATTTTACCATGGATATAACCCTTTCATCACGGTGGCCATGGTTTGGACAAACTCAGTGTTATCAAATTGTGATTTGTGGATCTGCTTACAGAGAACTGCAGGTTAACTGGTTAAAATTTGAAGGGAAAAAACCAAAAACTGTTGATGATGTGAAGAAACAGTCTTCAATTCCTGGTTCTTGCACTAGTGATTGTTGGCCATGATGTTTATGTGATTTTAATCTGTTGGTCTCCTTTCAAAGTTGTGCACAGTTAGTCCATTGGCTCAGAGATAAAGCTGATAAAAAATTTGCCTCCTTTCAGTGGATAGCTGTGAATAGCACACTGCAGCTGCAGAACAACATATACCTCATCAAAAAATCTTTCTAGCCAGCAACAAATCACCAATCAATACACCCTTTAAAGGCCTGTGTTGGCATAACTACTTACTAGATTACAATTTCAATGGAAAACAAAAGGACATGACACTCCATAATCCTCTTATAGACTAAAACAAACTTGATCACAGGGATCAAGTCCCTGGCCTTCAAGAGACATGATTTATGAACTTAGCAACTATTTCTGCATCACATCTACACTAATTCATACACCATTCTTTACTTCAAATATTGAGAACAAAGTAGCATATCATATTGTTCTATTAAAAAGACAGTCACTCCAGTTTGAATAATGAATGACACAGTCTACAATAAGCTAATATTTTTTCTCATGAAGTGTCGACTTTGAGATGACCAACATCAATTCTTACCTCCCCACTGTTATCAACCAAGGCAGTCTTTGAGGCATCACCAGAACCAAAGGACTTGACCTTCCAGACTAGATCTGTTGGTGGGCTGTGACTCTTGCCAGCATCCTGTGCCCATATTGTCACTGTGGCGTTAGCTTTGAGTACATAGCGTGCAGCAAATTTGTAAGTGATTTCATCAGCATCGTCTACCTGACGTTTCAGCTGCCATCCTCCAAGTGCTTGGTCCTGTAAATGTATGAAGTCAACAGATCATTTATTACTTCATCAGATAAAGCTGGACCAAAATTGGGGAAGGGGAGATATGCTAACTAGTCAGACGCCTGGTTTACAGAAAGGCCATACCATTCTCCCTTGTTTCAAGAACACCATTACTATAATCTTTTTCTTCTTGAATTGTAACTCGTTGACTTTGGGAAGGGCAAAAGCTATTACAACTGAAAACATTTTCATTACGTTTGAACAAAAAAAGCAAGTACATTTCCTCAATGTTCTGCATTGTAAAGTATTTTCTTTATGAGTGCAAAATATTGAGCACATCATTGTTGACGACCAACAGATTCTAATGCAGACTATAATGTGGCTATCAATAACACATTGTAGATATACAGGCTGTGTTGAATACTAGGAACATCATCATGATTCTGGGAGTGGCAAAGAAAACGGTATATCTAACCTACATGGACAGATCACATATGACGGAAAATATATCTAATGGAGCTCAATATGCAGAAATGCCAAAACCATCAAACCTCAGCAACAGATGAGACACTCAATGCAAATGTAGTTAAATGGCAAACCTTCATATGTGTGCATATAATGGGACATATTCTCATCAGCATTGTCATTTCTACTGTTGCCAGATATTTTCACAAATGTTCAATATCAATTACAAACACTTCTCCATTGTTAATTTTCAAGTGTAAATCACTGATCACCAAGAACTTGTTTCATTACACAATTAACACATTTGGAGGAGCTTGTTTTACCCATCTTAAAATAGTGCTGTGAAGAGGCAGTGTCATGAAATTATTGGGAAAATATGCAAGTTTGTAAAAAAGAAAAATTCACTTTTACTTATTCTTTCTAAACATAAAAATTTGCACTGGTCTGCATATACAGGTATTTCACAATATCAGTATTTGCAAGCTTTGCATGTTATGCTCTAACTGACGACTGTAATATGTGCCATCTTTCTGTATTAGCCATCTGTGGACAGCTGGTACCAATGCCACATTTCTTCAGAAAACAGTCCATCGAGAAAACTAGCGAGGAAAACTTCCTGCGCTACTCAGGGTAATTTACCAGGAAATGTGACAGAGTCCTGTTCATACAAACACACAGTCAAAAGATAAAGAATTGACAAGCAAAGTAGACTGTCTCCTGCTAACTGAATAACTCATTTCATACATTGAAAACTAACCTTTTCTGATAAATTTTGGAGTTTTATAGACAATCCCTCATTATCTGTCTCAATGATGTGAACTGCACCGCTGGCCGTGGCACTAGCTGACAGGGAACTCTCATCAATACGTCGACGTTTAGAACCTCTAACTTGCCTCATTGGAGTGCTGCGCTGCTGTTTGGAGCCTTTGATCAATTTTTGACTTTTCGGTGATGGACTGATATTCAACCTGTGAAGATAGATTCCATACGAAAGCTGTGTAGTGCAGAGTTTTACAGTGTTACCTCAAGACTGGCTGGAAAATCTGTTACAACTGCATGGAGCGCCCTCGATTGACAGAGCTCTCATTTGAATACAGGACAAGGTAATTACTGCAAATTCAGTTTGGCACAAGTGAAAAATTTCCTTGATTTGACGTTGATGAAAGGTATCATGACTGCAGCATTTCTGAATGATACTAACCAATCATGAAACACATACCTAGACTCCTCTCCTTCCAATAACTTTCTGTATGCAGCAATCTCCATATCCAGGGCTATTTTGATTCCCATCAATTCTTCATATTCCTTAAGTTGCTCAGCTATAGAATTTCGTAGCTCTTCCAAATCTCTGTCTCTTTCCTTGAGGGCGATGGCAGCAGCCTCCTGTTCATCAGCTAACTGCTTCTCAAGATCTGATACTCTAGAGAGCAGCGCATCATTCTATTGACAAACACAAAGGGTATTACCAAAATATGTATTAGCATTTTATTCATCAACAAGTCATCGTTGATGACACAGTCCCCACTTGTTAATGGGTACTTTGATTACAGGTCCTCAGAGAGGATAGAGTCCTTTCATTAGGTCTGTGATAAAAATACTTTTGAATAAATTTGCTTGATACATGTCTGAGCTGTAGTTCAGGACATGAAAGAAACGTAATAAAATGGCCACATGGCGGCCTTATTGGATCGTATCACAGAACAAATCTATGTGCATATGTATGACAGACATCCAGCTCTATGGGTTTGCTCAGAATTAGATATATGCATAATTAATGAGGTACAGTATGAAGCATCATAAGGTCTCCCATCATACCATATATGAATGGTGTACCACTTGTGGTTCCTGAGTTATGGACAAATATGTATATTTAAGGTCAAAGGTCATCGACGTCATGTGACATTTTGTCAAAAAAATGTAGTGCTAAGTTATCCTATATACCGAAAATCAGACCTCTAGCTCTATTTGCTTGCTCAAAATTAGATATGCACATAACTAATGAGGTACAATATGTGGCGTCATAAGGTGTCCCGTCATACCATATATGAAGGGTGTAGCACTTGTGGTTACTGAGTTATGGACAAATATGTATATTTGAGGTCAAAGGTCACATGACATTTTGTCAAACAAAAAAATTGTATTGCCAAGTTATCCCTATATACCAACAATCAGACCTCTAGCTCTATTGGCTCGCTCAAAATTAGACATGCGCATAATTGATGAGGTACAATATGTGGCGTCATAAGGTGTCCCGTTATACCATATATGAAGGGTGTACCACTTGTGGTTCCTGAGTTATGGACAAATATGTATATTTGAGGTCAAGGTCACCGAGGTCACGTGACATTTTGTCAAAAAATTGTAGTGCTAAGTTATTCCTATATACCAAAAATCAGACCTCTAGCTCTAGCTATTGGCTCACTCAAAATTAGATATGCACATAATTAATGAGGTACAATATGTGGTGTCATAGGGTGTCCCATCATACCATATATGAAAGGTTTTAGGACTTGTGGTTACTGATTATGGACAAATATGTATATTCGAGGTCAAAGGTCACCAAGGTCACGTGACATTTTGTCAAAGTGTCTGAGATATCTGCGTGAACGGATGGACTCATGGATGGACTCATGGACGGACATGACCCAATCTAAAAGCCCCCTTGACTTTATCTTTGGGGACTAAAAACTGTAACTGCATCCTTTTTGCAATATGAATACGATGAGAAACTAAATTTTTATTTTTCTTGGCCTTATACATGGGAGTCTATGGACTGCCTTATACATGGGAGTCTATGGACTGCCTTATACATGGGAGTCTATGGACTGCCTTATACATGGGAGTCTATGGACTGCCTTATACATGGGAGTCTATGGACTGCCTTATACATGGGAGTCTATGGACTGCCTTATACATGGAAGTCTATGGACTGCCTTATACATGGGAGTCTATGGAGGTGAAAACTAAAAAGTCCTCTAACACGGCCAATTTGATCGCATTGTGAAACAAATCGATGTGCATCTGTATGAGGTAGGGTACTATCCTTGTACCAAGTTTGAACGAAATCGCTCCAGGCGTCTCTGAGATATCTGCGTGAACGGACGGACGCACGGACGCACACACGCATGCACGTACGGACATGACCAAACCTATAAGTCCCCCCGGACGGTGTCCGTGGGGACTAAAAAATACCATATTAAAATTTTAGATCTCCATTTTGTTAACAAAATAGTTATATCAGATATTTATTCTTATTCCATACTGTCAAGACTGCAATTTAAAGCAGCAGTGCTCAACACTTGATTCTCTCAAATTCCTAGTTGTTAATACTGAAAATTGTGTTGAGTTAACCACTTTGATCAGAGATTGCATTGATACAAAACTGCTGTTTACGGCTAAAATTTCTTCTACAGAAACATCTTTAATGTATGCAAACAGGTGAACCACATGCATAACAAGGTAAAGTGTGCATGGACAGGTATACATCCACCAACATCCGAGGTATTTACATACATATACTGTTTGCAGAAAGGCTGAAGAGCTACATAATTCAGATGTACAAATTATGTCTTTGTTGACAAACAAACAAAGATGCATTGCTCATAGTTTTCTTATTATGAAGACATATTACGTTCAGTAAAAGCAATTTTGATAATCATGGCTAATGTACTATTTTTTTAAGAATTTTGTTTCTTACTTGTGCTTTCAGTGAGGTGACCTGTGACGTCAAGTTGTCAATCTTTGTACGGCTAATCCTGAGTTCATCCTTGGCAGCAGCAGAGTCATTGCTGTATTTCTCTGCCATTATCTTCATGGTTGTTAGCTGAGGGAAATACCACACAAACATTACAACTGCTGAAAATCATATTCACATTATGAATTGTATGAGATGCACATATTAACAAAGTCACATTGTTCCATTTAATCTTCCTCCATTGAATGAAGAAAATGACATTGATCTAGAGAAAATACATCAAGGATGAGTTGGTAATATAACAACTACATCCTGAATGTTTACAATCTGAATGCAGAAAGCCAGTCACTAAAGGTTATAAACACGCTAAACACTCATTATTTTCTTGTAGAATTGACATATCTAAGGTGATGTTGCACTTAACCCTTTCCTGCCAAGTTCATATTTCACCATCAGGCCAAGTTGGTTAAAACTAGTAGAGCACAATACGTCTAATTTGGTGCATTTTTACAAAAAGTTGAACATTTGAACACCCCTGAAATCACAGATACCGTAAACATGATTTTTATGGACTGAAGCTGTTGGAACAGACCAAGCCAAATGGCTGGAAATGTGTATGGTTTTGGCTCAATGCCACTTTTCACTGAGTTGGCTGATGGGGAAGCGATACTGTTTGGCGGGGAAAGGCTTCACCTACACACTTTTTTTCAAAGCAATATTTCCCATTAAAGATGACATAAAAATCCCCTGATACCATATATTTTAAAAATGCAAGGAAACTTATGTTTACTATGGAAGCAATAGTTGATACAAAGGTTGTAGGGGGTGTTACAATATCTGAGGAAGAAATCCTTAATTTTGGTACTAATGATAAAAATTCATTCATGTCAAAAATTTCATACTACTCTAGAGTTAACAAATTCATTAATGAAAATTGAAAGTGTCTATGCAAGAAAGTTATTTTGAGCAAAATACGTTAAGGGCAATGCCACCTTGATTAGTTTGATTTAGCAATATTTAGAAAAGCAGTATTGACAAGATCATGACCTTGTTCAGAACTTGTGTTCAAATATAGAACAGCACACTTCAAAGTTTTCTTTTACCCTTATACTGACGCAGCAAACATTACTAATCTGACTTGAATTAAACTGTCTTTGAAGGTGATATGTGACCACTGTAAAACCCTAACCTTGGAGTGGAATAACTGTTCTGTTTCATCTTTAAGTTGTTGGGCCTGATCCTCATACTGTTCTCGCAGTTCTTGCAAGCCCTCTTGCATCTTGCTTTCATACTCTTCCCGCGCACGATTATCCACTTCAGTTATGGTCACCTCCTTCTGTCTCTTCATTTCAAGAACTTCCTGCAAACAATAACATAAGGGGGGAAAGATCAACGTGTGCAATCAATGCTTGCTACCTTACATAGCTGTTGTCTCATGTTTTGGGGGCAAACTGCATGATGTTGAAAAGCATTGTGGGTAGATACAACTTTTCACCATAGATGGAGTTTGAGATAGTGATCTCATAAATAATTTCAACACAAATGTAATTGTTGTCATTAAAAATTCTTTTTTTCGGTGAAAGTAGCTTAACTCACATTTTCCTTATTTCTGGCCTTAGAACTCTAATTGCTATACTACATGAGTCTACTTCTTTTGAAATCTGTAAATCAAACAAAGCTTTCACTGGCTTGTTTTTGTAAAATTTGTAAATTTAAGTCATCTCCTTAGAGTCAACACTGGCAATGGTGGCCATTTTAAATTTAAAATGTTGCTGAATTTTGGGCAATCTCCATGTATATTCCCCAGTATTATGCTGAGTAAATTTTTTGGCATATTGATCAATTTCTTCCATATTTCTCATGAAAGATCTTTTGTTAAAAGTCCAATCAATATAACAATTTGCCATACATACAATATATTTACTGTCAACAAATATTCACTGGATCACTGCTTTTCTCAGCTTACCACAAAAATAGTTACCTTAACAAATGGTAATCCTAACTTTGAAAATGTTGCAGTGCATATGTGTTACATTTATCCAGACAAGATGCTGGAACTTACCCCTTTGTGGAGTTCCTCCTTGAATGCTAATTCTTCCTTCAGACTCTGGAGTCTGTTTTCAACTTCCACTCTGAGTAGTGTCTCGTCCTCCAACTGTTTCTTGGAGATGTCCAGCTGCTTCTCCTTGTTGCCATAGTCTCTTTTCAGACGATTGAATTCTTCTTCAAAATGATGCTTCTCATTTAGGGCTGTTTTCAGTTTAGCCTCTTTATCAGACAAGGTGGACTCCAGGGCCAGTATTTTCTTTTCAGCCTGTGCAAGGTCTCTCTCTGCTTTAGATAACCTGTATTGGTAAAATAAACATAGGGCCAAAGTCCCTGAAGCTACTATAGACATGGATACAAAATTAAGTATTTCCTGACTGTATGAAATTATCTCACTAAGGTCATCCTACGGAAAAGTAAACTAAATATTAAAGCTGTCTGACCAGCGGTTTGAAAGAACAAGCAACTCAAGAGTTGACAGAGCTCTGTTGAGTTATGTAGAGAATAACCTTTTGTGACACGTTGATGAAGAAGGTGGATATCTTTGATTAACATTGAGTTCTGTTTAATAAGTTGAGACTGTACATACTCAGAGAAAGCACACTGAAGAGACAAAGGTTTGAAACTTAAGATTTCAAGGTCATCAAAAGCATTATAAGGAATCATGTTACACTTTCATTGCACTGTTTACACAGATTGCATAATTGCTATAAATAGCACATGAGGAATCTTTATACAGCCCAGCTTTACCATAAAAACCCTATCACTTTGACCACTCTTTTAATTGACCACTCTATTTTTTTCCTCAAAAAGTAATTTTATTTTATCCTTACCAAGTCAACCATAAATGGAAATTAGAACTTTTTCTATCTCTATCTCTATCCCTATCTCTATGACTATTTTGAGCAATTTCTTTTAGATAACATACAGGGCACAATAAATGACGGTTCAGAATATGTCAAAGTTGGGATTCAGGAAAGTTGCCTTTACATGTTTTAATCCTCCAAGATGGTAAGCATTTCACTATGAACTGTCAAAAAAAGTTGAACTTTCTGATAATTCTACACTAAAATTATTTTGGCTTTGATGATTTCCTAATTAATTCAATTATTTAAAATCATATTAATTATTTTTTCTGGGTGAATTGATAGGGTTTATACAGTACAAGAATTACATACAATGTAAGTCAAATTTTGACCAAAAATGACAAAAAAATTCCTTAAAAATACAGATTTGCATATTTCATCACAATTTGAACAAGTCTAAGTTGGGTTACCCCTAGGGACCTGTATACCAAATAACAAAGCTGTCTGACCAGTGGTTATGAAGAAGAAGATTTTTTACCAAAAACAACTTTTTTGGCATTAATTTGCCTATTTTCAACAATATCAAAAAATTAAAAAAAATAGTTTCTCAAACTCGTATTTTTATCTACACAACAAATATCGAATCAGTAAGTACTGCGGTTCTCAAGATATTTGAGTGGACGGACGCCTCACAAACGGACATACATACATACATACATACATACATACATACATACATACATACATACAGACTGACGACGGACGCCGGACGGATACCCATCCCAATAGCTTCTATAGACTATAGTCTATAGTAGATAAAAACCACTACATTTAACTCTGTTCCTGTAAACTACGAGGAAATGGCATTGTTTTGGGTGCTGAGAACGGGGCATTCAGGTGCCATTCCTGCCAAGAGTTTGACATTCAGTAATGTGGTTGTCTTCATATACCTTTACTAGCAAGCCAAGACCAGTTACAAATACGCCATGTCTAGGTGGATTCTTGGCTTGTTAAAACCATCAAAATGATTAGTAGTACATTACATTATTGGATACAAAAAATGTAAATCCAGTGAAAATAGGTTTTGGCTCAAACTGCTGTTGTCTAACTTAGCTGGATGGAAGATGACAGGCCAAGCAGGAAAACATTTGACTCTAATCCATCAAGTCATTAAAAAGTGGTATTGAGCCACATTTATATGATTTCATTCACTTGGCATGCTATGTTGTAGCAGAACTGGTCACTAAAATCACACATACAAGGTATTCAGGGGCCTTCAAATATTCAAGTTTTGTTAAAATGCAATGTAAGGGACACGTTCTGCCTCACTGGTTGCAATGACCTTGACCTTATGGTGACATGTGAACTTGGTAGGATTAGGGTTAAAGGCGGTTCGCACTATCATAGTATATTTATTGTTTAGAATTGAGAAATTACTTTTATATCTGACTAAACAAGAAAGATGATTGGTGAGAGACCCCTTCTCCTGCTTACTTGATGGCATAAGTGTAATACATAGTTGACATAGCTTCCTTTAAACATCACTAAGGGTGTTATTATGATGTGAAAGTATTTATATCGAACTGAACAAATTATTTTTGTTTTGTGATCCACAGGTTCAAGGACGAATGTTGGGGAGAATACCTCATGTAGGTCCTACAGCTGAATATTTCAATCCTGCATCACATTATATTATCCGCCTGACCTTTATTGTCAATTAATTTGTCTGCCAATCCAAGAAAATGGTGAATTCAAAATTTTTAGTTGACCTAAACCTTGGCTTGGTCCAAAGGATTTACACACAGCAGTACATGATGTTCATATGGGAACTGAGGATATCAACATATTCAACAAAAACATGAAATGATGTCCTGGGATACAGTGGGTTCTTTATCACTTCAATTTACTCTGGAAGATCACTACTGGTAAAGAGAAAATGACAACTCCCTTTGAGTAGCAAGATGGAATATTTTTCATTCATTCATACATGGTCTAGAAAGACTGATTCAAATGGAACCAGATGGTATTCAGTACCATTTCAGAACAGTTGCTCATTGTACCGTCATATGTGACGTTCCTCACTGACAAAAGGTCAACCCTGACCCTGGCTGGTATCATATCATTGGCCACCAGATGTTGGCATGCGCATGACATGCACCAGAAGTACAGTATTTGTAGCTACTGCACTGTGCTCAGGATCAAATGATTGGATTTCATATTCAACGACCCCTGACCTGCCGAGCTCTCTGAGGTCAGAGTACCAGCAAAGACTCAAAATTTACATTGCAAATGATGTGGTTAGGATGTATTTGAATCACAAAACACTTGGGGCCAAGCTCAAAAAAAACAGACGGAAATACCCCTAATGCTATCACTTAACACCAACATGAATGAATGAGAACATGGCTAAGGTATTCTTAGAATTTGAGCATGTCACTCTTTGAATACACCTTATGGAAAATTACCATGTAGATCAATTCTGAACTCCCAAACTAGACCTGCGAGTAAACATAAGGACAGCCTAGATGACAAAGACAAACATTTAACAAAAAAGTTACAAGTACCGTGCATTGTTCAAAACTCTTTTTTTTCCCAAACGTAATAGAGGTCCATTCACTCACAGTTGTGGCCTAAATTAAAAACATATTGAAGTTGTCATATTTGAAAAGAAATGATTACTTTTTCACAAACGCTTAACTGACCAAGTTCCTCTAGTTCTTTGTTATTTAGTTTCTATCAGTATATCATTTTTTCAGAGGATCATAGACTAGCAATGGTAGTCAAATAAGACCAATAACAAAATTTACAACTGTTAGATTGACACACTGTCAGAGTTCATATTCTATTATACACTATATACTGTACTACAAAATATTCAATTTTGTTTGAAGGCACCTGAAAACAGAGATACTCTCATCATGATTTTTGTGGATTTACCATACTTAAAATATGTGCAGGTGAAAATACAATGTTTGTTTTGACTCAATACTGCTTTTCATTGACTTGGCAGATGGGTCAGTGATAGCCGTAACATGACATGGGTTAAGAGTCAGTTTCATACTGTAAGTAAAAATTTTCATTTAAATATTTGCACTTAAATCCATATTGACAAAAACAATAGTCCTAGATTATTTTATGCAAAAATATTGATAATATTTGTACTTGAGTATCCTTATTTGAAGTTGTTGTTTGGTTCAATAACTGCAATGTAAGAGAGGTCATCAAACTGGATGTCCTCAATTGTGGTTGTTCCTAAAATATCGATTTTAAACTTTCACTAAATACAGAATGACCTTGTTTGTTTCATGGCATGCAGGAGTACAGAGACGTTGTCAGCAGATATCTAAAATCATCATGACATACAACGTTACCTTTATTTCAATCATGAACTGACCATTCAAAGCCTTTAACTGTTTACGTTAAGCTAAACTGAAGAGGGCGTGAAAACCAGCGTAGATCCTCCATGAGTTGTCTGTCATTTTATGTACATGTGTGATGACAAAGGGTAGAGCTCCATGGGCCACTGGAAGGAAGTTATAATCTAGTACATGTATGACCATCATGTGGGTGTTGCTCAATATGATTTTATAATGCATTATCATTTGAAAACTGTCTTCTCCTTATATGGTACAACTTTTGATGTGCATGTCAAGAAATGGTTGCATCACTGAGCCAAACCTGATGGGACAGGCTTTTAACCCACTCAATAGCTATGCCCTCTGGGGAAGGTATAAACTTTTATGGCAGGGTATATTGAATTAGTGGAACATTCCAAAATGCCAGGTTGGATAATAAGGGTGAGCAAATCAACTGGCCCAAGGTTATGGGCTAGTAGTTTTCATGAATAGTAGTAAGTTTTGTCCTGTTACTGGCCGAATAAACATGTGAATCATTCAGCTAGTAATTAGGTTGTTGACAAGTTAGTGGAGTTAAATGGAAATGGATCGTTAGAAAGTTGTTTATTTAACAATTACACTGTGACCAACTAAATCTGAAAATGATTTGCTCACCCCTGCAATCATGAATGGAATAAAAATGAACACTTGAAGTTGTAAAATCATACACACTCTGTCCTAGTAAGTCATGATGACATAACATCTTGTTGAAGTATCATTCCATAATCTGATATCAGTGCTGTGTGGTCAGTAACTGTGGTATTTGATGTCAGTGATTACAACTATCTACAATTGATCTTGTTAATCACCCTGAAAAGCCACTGACCTTCAAAGAGAATCACAAATGTAGGTCTGTACTTGAAAGGGGTGTGGCTCATTTCCTCACTGGCACATAAAAACTTAGGGAGGTTTTTGTTTGCTGTTCTGAATACAGATGACAGAGTACTGAACACTACTGATAAGCACAAGCTGATGCATCCTTTTCAATCATGAAAGTTAATTTAAACGTGTTAAATGCATGTACTTTTATATACAGGTCATCTCTGAATCACAAACACAAAACCTTTTTCTTTTCACAACTTTCACTCAGGACATATTTTACAAAAAGTTCTTCCAACATATATTTGTGGCAAAGAAAATGTCATCAAATAAAATACCTGTAGTAATGGTTTCAACAGCGGTAAACAATGATAGACGTCCATGAACTAATGTAAATACATCACTTTCAAATTCTTGGAATTTGCCTGGTATCATAAGTAGGAGTTGTAGTGCATATTGTTTTCACTAAACTTTAAAACTTGAATTATGCAATAAGTCAAATCAAAAGACAAAATATATGATGAAATACCATTCTGTGCAATAAATTAGTTTTAGATTTAGCTAATCATGAAATGACACATTTACACTATACTATGTATTATAATTATCACTCAAAGTTCATACCTGAAACACAATTAAAGGCCTGAGTCTGGCATCATATTGTCTTGCTGGGAAATTTACTTACTAGATTACAATTTCAATGGAAAACCAAAGGCTATAACAAGTCCGTAATCCCCTTACACAGACTAGAACAAATTTTATCCCTGGGATTGTGATAATTAACATATAGCACATGTGAAAATGATCCCCTTACTATTTTTATTGACCTTTATGCATAGAAACATCTAAGAAAGATGAAAACTTGTAAAACAATAAGGAGGAACCTGTTTCCAAAGTTAAAAACTACATTAAAGTTTTTCTGTGAGAGAAATGAATCATACTGGTACAATACAGACACAAGTGGTGGCAAAATGATACAATAACACTAATACACTATTACATAATTATATTGACACAATGTATTTAATAAATACTTAGTTACTCAACTGTAAGTCCTAGTGTATTTTCGGCATAGAACTTTCTAGCTTGTAGTTGTACGCACTGTGGCACTAGTCTTAGTTCAGAATTCAAGGAATAATTGTGTTTTAATTAACACTCAAAATATGAGCACTTAAAATTACTTCGGCTACCAATATGATTCGGAAGTTATTTCGATTTCCATAATGTATGTACGCTTCAGGCCCAATAAGTGACCATAACAGAGTACAGGGACAACCAGAGTCTTCATTTGGTGCTCAACAACCAAATGCATTACCAATCGCCACCACGATAATGATATGCGTTGCATTCCACTCTCACTTCGGGACCAACCATTTTATGAAGGTGGGTAATTACTGTCCCTCTTAGTCAGTGCGTGCATGATCAAAACATTGGGAATGGACATTTCTGAGATTCCCCTCTTCTTAATCGCGATGGTAGATATTTACATAGTATTATCGAGAGTGTGACACCTAGGTCAGAATGACAGCAAAAAATTCAAAATGAAGTATCAAACTCTATGATCGAAAACGTCCCTACGACCTCTCGGAGTTCAGTATCCCAAAATGGCGACTAACAGCATAATGTGGCGTGGGTTTGGCAGGAATCGAACGAGTCAGGCGTCTGCTTTAGCCTTTTACAAAAATTAGCCAGCGATCACGGTTAAACTCTGCCCTAACAAATACTCAAATTCAGAGGAATACCAGAGAGTAAACATTACAAGAACAGCATAGATTAATTTATGACTGAATTACCAAACAAAAGCCATACCTTGCTCCAAAGTCTTCCGCCTGATTTTTCCATTTGTCGTGTTCTATCTGCAGACGTGCCTTTTCTTTCGATGTACTGTCCAGAAGCCGTCGGGTATCCGACAGTTCACTTTCATACGCCGCCTTCAAATTGGTTACTTCTCTTGTCTGAGTCTCCTCGACTCTCGTGACTTGTACTTGCAAGCGAGTGTTGTCGGCTTCCAGCTGTCGAACTTTATCGATATAGTTAGCGAGCCTGTCGTTCAGATCCTGGAGCTCGTTCTTCTCCTGTATTCGGGAACGCCTCGATGGACTCAGAGGAGATGCCGGGGTTCGAGAAGCACTTGAAGGTTGTTTACGTGTCTGTGTTGCCATCGTTTCTACTGTAGATCGAAAAATACGATATTTTTGATCAAAATTTGGGGTAAATACTACCTTTGCTAGACAGCAACAATGGATAGTTTATCCGATCCGCGTCGCTTGTGTCACGTGACAAGTTTTAGCCAATGAGGAGCTGAAAGGGATACGGGCCCCTGCCAATTTCCCGCGAAATCAAGTGTTACCCAAGCTGCGGTCATTACCAACGTATACACACAGCTGCTTACAAACACATTCATCTGACAGTGCATGCGTGTGTGGAGTTCTCACGTATCTGTGATCGCAATAAACTTTACTATAAAAGATACTCTTTGCTGGAACTTTATACTGCCAACAAAGGGTGACGCCTTGCTTCCCCAAACCCTAATCTGGTAAATGGATTATCGCCTCTGTCAGCAAACAAAACAAACAAGTCAAGTGTAATAGTAAACGAGAGGTTTGCCCATGACAACATGGACAGTTGAAGCGAACCTCGCTTCTGCCGTCTATGTTACATAACGGTCATGACCGTTCACCGCCGTTATAACTATGTCGAATGAAGTCGTAAAAGGGTGCAGACTCTTGAGTGATTGAACCACAGTGTTGTCGTTGTTTGTCGACATGTCAGCTTGTTGTTTACGAATGTAAGGTGTATTTGTTCGGGTATTGTGTGCGTTCTGTTCTTGCTTTCATTTTACATGGCATTTAGGCTTATTTAGCCGTGTACACATACGTGACATTGGCATAAAATGAAATACAAAACACAAGAATTACAAGATCGAAAAAATTCGCAAGAGAGAGATGAAAAAAAAAATCTCAAACTTACATGTTATAAGCTTTCATCAGCTCATTAAAGAACTTTGCAGTAATATGCACAAAGGAATCATCGGAACAAGACATTGAGAAGGACATCTTGCCAAAAACTTTCAGCTGAGCCTGAATCTCAAAAATAGAGTCACAGTAAGTATCTCTCAAACCTTGTGCAGGTGCACTTCGACAAATAGTAATACAATGAAATTCATCTCCAAAATCTCTTTTGCATAAAGTAAAAAGTCTAAGGTGTCTAAAAATATTCTTATAACGACCGACTTCAGCTGGGAAAATATGATATGAAATTCTTGTTTTTGTTACAGTAATGCTATTCTATCAAAAAGATTTTGAACAGGAGACAGATACTTCTCATATTTGAAAACAGTTTTAATCTTACAATAAATCTTTAGTTTCTCATAACTTTCTATGGCTTTCTTCCAGACCTCAACAAACTTTGCTTTCAAGGAATGTTTTACTGTCCTAATAACTGTAGGCAATTTACAATTCTGCACTCTCATTACATGTAAGTCTTAAGTGTGAACAATTACAGAATGCAAAGACAGATTTAACAAAGTCTAAAAATGTAGATAGACCCTTCTCATGCAATTTGTTTTCGAGTTCAAATGCTACGGCAAGGAGACTATTTTTTTTAAGGCTTTCTAAACGACTCCAATATTTAATCATAGCAGAAGTGGGAGACGCCCAAGTTCTCCCAAACAGGCATGAATGCATGCACTTTTATTGATACCAAGAATGTCCTTGCATGCCTTCATCTGAACAATCTCAAATTCACCATTAGATTTCAGAAAGTAATCACTAAATATTTTTGAACTTACTTTTCTAAATAAGTAACTCCCCCAAACCTCTGATCCATACAATAACACTGGTTTGACTAGAGAGTCAAAAAGATGCAGTTGTACCACCACTGGTGGCCCATTTTTGAGAGTTAAAGGTTTTCATAAAAGCAACAAGAGAACGCAGTGCTTTGTTTTTTAAAGAAAGCCTTGCTTTTTAAAAATATCCAGATGGAATGAAAGTGATACCTAGGTAAAGGAAAGAATATCCAGTCTCTTATCGTAAACATAGATATTATATTTATGCGGATTAAAGTTTGCATTGAATATCATAATCTTTGTTTTCTTTAGACTTACTGATAACCGCCACTTACTACAAAAGGATTCAAGCAACTTGAGTGGTATGTCTTTATTTCAAACAAACATATGTACAACATCATTGTTTCAACTGTAAATCTGCCTATATATTCGTAAACGAACAAACAACGAGAAAGCAGCGGAGTCAGAGCCCCTTGTGATTGCATGCGGAAAACGGAACTTGAGTATGAACCTACTGTAGGAACTGGTCAGTTTCTCGGCCTGCGGCTGGGGCGTTGGATTCATCGGTGAGGGGGTCACCATGTTACTTTGGTGATGGGGGTCATCATGTTTTTTAAATGCCCAATGGGGTTCAGTATGTTTCTGAATTTCGACATGGGCTCATACTTGCCTGAAATGCATCGCGCCAGCCAGAAATTTCATCATGAAGTTCAATTGCGTTTTTCGGCGCGCCCGTCGGGCGCGTATCAGCCGTACTTTTACGGGCGCCCTGGGTCGCGTGACTTTAAAATATATGTATAGAATTCCGTGATGTCAAGTGTGATTTCCAAAAACAACTCAAACAAGACTTGAAAATGCTAAGAAATGTTGATAAACTTATCATCCCGGCCGACAAAACCATAAACTTCTACAAATCATCCAAGGAACATTACGATAAACTCCTACAGGAGAACATCACCAAATCATACAAAAAAGTGAACGATAATAGCATCTACGAAATCAACAAGGCGGCCAAATCCATTACCGAAAAGCTACAAATTGAAGACAGGGTTGAAACAATAGCAAAGAAAGAAGTCTTATGATTCATCACCCTAAAAGACCACAAGGACAATTTCACAAATATGCCAACCTGCAGACTCATCAATCCATCCAAAAATCGGCACCATAAGCAAGACAATTCTTCACCAAAACCAATCTAAATCAATGGAAAAATATGTCAAACTTGTTCAAAAGCATTCAACAGAAAGCAAGCAAAAGTTTCATCGCCTTTGACATTATAGAATTTGACGGAGCTGAGATATGTCAGCTCGTCGGATCGTACATCCTCTCCAACCTCAGCAAGAAAGTCGGCAAAGAAAACACCGGCCTTACCGAGACGACGGGCTCGCTATAACAAGCAGCAAATCAGCAAGACAATGCGAAAAACTGAAAAAGGAACTCACCTCCATTTTCCACGCCTTTGATCTCCGCATAAACTATCCAAGCGAAGTTGGTTGAACATCAAGACCACCAACTTTCTTGACGTAACATTCAATCTGGAAAATGCTTCTTACCAGCCATACAGCAAACCAAACAACCAGCTTCTCTACGCCGACAGGCGATCACCCCCCACCCAACCCCCCCAACCCCCAATCCTGAAACAAATACCTACCTCAGTCAACACTAACAGCAGAATATCAAACATCTCATATTGTAAAGCAACATTCAAGAAAGCAGCCCCCGACTTCGAAAAGGCGCTGAAACAAAGTGGACACACGTACAAAATGAAGTACGAGCCCCGTCACCGAGCAACGAAAACAAAAGACAACGAAACAGACGAATCATTTGGTACAATCCCCTGTTCAACAAGGCAGTGAAAACTAACATCGGCAGAACATTCCTGAACTTGATTAAGACCCACTTTCCAGAAGGCCACCGTCTACACAAGCTCTTCAACAAAAACAAAGTAAAAGTAAGCTACAGTTGCTCCAGAAACATGGGCAGCATAATCAAAGCCCACAATAACCAAATACTACATAAAGACAAGGAACAAGAGAAGTTGTGCAGCTGCCGCAAAAAAAGACGATTGTCCACTTTCAGGAAACTTCCTCACCTCTTCAGTAATATAGAAAGCCACTAGCCACTGTCACCACAAACAACGATCAGAAACACTACATTGGACTCACGGACTCAACCTTCAAACAAAGATATACGTATACAAGTACACATTCAAAACACCCCAGCACAGAAATAGCACAGAACTCTCAAAATTCATATGGAAACTCAAAGACAACACCAGAAACTAAGATATCAAATGGTCAATTATGGACAAAGCCCCCCCCCCCCCCCCCCCCATCCAAATAAAACCAAATGCTGCAACCTTTGCATAACAGAAAAACTCCACATAATTTATTCAGACAGCAAATCAACCCTCAACAAACGAGCAGAATTCCTCTCAAAATTTAGACACCGCAGCAAATTCCTCCTCATTAATAAGTGACATGCCATTGGCCGCAACCGCTTACTTACCTGCAACACACTATAAACAGCCCCATTCCCGCCAAATCCTCGGTCTTGATGATTGCTTAGGGACGGACCATTAGATCTTGAGAGGGGGTGGTCAAAAACAGAAAAAAAAAATTCAGAGCAGAAAGTTAGGGAAAAAATATCTTCAAACTAGTTTGCAAAATAAAAAAAATAAATAAATAAGAAGACAAATGCGTAAAAAAATCTGCAAAAGTCTTTAAAATCTTGAATGTTTTTAGATTTTACCGACAGGAAGCAACTTTCTGTATTATTAGTACATCCTCCAGGCACATTTTTTATTTTAATTTATACATTTAGAGTGACAGTGTCCCTTATACTGAAAGTTGTGATTATCTTATCTTTTCAGGACTTTTGTATTCTGATCACTTGAAATTATAAAATTATAGAGCGTGTTTTCTTCTTGTTTTCTGCGTACAAACCAAGCAGGTACACTAGGTAAAACATTGAAACTATGGTATGGTTGTCAAGACAGAAAGTTATGTTTGCCTTTTAAGATCAAGATAAACCGATGCAGGCCACATCAGGTTCATTTTTTTCACAGCATTTTATTGCAATGTTGAATGCAAGAATGGGTGAACAAGTAGAAACACGTCAATAATTATAAAAAACATATCAAGTCACCATGTATTATTTTGCTTTGAAAAAGGCATTTTCAATTCTTTTTTCTCAAAACACACCCTTAAAAAGCAACAGTAATACATTTTTTAACATTCAACAATACACTACGTAGAATGCCATCTATCCAACAAATCCGAACACAAAAACACAAAAAGGGTTGAACTTTGAAAGTTTCTCGATAGCAAATACTGAATAAATCTGCATGAATAATCGTTTGTGTGTAGCAAATGCTGAATGACAATTATCTGAAGAATTTTTCCACCACAGAAATAAGAGCAAGATTTAAACAAATCTTAAGGGACTTATATGTAGCAAATTTTAAAGAAATTGGACAAGCCCTTTCAGAGAATACAGATTTTTTGACCATGAATGGCATAAATTGCCCTAAAAAGACAAATATTGAAATTTCATCACATCTATACACATCCAATCAATTTGGACATGCTGCTACAGAGAAATAGATGTTTTGATCAAAAGAGGGCAACAATTGCTGTAACCCTAACACAAATATGCAAATTTCACTATATTTTGCAAATAGCTTTTCAGCTTGTCGAAATCAATTGTAAATCATGAGATATGCATGATGTTTGGTAGGGTGAATGTAGGCATTTCACCCCGCAGTAGAAAGGGAAGCAAGGAAACCAAAATAGTCAATTTTCAAAACTATAGGAAGCTACTGAGGAGCAAGAAGACCATGTTTCAGAGGAAGATGTGTAATCTGAAAAAATACTCTCCAAGTGCCACCAAATAACACCATTTTAATCTGTATTTTTCAAAAGCTCCAACTGACCTCCCCCCCCCCCCCCCGTGACCGCTTGCGCGGGCACTTGTGGTGGTTAGCACCACATTTTTGCCATCTTTATCCTCAGGCAGCGACGAACTAAAAAAAAATTATAAATCTGAAAATTTACTCCGAAAAACAAATTTGCACAGCTAATGTCAATTTGAAAAATTTATTTTTAGAAATTACAATAGTAAAAATTTTTTTTTCACAATTTCATTGTGACCACCCCCTCCCAAGATCTCATGGTCCATCCCTTAGCGCATGAAACAGCCTGTAGAGTGAAAACTACAAGTTCCTAGATTCTCAATATTACCGCCCTGCAGAAATGAATTGAGAGCTATAAGCTTACTTTGCCTGCATTGACAAGCAATCCATTTTTCTTATATATATATATATATATATATATATATATATATATATATATATATATATATATATATATATATATATATATATATATATATTATATGTATATGGATAAAGCCCGAGTACGAGGGCTCTTCTGGTATATAAAGTCCAACCCAACGATAAAATGTCGAGGCCGCAGGCCGAGACATTTTATCGTAGTGTGATACATATTTGGTGGCAGCGGTGGGATCGACTCAAGCCAGAAGCCTTCACCGTTATTGCTTCATCGGTATGTATGCTGTTCGCTGTTCTACCGTTTGTTGCGTGCTATTCCCGAAGACAGAGATCAGATTGAACTTTTGTAATGGATGGAATCTTTTGATGAAGAACATTGACTAGATGGAATTGACAACTGATATGGTTTCATGGCAGCAGAAATAATGACATTTGAACAATCTTAGAATTTGTGATTATTACGAAGAGACATGTGAATGTGAACCTGTAAACGAACTGTTGATGTAATTCACATTGTTACCGACAACGACGACGACTATGGCGCGTGTAGCAGTAGACGACAGTAGCAGTAGTAACCGGGTGATGATTCCAGCGCGCGGAGACGATCATCAGCCCACGTTCCGGTCTGTAGTGGACGAAGACCGAGGTTCCGGCAGAGGCTTATTACTGTCAACCGGCCACAGGAGGCGTTGACCCGAAGGTAATTTGTAATGCCGAGGAGATGTGTTTTGAAGTTTTTGACGACGATGATGTTATTGTATGTGTATCGAATTTGGGTGCTGAAAATGACGACGTGTGTAATAATGATGATCACCCAGTGAATGCCGGTTCTAGGCAGACGTGCCTTGACGAGGACCGAGGAAATTGCGACCCAGGCGAATTACTGGCAACCGGCCCGGATGAGGTGTTGCCCGAAAGGTAATTCGAGGAGCCGCGTGAATCTGTGCGAGACGACAGATGTGTCTGCCGAGCAGACAGGACAGCTGGATGAGCTGTGTGTGGAATACGACGTTTTTACGGACATTGACGAAGATAAAAGAAAACGGACATGTGTAATATTGTAGTGACAATACGAGTATTTGCCGACTTAATGCAACCCCCTTATTATGTAAGTACCTGATTGCCAGTGAACTGATAGAAGGGAATACAACCCATATAAGTATGAGAGATAATTACACTGGAACCATCATTAATGACTCTGTAATTGATCTTTACAAACAGAATCTGTGATATTGAATTTGTATCATCGTTTGAGAGTATTGAGGACATTGAATTTAAAAGCGAATATACATCGAACTCTTACGAACTCTGAGAAATGATCGCAACTGTAGTGAACTCTAGTTCACAGTGTTTTGTAACACCTGTATTCATTGATTACTTTCTGTTGTATTCTTATGATTTTGGACTTTGTTGATTTTTGTTTTGTTTTGTTTTATGTTCGTTAATTTTTGATTTGTAGATCGAGCGAGGACGCCTTTCGATCTTGGTTGGGAGGTGTGATGTAGCCACTCGATAGTTAATATTATATGATATTTTATGACTTGAATTTAGTTTGTATGACTGACAATGAATGACCGACAGTGACCTATAGTAACCCCTTCTGCACGTGGTGCATCGTGAGAACGATTCCCTTGTTTATTTTCGTGACCTCTGAAGGAGAGTCCATCCTCTCTTAGTGAACGTATTGTTTTGACAACTGTTTAAGTCATTAACGTTGACCGGACGCTATGTTGACAGATAGTCTCAGCCATGCTCGGCGTTGAGAGATACTTCCATCCTGTTAACCTTGTACTTAGATTTGAGTGACGTTCCTCATTATAGACGCATACCAAAGTCATGACAAAGCCAGATATTCACCCGATATAAACTCTGCATTTTAGTGTGTTAAAGTAGACGCTGTTGAGAACCTGTAGAAGCCGTTCAGAACCTGTTGCGACGCTCGAGACGACGTTGACCGAGACAGACGCCTACTATTAGACTAAGTGTGAGACATAGAAGATTTAACGTGTAACTTATGTTACTCAGCTGAATAAAGTGCTACGACTTAGAATATATTTCGGTGTATCGTGCCGTCTCTTATACGTCTACTGCTATATCAAGCCACGCTACGTGACAGTAGGGTTGGACTTTATATACCAGAAGAACCTGAGTACGAGGGTTTTATCCGACTTAAAAACTATCGCCCCTAATTGATATATTTTCGTTTTCAATGTGTTTACGTCAACCGTCCCCTTTGTCAATGTAACATGTTTAGGATATGAATTAAAACTTTTATCTGTGAAATAACCTTCCAATGTAATGGAACATCCTATAAATGCCCTAGGGCACATTATATAAATGCCCTAGGGCACAGCAGATTTTATGTTGCAGCTGGTTTCCGCTGTGTTACCAAATTTGAATATTAAAACGTACCAGATGTCTACAGAATATGACATGTTCACTTTTGATTGGACAGTACTTTACTACGGCGCTGTCATTCGTTTCTGGAATTTGGTGACCAAGGCTTTACGAGTAAATAAAACACCCTGAATTGAGCACTCTGATTGGTCAATCAACAGTAGATAGTTTATATATATATATATATATATATATATATATATATATATATATATATATATATATATATATATATATACAGTAGATAGTTTATATATATATATATATATACATACAGTAGATAGTTTTATATATATATATATATATATATATATATATATATATATATATATATATATATATATATATATATATATATATATATATATACAAAATGTATACAATGTGCCCTCCCGGTTATCACCATAATGGCTTTATGGCAACCTCTGAACTTGGGCACAGAGAGTACGGTTACACATTGTTGAGGATTGAAAATATGGACTCACCAGAGTGCTCCAACGGCAATACATACCATGAGCGAAGCATAGTGCCAACAGTGAACGCCCCTTATATTACGCAAGAGGCTGCCCAACAATCTCAGAGTGCTCTAACTACTATTAAAGCAGTGAGCGAAATACACAAAATACACAAAATGTGTATATACACAAAATGTGTATATATATATATATATATATATAAGAAAAATGGATTGCTTGTCAATGCAGACAAAGTATAGTTCTCAATGCATTTCTGCAGGGCGGTAATATTGAGAATCTAGTAACTTGTAGTTTTCACGCTGAGATATCTGTATATATATTTAATATTTTTCGGCGCTCCCTTCGGCTGCGGTAGTTTAATATCAGAGACATATGTAAGACATATCTCGATGTTTGCAAATGTACTAAGCATTATTAAGTCTGCAGTTCATATGAAAAGCATGACAAATTCATGATACTTTTATGTTTTCTCTATGAGAATTCAGTATAAGAAACCAACATGCACTATTATATCAGTATACTGATGGCGCAAATACATCGATCTGATTGGTCAAGACGGGAAAAGAACCGTGGTATTTTCTCCAATATACCACGGCGGCACACGCGCTAGCTCTCGGCACACGCTGGTACATGCGCGAGCAAAATCCTTTTTTGGCGTTCCATGCCAGAATTTCAATTTACAGTTATGATATAATAGCAATAAACCACACCCAGCGATGGTATACCACGCGATTTTGACCAGTTCACTTCATATATGCTGTATATGCACTCGCTATTGATCGTGCATCTTTGTTGTGAACTAGTCAAAATCTCGTGGTATCCTCGCTGGATGTGCTTTATTGTTTAAATATTTCACTATACATTTGATACATTGACATACTTTAAAAAGAGAAAAATGACAAAATATTTTTCGTTCTCATTGATTATCCTTTGTGTCACAGGTTTTCAGTAAAACAGTTGTTTTTTTTTTCATGACTAAAATAATAGTTAACAAAAGGCAGTTTTTGTCATTATAACCTATGCTTTCATGGTTTCAAAGTTAAGAGAAAAGGTGCTCCCGGACACTGTGCATATAAAATTTAACTACAACTTATAAAAAATAGCTTTCTATGGCTTCTCAGGAGATGTAGGCCTAATTGGATGGCTAGGCTGGCAAGTCTAAACACCCATCAAATTTTTTGATTTACTGCTTTTTTCCCTTTGACATTAGTGATTGGCATCCATTTATGTACAACAGTTCTGGACATCTGGTTATGCATAGAAGGTGTGAAATACATTCACAGCTTATTCAAAATACTGACACTCTGAAATTCCTATCTTACAAATATTAGCTTAGATCTCGCTGCGGTGATAGTGGCGTCTGCCGAACGCGCTCGGGTCAGGGTCACCGCGACAGTACCGCTGCCAGCCAATCCATAGGCTTTTTTGGTAGTTTACTACGACACCGATCGGTGTCGCAGATTTAGCTAAGCTCGGGAAATTTTCAACCTCTTTCCCGGTATACCTATCCCCGGCAGCCCTTTAAATGCAATTCAAATCGTCGCACTTTTAGGACGGGAAATTTGTCGCCCCCAGCGCACCTGTCGTCCAGTAGCCGCAATCCGACAATCAAATACCCGTACTTGTATACACAAGTCTAACATAAAAATTGCTGCCTGGAAGTCTTTTGAGGCCGTGGAAACCAGTCTATGCTATAACGGCAATACAACTGAGATCATCATTGTGTATCGACCCCCTCCTAACACCAAAAACAAACTGAGTGTCCCCCTGTTCATTGACGAGTTTGGCACCCTCCTTGAGACAGTTGCTGCATATTCTGGTGATCTTATACTCGGCGACTTTAATTTCCACTGGAGTGCAAACCAACCAGATTCAAAAACACAGAAATTCAAGGACCTTGTTCACTCTTGCAATCTCGAGCAAATTGTCAGCGAACCAACACATACCCGAGGTCATGCACTCGATCTAGTTTTTACTAACTCTGATGTCATCATCTCTTCTACTACCATTGACAAACTGTACCTGTCAGATCACTTTCCAATTCGTCTCAGCTTAACACTACCAAAACCGCCACTCATCCAGGCTGAAGTCACCTATCGCCGTATCAAAAATATTTCACTGAGCACATTTTATACGGAAGATCTCAACAATTCTGCCCTGCATCACCTAAGTAGTGATGACGTAGAAACTGCGGTCTCACATTATAATACTTGCTTGAAGGAGCTACTAAATAAGCATGCACCGGCTCGAAAACGTGTCATCACCCTGCGCCCGGACTCCAAATGGTATAACACTGACATATCTGCAGCCAAGAAACTCCGACGTAAATTAGAAAACAAGTGGCGGCACAACAAGCTTGAAATCAACAGGCAAATTTTCCGCAGCCAGTGTAATAAAGTCAACTCATTAATTCGTCATGCAAAGACCAGGTATTACACCAAACTCATTGAGGAGAAAAGTCATGACCACAAAGCTCTTAACAGAATCGTTTCCAACTTGACTTCAGTCATACCTCCTGGTTCAAGTCACTCACCTGTGAATGCCCCAAACATTTTCAGCAAATATTTCATCGAGAAAATCGTCAACATACGTTTGAATCCGGATGCAGCACCTAGCGCCTATCAACCTTTTGTAAATTCTTCAACTCAATTATATATCATCATCACTTTCGTTCTTCTCACCAGCAAGTCAGGAGGAAATCAAGAATATGATAATGTCATCTCCATCGAAATCTTGCAGCCTTGACCCAATCCCCACAAACCTACTCAAAGGAGTCATCGACACACTTGTGCCAGCCATCAACACCATCGTCAACCTTTCACTGAACACTGGGATTGTTCCGAGCTCATTTAAATCAGCAGTTGTTACTCCATTACTGAAAAAACCTTCACTTGATCCAGACATCCTGAAAAATTACAGACCCATCTCTAACCTTCCATTCATCTCAAAAGTTACAGAAAAAGTAGTTGCCAAGAGACTCAATGCCTATCTCAACAGTAATTCACTTCTTGAACCGCTCCAATCTGCCTACAGAAAATTCCACAGTATACGTACTGAAACTGCACTTCTAAAGATTCACAATGACATTACTCTCTCCCTCGATGCTGGGCAATATGTTATCCTTGTAATGCTTAATTTATCTGCAGCGTTTGACACCATCGACCACAACGTTCTGCTTTTACCCCTCGCTCATCTGGGTATTCAAGGTACTGCCCTCAAGTGGCTTTCATCATATCTCACCAATCGATACCAGTCCGTAATAATCAATGGTCATTCGTCACAATCAACTCCTCTTCAATTCGGTGTTCCACAGGGATCGGTTCTAGGCCCGCTTTTATTCACTCTCTATACTACACCCTTTGGACAGATAATCCGAAACCACAATCTTAAATTTCACCAATATGCAGATGATAACCAACTGTACTTGGCCTTCACAAAAATCAATATTCCAACAGCAATTTCTCAAATCGAAGACTGTCTGGTTGACATTAAAGATTGGATGACATCAAACAAATTACAACTCAACGATGGCAAAACAGAAATGCTCCTTATTCGTTCACGATATGATCACTCACCAATCACCATTGACAGCATTCAAGTTGGATCAAGTTCCATTCAACTGGCAGACGCAGCACGCAATATTGGATTCCTGTTTGACAGTAGCCACGATTTCAAAAAACACATAATTCAGACCTGTCAGAGCATCTATCTACTTATCCGCCGTATTGGATTCATCAGGAAATATCTCTCTCAAAAGACCTGTCTGACTCTCATGTATTCAACTCTTTCTGCCAAGCTAGACTACAGCAACTCCCTCTACGGTTTACCGGACTCATACAACAGATTACTACAAAGGGCACAAAACTCGGCTGCCCGTCTCATCACAAAAACAAGCAAAAGGGATCACATTACACAAATCCTAAAGGAACTTCACTGGCTCCCCGTGTCTTACAGAATTAAGTTCAAAATCCTACTTCTCACATATAAATCAATATATGGACTTGCTCCTTCATACCTGGCTGAACTCATTGAAGTCAACACCCCTAGCAGATCTCTCCGATCAAGTCTACAAACCACACATAAAGTTCCACGAACTCGGTTTAAATCATACGGAGACAGATCCTTCTCCTATTCCTCATCAATTCTATCGAACAAACTGCCAGCTCCTATTCGATCAGCCCTGGACATTCGCACCTTCAGATCTATGCTAGCCTCATTTTTTCAAAAGAGTTTACCTGTGACCTAGTGTAAAGTGCTAGTGAACATTGCTGATGGATACTAGGCGCTATATAAATTATTTATCCTATCCTTATCCTATCCTACTTGTGGTACAGAAGATTGTCAGTCTTTTACCGGCCACTTCTGTTAAACTGCTCCCGCCGCCTGACATCCTTACTCACGCTCGTTATGTCCGGAAAATTGTCAGTTATTTATCGGATACACTTATCGCCCATTCCCGCCGTCCGACTTTCCTCGGCAATTTTAGTGGTCGGTATTACCAAACCTTTACTGAGCACATTTGTCGCCTAATTCCCGATACTCGACAGCATAGACCTGCATCCATTCTGTCAAGAATTGGTTTGACCACTCAGGAACAATAAGAGACTTTCAGAAGCGTCTATCAGAACGGCCGTCAACCGCGTCCGACAAGATATTAAAATCCCCGTAGAACGGTGCCAGTATGCAGTCCCACACATCAATAGGCATTTCCGCCATTTCATGTTTGCTGACTCATTGAAAGGCAAATTTCGTTTAAAAAAGAAAATCACTCTAAATGGATGTTTGGCAGTTATAGATATTTCCATCTGCGGCAAATTTAGACGCAAAATAAAATTTGCACATTTTTGTCTTTTTTTACTTTTTTGACGGGAGATTGGTGGTACTGCAGCGGCATAGTTGTCGACTTCTGCCCGTTTATGACCTCTGAAATTCCCGCACTAGGTATGGAAGATAGTCAGCTGTTTACAGGGCACTTATCGCAAGCTGCCTTCTTAGAGTCATTCAATTTCACGGACCTAAGGTACGGAAGATTGTCAACCTTTTTTGGGTAAAACTTTCGCTAAATCCCCGCTGAAAGCCATTCCAATCCATATTCTTTGGTACGGAAAATGTGGACCCTTTTACGGGCACACCTGTGATTTGCTGCCCGTTGACAGCGATTACTATCTGCGCGCTTTTTGTAAGGGAAATTTTCAACCTCTTTCCCCGCATACCTGTCCCGGCAGCCCATTCAATTCAATTCCCATCGTCGCATTTTTAAGTTCGGGAAATTTGTCACCCTTTACTTAGCACACCTGTCGTCCAATCGCCGCCATCCGACATTCAAATACCCGTACTTGTGGTACCGAAGATTATCAGTCTTTTACCGGACAATCAGTTACCCTGGTCCCGCCGTTGCCATCTTTATTCACGCACTTACGCACGGAAAATTGTCTGTTCTTTATCGGATACAGCTGTCACCGATTCCCGCCGTCCGACTTTCTAGTCCTCGGCAATTTTAGTGGTCGGTGTTGCAAAACCGTTATTGAGCACGTTTGTCGCCTAATTCCCGATACTTGACAACATATAAGCCGACATCCGCTCTGTCAAGACTTGGTTTGACCACTCTGGAGCAGTACGACACTTTCTCAAGCTTCTATCAGAACGGCCGTCAGCTGCCCCCGCGAAGATATTAAAATCCCCGTAGAACCGTACCAGTCCCACACATCAATGGGCATTTCCGCAATTTGATTTTTGCTGACTCTTGAAAGGTAAATATCGTATAAAAAAGAAAATTAATCTAAATTGATGTTTGACAGGTATAGATATTACGATCTGCGGCAAATGTAGACGCAGAATAAAATTTGTACCTTAGGTACGGTAGATTGTCAATCCTTTTTCGGGTAAAACTTTCGCTAACTGCCCGCTGAAGGCGATTCCAATCCACATTCTTTGGTAAGGAAAATGTCGACCCTGCTGTCTGCTGCCCTTTGACAGCAATTATTATCGAAGCGGTTTTTGTACGGGAAATTTTCAATCTCTTTTCCGGTATACCTGTCCCCCGGCAGCCAATTGAATTTATGTTATGCAAGTATGAGTCTGTGTTGTAATTCAAAAACACACTGACCTCTTTTGAGCATTTCAAAAATATGGTTACCCTCCTATATCACCAAAGTTAAAAACAGGGTGACCCCCATGGATCTACCGCCCCGAGGCTGAAGAAACTGACCAGTCCCTTCATAAGTTATAACAGCTTGTTACGCGAGAAAAAGATAGAAAATTAGTTGCCATATTCACTAATTGAATTCAGCCTCATTACTGAGAATAACACTGATGTAAATTTCATATTTAAAATGATGACTAATCCATGGTATCACAAAAAATGAAATTAGAGAAGAAATTGATGCAGCAGGCGAGAGGAGACAGGTGTTTGCTATATTTGCAGAGAGATCACAAATTATATAAGAAACAAAAGAACATATATACCAAGAAAATTGTGATATATATTACAACCATCACTGAAAGTTATGATAAAAAATGACGAAACTACAAATCGAACAGATAACTTTTCAGTTCTTGTTTAAATCTATATCTCGAGGAAATATCATTGATATCTTCTGCATTATTGTTACACACCAAAGTACCAGTAAAGTTAATGTAAATTTGTTCTAAACTGATTCTGCATATGGAGGATGGAGAACATTTAAGTTTTTCCCCTACGGATCGAATACTACATGTATGATAAAGTGAGAAAAAGAACGATTTGAAATGCAGGGGAAGATTATCATGAAAGTACATCATCAACGAAAATGGCGACCATAAGGTTGAATTGTTTGTACATATAAAGAACTTAAGTTTCTTTTTAAATAAAGGGGCACTGTGAACATCGTGCTGCGTGTTTACCATTACTGCTGGAACTGTTGTAGGTATAACCATACTTGTAGTGATAGACACAAACTGTTTTCTGTTCTGTTGTGTCGTAGTTCTTGGGTGTGTTATTATGTATAGATTACGTTCAATTTTGGTATTATTGCCATAGTTATATACAAATCTTATGAAAAATATGACCCCTTACTGACTATTATAAAATTTGACCCACGCACAACCGTTTTGTAAACTCAACCCCTCTGATTTGCACCTCGGTAACATGCCAAAAGCCAGTACGTTTGATGATTTTTCCCGCTATTTTTGTTTGTAATGTCAACAACAGTTTCCTTTTCTACTCTCGATAGCACGTTGATATACAGCGTCGAGCTTGTCAACGGGGAAACAGGTACACACAACAGGGCCATTGTTGTTAGTGATGAAAATTATGATTGTTATAATAGGAGTAATGAAAACCTCAAACTGGTGATTTGCAGAGCCACAAAATATTACGACTAGGCCTACATACTATTCACTCAGAGTGACAGTTTTCGGACGACCTCAGTTTTCGGACATTTATTGATATGCTGTTCGTTGTACTCACTTCGCTATGTATTGATAGCGTTTGACAAGTCATGTTACCGCAAATTAAGTCAGGTGACGCTGCTGTCCCGTTTTGAATAGTTTTTATTTTGGTAGAAGCTATTTCGGGCTACAAACTTGACGAAGTTAACACACCGTACGATACAAGGTGTCGAAAGCAACACACAGAGACAGCCCATGTCCGATATGTAAGCTTAAGCACCATACACGTCGAAACATAGTTGCCTCGTCCATGGATTGAACGTAACTAATTTATCACGAACTTTTTACAAAAAACACACATCGAAATTGGAAATCGGGGTTTTGAAGTTTCAAAATATCAATTATTTAGCCCCTATAATCACATTCCAAATACGACGTCCGATTACTGCACTCAACATGGGGTCAACAATTTGGCAACTTTGACCCCTAAATACCACTTCCGTCGTGTTAACAGTTTGAGGATAAACGTATTGCTCTTCATTTATGAAACGGCTCTGGTCGAAATTCACTACCCTGTCCGAAAACTGTCACACTGAGTGTATCTCTGGGCTACAGGATCAAGTCGATGTGGATACGCACGAAGGGTGATCTACTAAGTAAAGGGGATTCCGAGTGTCTGCAGAGGAAGTTTGTCGGTATCATACCCCTTTCCATCGAAATTTGAAAGCCGAACAACATGTGAATTTTTCTAGAGCTAGTGAATGCTTCAGCGCACCTCAAAACACTGTGTTGAAAATAATCTTGATCAGGGGCTTTACCGCCTTCTGTACGTGATTACCTATGGCTTGAGAGAAAAACAATCAAATCACTAAACGACTTTGCTGACAGTATTGAGACTTTGCTTGGTATAACTGCAGAAACGTCAGTGTTTCTACAAAAGTGTTATTTATGGACACAGGACAAAAACTTGTGTGAACAAAATACATGAAGGAACCATTTGAAACAGAAGCTTTCAGTATAGTAAGGCGCACGCAATGAGGAAACGGGTCTTCATGTGCGTTCAATATAGGAAAGAGAGAACAAACATTTAAAAATTGTTTTTATCAAGTACGCGTTACTAGTTATCCACAGTACATTTTAATGAGACTGTTATTTTTTATTTGCACCTATATGTACTTTTTTGTCACCCACTTTTTCATAAATTAGGTTATGCAATGGCAGTTTATGGATGTGTATCAGTATCAGTAACTCTTAAAAAGTAGGTTTCCTATCAACATCTGAAAATAAACTCATCAAACGTAGGAACATTTAACTAAAATTTAAAATTGTAGGAGTCATCATCGAGACTCTGTGCCCCTCAGTTGCATTCTGTAATAGTCTTTTCTGGTGAAAATATTAATGTTAACACTGCGTACAACACACTGTTAACTGCTTTATTCTGTCATAGAAAATTTCTGCTAACGGTTGCTATAGAAAAGTCTTGCTATTACAGGTGTAACTCACTACATGCCATGCTTCGAGCTGTCCACGTATGGCTGCTGGACTCAAATTTCAACGTATAGACATGTTATGTATCTTCGTTTCACTTATTTCGAAATCTAATCTGAATATAATTACCCCTCTTATATCATATTAATTCGTTGACCTTAGCCTAAACAACCTGATAAAATACAAAGTCACGAATCGTTATACTGACCCCTTCCAAAGCATTTCACTCTACCGAAGGACCAAAACAATAATTGATTACTGTGTTATAAATATGTAAAACATACATATCATAGACTGCAATACTGTAAATCTAAGATTATAAATAGTTGCTTTGAACACGAAACAAACACAAAATGTCTGTAACAATCACGCCGTCACTGCCCAAGCATGCATGCACTTCTAGTGAATATTTTTCTTTCGTCCTTTTTTTTATGTTATCGCGATTTCCGAATCTCTCTGTCTCGCCACTTTGGCTCATGTACAGCGGCCATTGTCATTTAACAAGTATACGTACTCATATCAAGAATTTGTAGTCATTTACTAAGTTAACAGATTATGTTGCCTTCGGCGATGGATATTTTGCGGTACGACTTATAGGATTTTTCAAAAATAAAGCAAAATAAGTAATCGCAGAAAGTCGGCTTTTGTTTCGGTGGTCTCTCATCTAGAGCGGACCCAATCTGATTAAAATCAGATGTAGAGTACGGCGACGTCTTCTTATGCGTACGTGAATACGCATAAGAAGACGTCGCCGTACTCTACATCTGATTTTAATCAGGTTGGTCAGATGTAGTGAGAGGCGACAACGAGAGAATACCGCGTACGCATAAGAAGACGTCGCCGTACTCTACATCTGATTTTAATCAGATTGGAGTGGACCATAACTTGAGGGCCACCACCACATGAACCCCACCCCTAGGATATTACTATATGATATAGCATTGTTGAAGCAATGAGAATAAATCTACACATGATGAAACACCCGATGAGTTTGTTGAACAGAGGAAGTATTTGTGGGTTAATAAAATGACCGGTGCATTGAGTCAAACTAAATGATCTACATAAGTGTGATCTCAAAGGTACACAACATATAGAGCACGCATATGCACGGAGGATAGAATATGCTTGGAAGAGCGCAGATTAATTTGAGGGGTTTAAAAGTAGGTACGCAACAACTGAGTAAGCCAGTTGTAAAGTTGTCGACGGCACGTATATTTACTAGTCAGAGATGAATAACGGAAAAGTTAAACACTTTCACAGAGAGTTAGATACTTAAAGTATCAGAGAAACCGATCTGAATTATATTGGGTACCGTTGTTCCTAGTTTAAATGGTAATAGAACAGACTTTTTGTGATAAACCCAAAGCAGAAACAATGTTTAGAGAAGTGCAGAGGAACGAAAAGTAAAGATGGAAAATTAACCTATCTGATAAGCTTTTCTTCGATGACAGCAGAACAAAACAAAATTATGACAAAATGCTAGTGCTTATGGAAGAATTCAGTGTGTTTTATATTTAACTCTTTTTCACGGTATTGCGATGGATCCCGAAGACATGGATATTGAATGGAATAACAACATCGAGGATTAAAAATTTAATCTTTCTTGCCAACAATGCACTTCTTCCGGTTATTCTACTCACAGGGCAGGGACTCGTTTTTCCCAGTTTTTTTGATAGTAAATATATTTTTGACTAAACAGTTTAATCGACTCTTAGTCTTTTGAAAAGTTCCTATCGAGTGAAATATTACTTGACTTTACATGCAGATGACAACATGAGCATGTTATCGCTTCTTACATAGATGTGCTGTGTTGGAGAAAAATCGTATGGGTGTTTTAACTTTTTTACAATTAGGCACATTGCAAAAAGTATTTGGACTGACATTGAAGGGGTTGCAATGTACCCTAGGATACAACAACAAGAAAAACAAAGCAAAACCGTCGTTACCATACCTGGACTCAAAACAAGGCGAAGAGGGCAAGTTTCTTGAAATGTGCAGTGCCTTGTTAAAGCCTCCACGATCTTGCTTGCTAGTATCTTCCTCAGTGATTGTAACAGCCCCTGTATCTTCCATTATCTTCTTCAAAGATAGTTCCTTTCACACTACCGGTCACTGTGATTTTCAATATTGTAGCATCGTTTGATGGATCTTCTTTTCGCTCCATTTGGTCGCACACCGAAGCGTCATCTGCAGAGAAAGAAATGCACTCCGGCCCGTTAGTCGAGCAATTTCCCTACAATCTTGCTGCTGAGAGCGCTTCTACAAAATACATTTGGCATTGAAAGATGTGTCCCCTAGATTTGTTTTGCATCAGATAATATAAGTACATTTATATAACAAGAGTCACTTCATATGAATAAAGATAATAATTGCAACTTTTGATTATTTTCATACATTTTCTTTCTCTTATGTCGATATGCAAAATATTCACCTTGGCAACACATTTTATTCTGTAGAATACTTGCGCAACACTTATTTTAGAATTGCAGTATTCAATGTGTGTGGGGAGAGAGAGAGAGAGAGAGAGAGACAGAGAGACAGAGAGACAGACAGACAGACAGACAGACAGACAGGCTGCTGATCTACTGTGAAGTTTGTTGCCGCCCTCAATGGTAGTGAGTATCGTAATTGATCCTTTGTCTGTGGGTATGGTCACATTCACTCCACCGTGGTATGGTAAAAAAGCATTGAAGATAAGCATCTCGGCATTACTATTGTTTGTGTTATAACATAGGGTAAAGTATCTTTCTCAAAGATGGCGAATGAAATGTTATAACTCCCCAGTGGCAAACATAAGACCGTCTCGATAATTTACAAACTTTGGTTTGCTGTGAAAATTTCGGTCTCTTCCAGTCATATTGCTTTGGTATACAATCAGGGCAAGACTGCTTACGTATTAAGAATTGGATACTTGTGTTGATTGTTGTCAGAATATTTAAATGGTAGATTGAATCAAATTTTGACGTCATTACACAATCCTAGCTTCATCCGGTAATTCCCGTCCCCCCGAGTCTTGGGATTTGGTGAATTCACCTGCAGTCGTATGGAACCTTTTTGTTACGCAAAATACCAACAGAGATCAATCAACGGCACTGATGCTGACAATTTTCCTCTCATGGTTTGGTAATCTCTTCGGTTGTAACCATGGAGATCGCTGTTTAGGATGTACCCGACACACAATATAAGTGTGGATTCCAAGCGTTCCTTTATACAATATTGATTGGAGGATATTCATCAAGTGATAATCTTCCATCGTTTCTTTTTCGATACTGAATATTTACGTTATAGGTTTCGCTTCCATTAAAAAATACTTTTCTCCAATAGGACTTACAAGGGTGCAGAGGTCATTTTGAAATTTCAAATACATGTATTGTTTAAGTTTAGAAATTTGTTTCTTTAACACCAAAATTTGCAAGTAGTAACCATTTTTATTCTTGGTTATGAAAATGAATGGCATAATGTTTCCTCAAGGAATGTTTGAGTGAAAGATTAAAAGTTTACGTTTCAAGTTGTGGACAACCTTAATACCTTGGGTTATTTTATGCATACGTATCCACTGTCGTTTGAGAGGAGCATCAATAGCCAATACAAAGTGTCGTGTTATCCTGGCGTAGCCGTTGATTATTGGACCTCTACTCATTGGACAGGTGGTCCGACATCGTGAACAATAAAATTTAACAAAATATGATATGGGAATGGCAGTCCAATATATTAAGCGTCTTTACCTTGAATTCACAGCTCCCATAATTACTTTTTCGCCCCTACGATATGCGTATTGAGATGATACATATGGCTGACCACAAGAAATGTGAAGGAAGGATGTTTTTCATGTACGTCATAACTATTCGATTTTACAGAGTGAGCTCAGTGATCCGAGCACCCATAGCTGAACACCGAATAAAAAACTAGAATTACTGCAAAGATTAATTAAATTAATTAAATAACTAGAATTACTGCAAAGATGAACAATAAGTGTATGCATAATTCTTGAAATTTGATTCCCGCGATAATCTACAAAATGTGGAAGGCAATGGCCATATATTTCTGGAAACGAGAAAGCGCTTAAAAAGGTTTATATGACCAATTACTCAATATGATGTGAGAATGAATCAAATTCACATTTATAAATAAGAAGCACTAAAGTCTCAGTTCTTAGCATAAAATCAGTGAATTTCCCAATAAGTGATAAAAGGACATTGTAGTTATCAAGTTGTGTTAGATTATTTAGTATCTCAGTAGTACTTTGTCAAACGATGCACTGTCGGTCAGTGTCCGGCAACAAGCGCCATCCTGCGACGTATCACATAATTTGTCACACACTCAGGCTGTATGCGTACTAATGGGGCAACTGTTCTATGATATGTCTGAGTTCAACACAAGAGAGTCATCACATGTATGTCTCAGAAAGAGAATATCTAGTCACTAAGCCAGTGATTAGAAAGTCTTCGGAATACCAGGAAAGAGGAAAAGAACATTTACTGAGCAAACGTCTTGACATTTTATCGTGCTGGCTAAATCACTGAAGTGTCCGCTTAAACCATTGCTAAATAATCGCTCATAATAGGGATTGCATACAGCCGATATACCCGTGTACTCTCCAAAGTTGTTGCTCGACCAACATCTTTTGCACTTTGTTTGAAAGGTAAGAAATCATGCAGTAGCTTTTGGTCATCAGTAACATTTCATTCTGTGGATTTTCAGAATTGTTCGGGAACATCCCTTTACTTGTACATAATTTTCAAAGTTTGGGTATTAAACAGTGTTTTAGCTTCTAAAATACTAAAATGTTAAAATACTGTACTAACATATTTCATTCAGTGTCCTCGCCAAGCTCCACCAGCATCATCATCACAAGTCAATCAATCCTGTTAGTTCAATGACCAATGAGTGAAAAGAATTGGCAAAATCTCAGACAACTACCGTATAAGTCTGAGGTAGAACACAAACAAATACTTGAAATGCCAATGCATGCAATCGTAAACGACGCCGCGATGATCAATCAATGGTGATAAAGGGGTTACTGACCAATCTATAACACCTCGCTTGTGAACTCCACTTTGTGAATATAATATTCAAAGTCGCCCTCTATCACACGAGGTCATTAACGTTTGGTCAGTCATGCACTTTTAGCATTCCGCTGTTCAGCGAGGGGAGGGGTGTTTAAACCATCGTTCAAGACAGTATTGCCTCACTACCGACTTAAACTAGAGTAAATCCGAAATATATTGAATGCCTTTAAAAGTCGTACAATATTTTGCAGAAACTAACTTATATACGGAAAATTTTTACACATATTTTGAAAGTTGTCAAAATATTAATAAATCTGAGTTAAATGTGATCTTTACATCCTCAAAATTGGAAACGCAGCTGTGCAAGTTGCTGGCCAAAATGTTCCAATGTCGGTTAAATGTCAGGTAGCTGCTTATCACTTACTTTAGTGTAAAATGCATATGATGGTAGAGTACGATCGATCAATTTGTGTTGGATTGAGAGTATGGTATCGCGGTGATATCACGAACGTGTCATCTAACTCTGCACGTGTGTACGACGCGTTGGAGAGCGATCAATGGACCACACCGGCATAGATTACACCAAGGTGATTTACTAGACGCTTGACCTAATACCTAGTGGGCGATACCGAACGAAACTGGCCCAAAATGATAATTATACAGAAGGCCCGCATAGAAATTATTTCCATAGAAACAATCTCAAACCACAAACTGCCTTACCTGAACACAATGGAAATCGTATAGGAGGCCATAGTTGATCTCAACCTAGTTTCATTTTCAGCATGTAAAATGTTTGTGATACAACCCGGACCCCAACACTTTAGTTTTTCTGTGAAATTGAAAGAATACATTCGGATATAACTTTCAGGTTCAAACCCAGATATCTATAGCATTTGGTGAAATAAAGGGCGAATTTTTTGCATGTTAGTCGCAATCTAGACCTTGGCTTGTCAAACTTTCGGTTAAGTTTGACCACGAAAGCATATCATGTGACATCGTTCCTATAAATTACGTCTTGCCATAGATCCGTTCATGTGACTGAAATGTTGACAGGTGATCCCTGTTAGTTATTTAGTACAATTAAGACATTATGGTCGTCAGATGTTCCAGCAACTTGCACACTGTGTATAATAATATTAACAAAGCCAAAAGGCAGAGATGAAGATGGACACACCTGTAGATTGGAATTCAATGCTGTATCTAATTGAAGTGCAAAGCAACAGATTTTGTTTAAATCGGAGGAAAAGTTTGAAAGTAGCCCATCGCACCTTCCTTTGGCATCAGCTTATTTAAGGATAGTTGGCATGGCGGCAGGTATATGACACTAGCTAACTAGGGCACAGAGGTCGAAGTGTGACCAAGGTAATGCGTGGGTGGATGAATAAATGACAGGCTATGACCCCTGAATCGTAATGTCTATGAACTCTGACTCAAGGTGTGCACAGCACCAGTTGTATACCTGGATCCAAATGGAAGCATCCATAGACAGCTTTGATTTGCATGAGAAGATCTGCAAATAAAGCAGTCGTTCAGTGTCTCACTGGGGGAGGCAAGTCTAGGAAAGATAAAAGACCTAGTTTAAGTTTCTGGCCAATCAGAAAGCTCAAGCTTCCTATGTCTGGTACTATAGGTTCATTACGACCGCGGGGACGACTAAAATTGAGTTTTGTACTACAGAACAGTGATCTGTCTGTGGTGGTCAGTTCTTTTCATGACATGAATTGGTTCTTTACATGCCTACAGTGGGCACGACAAGTTGTGGCTGCCTTGGACATTCCAGGACAAGGTGCGCTGGAATGACTCGATCCTGTAACACTACTCGAAAGAAGTTCTGGCTGCATAACTTTGCAGCTTGAGGTGACTTGGTCAGCCATGAAGGGTTACAAGATACAACCACCAAGCACTCTGCAACTTTTGAGATGGTTTTTACCGGTTATTACGACCTTTGTCTCAGCAAGAGGAAAATCTAATCAGAAATTGTACCAACCAGACAGGAATCAACAGACGATTAATTCGGTGTACTTACTCCGGAACAAATCAGCTAAAGAGCGGCATTAAGGTTGAATATTGCAACGTGGGAAATCTCTGCAGAACTGAGCTTCAACGGTGGTAAGTGTAACCTATAGTTTCTCTTGTTCTTCGTTAAAGAATAAAGTCAAAAGTTTTTACAAGGCGTAGTCTCCCAAAAGAATTCGGAAGGTTTTGCTTTTGTGGGTAGCTCAGTAATTATTCAAGGGAGGTATCTTCAAGGTCACGGCCCTTTGTCATTGAGATTGGACTCTTCTTGTCGCAGGAACAGGTAACTAAAATGTGAATGGAGATTGTTGAAAAGTATTAACTTTCCCATTGAATGGACATCGTCTGGAATTGCTTGGCATAGCAGGTATGAAGGACGCACATATGCTTGGGGCTTACCAAGTCATGTCCTATACTGGTGGTCATTTTTGTACTTCGCGCCCGATCTCACAAAACCTGAACCTGGTTGCAACAGCACGTACAGCAAAGTGTACTTTGCTACGAAAGGACTACGAGGGAACTATTTTTATCAGGCATGTCATCCGAGCAGTCCGCAAAGCAAACACAGAACGGCCAGAAAATGAACGTACTGGAGGTCTTTTCATCCGGGCGCCGACTAGAGTACCGGGTTTTGTTGGACTGTCACGTTCCCCACTGTTAAATATAAACAACGGCGGCCAGGGGGGTATTTTCTGAAAGAATTGGCATTTGAAAAGTTTCTACCTTTCCAAAGGAAAGATTCAAAAAGTGTCAACAACAATGGCACATTCAAACAGTAATGACATGTACATGAAGATGTTTATTTAAGAAAATATATTGTCAACAGGAAAGGTTGAAATTGTACCCTGGCCTAGAGCCTGGAAATGAATGAATCTTACTCCCCCATTCGGCCACATTTGTTTGATGTCAACACCTTTCTAGCCGTAAAGGGAGAGGGGATAGTCATTACATACGGTGATGGACAGACAGACAGACAGACAGACAGAGAGACAGACAGCTAGAGAAACAGGTAACATTTTTGAAAGGGCATGAAATCAAGATGATACAGTAAAATGGAGGGCACTTATGGGTTTTGCGGACAGTTTTTGAGTAGTTTTAGAGTGTAAGACAGACTCGCGTAAAACGAGACATAGGACTGATCAGTAATGGAAAAGGAAAGAACTGATTAATTGCTGTGGGATTGGCAATACTTCCCATCATACATATTTTTTGCGTCCAACGCTCAAAGTTTGATAAGCCAAAACAGGGTTATACTATCATAATATAAACCGGTCATAATACCACCATTTGTCTTTACCGCATCCATCGCTCGTCAGACCATAGAATCGTCCAGTTTTGTTTAGGGTAATAGTCAATATCGCCATCATGTACATTTGAAGAAAGCGAACATTGAGGGCAGGCTGATTTCCGGCATTTTCCACATTCCTTCAAGTTGTTTGAAATGTTTTTAAACCACATTTGAACAAATTTGCCAGACAATCCCTCCACTCGTAATTGTTAACTTTGGTTGACACAGACAGCCAGTCTTTTAGATCACACGGTCTGTATTTTGAGGTCTTGTTTATCACTCATGATATATTTCTTACATTAAGTATCGAGGAGTGGCAAACTCCATCAAAGCTGATGACCTTTTCCCTTCATCTACTTCAAGATTGATTTACTCCATGCTATGGTCTGTGAGAGAAGTAAAGTGCGATTTCGTTCAAACACTCACCTGTGAATCGGAAAAAATACACAAAATATTACAGTTACTTGCTTCATATTTACATATCCCTCAGGATTGTTCGTTCTGACGCGTCAGTTAAAGAATGACAGTGTCGCCTCAAGAGCGCGTCAATGACCACTTGTACCCAAAATTATTACACTCTTACCCATTGCAAATATGCGAACCGATAAGTCATTGCTATAATGGGACACCAGGTTTTCAGAAAACTTTGGAGCTGATTTGTTTTTATTTCACTAAGAAGTTATAACGACGCAACAAGATGTAAGACGGAGTATCTATCTATCTATCTATCTATCTATCTATCTATCTATCTATCTATCTATCTATCTATCTATCTGTATGTATGTAAGCGTGTGTGTAAGTAAAAGCGAAGCTTTACCTTGGGCTGATGAAGCCAAAGTGAAAATTCATATCTGTAATGTAGTGCTATACTGCAGAATAAGGAGCATAGAGGAGCCATGCTTCTTGCAAACTTTATCTTGCTTTAATTTTCGTAAAGTTCTACTGCAAATGCAGCTCGGCTTTACACAGCTACCTGGACAACCACACTTTTCTTCTTTCGCTGTAGGCAAATATTCATAATTTTTTTTAGAATATATACATGTTACCATTAGTAGATTTTTACCTTGCGATAAAAGTAACGTCTTCGGCAAATTCCTAAGCTTTCATAGCTACAGTTTAAATAATTTACCGCGTTCACTATACCGTGGATGTGCCACCAAAGTGTCACCACGTGGTTTGGGCGTGGTTTGCACACCTATACTTCGGCTCCCGTCCGCTGGGTCATGTAGCCAGTACAATGTCGAACCTTTATTTCACGGACAAATTGTCAGTCACGCTTCATTCAAATAAAAATTTCAAAACTGCAATTTGTTTTAAAATGCTGTTTTTTCTGCAAAACAGACAAGCTACTTTCAGTTCGAGTAGCACTGACGATAGACTTCCGTGTTACACATGTGTAACTTGCTTCGGCCTGTCATCTATTGGTCAAATATGCTCTAGGCTCTGTCTTTCTGTTAGGTAAGGTACGTAAGGAGTCATTTAAGTTTATGCTATATTATTTGCTTTGGACTAATAGCATACAACCTTTCAACTTATCTGTGTCTATGGAACTGCTCTATTTTTAGCGTCCCTTATCGGGCTTCGGCGTACAATTCTATTAGGAAGTCTGTGGAGATTTCGAGATACTTGATCGAGCCGTACCGTAGGGTTAGGGCCTTTGGACTAATGGACAGCCCTTATCACCAACCATGTGAGTCGATCGCTTTTCGACAGAAAACTATATTTATATGGTGTTGCACTGTTTACTTGACATTTATTATCAGACATTGCTTTATCAGCCGCTAGTGCGAGGCAAGTTTCAAAGGGGGAGAGGTTCTTGGCGTATCATGTAAAACATAAAGTGTACAAATATCGGTAAAAAGTGTGCTTTCCGAAACCAAATAAGTTGACAAGTTTGACTGGCGAAAGGCTTAATGTATTTTTTCCATCTGGACTTATCTATTTTCACTAGGTGACAATCAAACCAACCTTTCTTAGGGTAAGCTTATCCCTAAAATGAATGCGTTTAATTTGTCAACCCTCATTTTTTATTTTGATGTAACCACAAATACCACTTTGTCAACCACACACTCATTTCTGCGGTTTTGAAAGTCATCTTAACCGATGTTGATGATGTCCGTTTAATTACTCTTTGTAGAGAAATTCTAATCAGGATTCTGTTCTCACACAAAGCCGGATTGCCATTCACTGTTTTTCACCCGCGAGACTTAGCCTTCGTGACCTTACCTCGGTAACTAAGAGATCGGATTTTGTTCTTTTGAAAGGGCGCCTTTTCAGCGGTTGGCGTCTGCACGCCTTTATAGAAAGTATGAAAGTAGCCTTATTTTCTTGCATCAATTACGTCCATCATCTTACCGTCCAGTGCATATGCATACCGGGGTAGAACGAATTACACGTGAATTCGGGCATGTGGCAGTAATAGGAGGAATCAACAATGGCTGAAAGGGTGAGCAATAATGACTGATGTAAATGCTTGTAGCAGGAAAGGGGCTACTATTTGAAGTTCGATATGACCTTTACGATTTTTGTTGAATTTCGATTCTTCCAAAAATTCATTTCTAAAGGTGGTGTTTTGCCACCAGTCGAAGGAAAGCTCTACTGCTCGGCGTGTACATTGTACGTGTATTTAGAGACATATTGTGGCTTCCATCGCTAAGAGATCACGCCCGGGGGGCCCACGGTTTGAAAAGTTGCTTTATTCGGCCCATTTCTCGGCTGCTTTGCATTTGATGGGATTAGCATGGAGTGTATGTGGACAGAATTCAAAGGTTATATTTATGACAGACATCACAATGTCTTAAGAATTTCTGTCGGTTGAAATGTCACAGTAATACCAGGGCCGGATTAATGGAGTGCTTCTGTGAAAGAACTCACTGAACTGACGATAATTGGCAGTCATGTGACCCGGGTAACTTGACTTGACTGAAAGTTGTGGGTTCTACTTAGACAGGCCTGCGTGCTCGGAATGTTAGCCAGCCATATAACATATATGGCTCCATCCTTTCACTAATGGGTAAATAGATATATCCATATGACTGTCTTACGGGTAACGTCAAATTATTTCGTTTATGTAACTTACTCCGGTAAGATTGGTATAAAAATTATATGTTGAACATTGCAACATGTCCTGTCAGAATGTATTTGTGGAAACAGAGTAAGTTTTTTTATTGAATATTAATGGGCGTCTGATGTACTCGCCAACACTCACTCTCATGGACTTTGAGATCGAACTCGTCCAGTAAGTGTTTGATGTAGGTAGTGTTCAGAGAGGGCCGATGACTTCTGTATGCGGCGTTTGCGTTTGAAACGAGATACCAGATCACCTCACGTTCTTGAAGTTTCCATGATCACCACAGTACCGGCGAGTCTAAAAACAGACCCTACAAAGGTGGCATTGAGAGAAAGGTGAAGCACACTTCTGAAGGAATGTATAAATTTATGCAGGCGTCTGAAGCCTAAGGCCATTCCCATACATTACCAAGTGTTGTCGCATATCCAATTAGCCCACCTCTAGTGGAACTAATAGTCCCCGTGAATACCCTGTAACCCGGCCAGTGAATACCCTGTTACCCGGCCAGCCTTTCAACTCATTACACAGGGGGGTCACAAACGAGTACTCTAGCCGCTTAGTTAAGACGTATACATTTCTTTTGGCCATTGTAGAGTCCACTTGTTAGTGGTGAGAGAAGAACAAGGGAGTGGACAATTACCAATTCGTGGGATACTTTGAACACCGAAAACCGCATGGATAGCTACCAAGCCCTTACACGTCGTTACATAAAGAATTCAGCAATTTTTCTGTCATGTCTAAAGATATGATTACGCCAGGATTTAGCCTCTTCGGACAAAGACGACAAAACTTTGAGGTGAGACGCTTTTCAGAATAGAACCGTTCTGAATGTGTGTCCTTGAAAATCATCGATGCATTTATATTTTTCTCTTCGAACAATAAGCAATCACTCCTTTCGAGACTTGGGTTGCAAGATCTTCATTCAAAAGTCGATGAACAACTGACAGCGCGTGAAAACTAGGTGCGCCGTTCCACTGTCGTTCAAAATCTGCATCGTCAGGTGAGCAAGATTCCTCAATTATTGGCCGAAACTGTCGGGACAGTGGACGGTCCTTAGGTGTAAATGGTTTGTAATCAACAATAATTTACCCAGAATGTTCCCAATAAGCTGTACTGTTGCCATTCCGTTTCTTCGTTACAGCGTATCACCATTGCATGAAACAAGACCCTCATAATAACACGGCTTTCGTAAGTTAGCCCTTAAAGGTGATGTTGCTGGTAGACCTAATATGCGACTTGCTGTTGAATGAAATAGTTTGCTCATCTACTTGGCGATCTCTCCCGCCAAACTCACTTATGCTCTCAAACCTCTCACCTATATCTCCGCATATAGATCCTATCGCCCAAACAAAACACAGCAGGGCTCACCAGACATCTGGTTTTGAAGGAGTGGGCCTTGCTGTGACCAAATACGGACCTCTGAACCTTCACCGTGAGTGATGGATAGGTCATCGTCCGAGAAAGGAACATAGGTTTGATGTATGGCAAAATTTAATTTGTGTGTGTGTGTGTGTGTGTGTGTGTGTGTGAGAGAGAGAGAGAGAGAGAGAGAGAGAGAGAGAGAGAGAGAGAGAGAGAGAGAGAGAGAGAGAGAGAGAGAGAGATTCACAGCCTGCATGTTTTTGGAGTCTTACGCATGAAATATTTCCACAATCTCGTTTTTATCACACGGGAGAACAGCCTGTTAAACTTCAAATAGGCTAAATATTGAAGAGCCTACTTCTACGTTGAATGCCAGAAGTCGTTTAAGTTGACGTTATAACCATATTTGCAGCATGATAATAAACCAAGCACGTACGAGTTAGACCCTGAAACTCAAATAGTAAACACTCATGCAGGGATGTGTGGTCTGTCCTTTATTGTAACGGGTGCCTTTTCCTAACACTTGCGTACAATGTTATGCTCTTCTCACTCAACTATTGGACAAAATTAAACAGAATCAAAAGTGCACCTAAGGTAGTTCACAGTTGTTCGTCGGCTGCATGCTGCACATTCAGCGCCTCACAAAACGCGCGTATCGATAAATCGGCGTCTTTGAGCTGATTGCTTAGTCAGGGGTTAGCCGGGTCAAAATTTGCATAATAGCATCTTTTGATCAGACGCTTGAATACTGTTTGGCTTGACTTTCTCGCGTCGCTTTGATATCCATTAGTCGCTCTGTCTGCTCATTACCAATGCAGGCTTTAAGATATTTGCACTGATTGGATGGAAAGTCTAAGGATAAGCGTGAGTATATGATCATTTATTTTGAGGCATTCGTATCCGTTAACTATTAATCGATATTGTAGGTATATTTACCGACGCTCTACTTATCAGAGGTTCAGGTCTTTAATTTGAATTCAGGCTGTATCAGATGATTTTCCCTTAGAGGTCTCATTTCATTGAAAATCATTTCCATTTACCTTTGTCTTTACCACTGAGAAGTATTTTTTTCAATGTAATTTTACAATTTAGTTATCTTAAATGTAGAATGGATTCCATAACATTGCAACCAATTAACTTTCAGAGTATGGTCTCCTGCACCTCTAGGTGCAAACAGGCCACGTACAGAACTAGCTGCTTAGTCACCCAGGTGCACCGACAAGTCTGGCGCTCGTTTTCTCTTTGGTTATCTAGCTGTATGAGTGTTCTAGACATTATAAAGCTAGGTTACCAAAGACAAAAACAGATGCCGTAATTCAACTGAACACTCCTCGACAAGGGATAACTTATGTTTCAACGCGGATAACAACGTCAACCAGGGACAAACAAAATGTAAGCGAAGGCAAGAAACAATAGGTCTATCCACAGTTGTTTTAGAATGATAGGGCTATCTTCCCCGAGCCGTCTCACTTCAACGAACGTAGATGACAACTTGCAAATCACGTTGTCTTTCAAATCATATTAGTTTATTCCCTCGACAGGAGGGGTGTAAACCCACTCTTTAGAAGAGCTGTTAAGAGAAGGAAAATTATGATAAGAAGGGAAAGTAGAAATACGCGCGTAAAAAGCAAGTCAGCATATACTTGAGATCTCTAAATTGGCTGTAGGCGATCAGGCGCAGGGGAGGTATCAAAGGAAAAGAAGGTAATGCGTGGATTGTTTCAATCCAGAGAGATAGAGACAATCTGACCGCCAGAACATTCTTTGTGAGGTCGGCTTTTCACGTTACATTCGTTGTCCCCATCACTCTTCATCTTCTGTCTGGTTTACAACACCTTTCCCTTTCTGTAACTTGATAAATTAACGGCTTCAAACTACTTTAGCACATATCTCACGGGCGAATAATACAGCTGCCATGATACGGATGATGACTTTGTGACGATGTGACGAGACTTATGATTGGCCTGCCACCCCGCAGAATGGCTTGTAACCTTGCATTTCAGTGAGCCATAGTTACATCTTACTTTGCATAGGGACATCGACCTATTTGCTGTTCATCTGTTTGTATCCAAAACATTTATGAATATCTAAAATGTTCGCAAAGTGACATATTCATATATTGTTGCAAGCACATGAAAGCTTTCAATCATATAATGGCTGGTCAACACATTACATGACAGGGGTGTTGCTTTCCTTGTTTAGGGATACCAATGAAATAAGCTAGTACGAGCATCAAGAGTAATGGACTTAAACTTTTGCTCAAACTTTCCTCAATGAAACTTTCAACCATTCTCTTACCAAATCAACAATAAAAATCGGAGATCACTATGCAAAGTTTGGAACTAGCGAAACAAATTACCCAACATTTTGCGATCTTCGAAATTCAAAATGGCCGCCATTCCAGTGTTAACTCCATTGGGGAAAGATTGAATTTTGGATTTTCGAAAAACTACGCCGTTGAACGTTTTACTCTCTCCAAGAGCTTTAAAATGAACTCCCACAAATGGCAGATTAGAAAAGAATTGTAGAAATTTGAGAGTCCGACTATCTCTCCCCGAGATGTGTTCTACCTTAAAATCGAGGAATTCATGTCCTTCTTTGATGTTAGAAAAATTGGCTTCGGGAATCCTTGAAACACCTCACTGTTAAATGAAAATGTCGTCAGAATTTTAGACAATATTATCCTGGAGATATTTCATATTTTGCTGGTATTAGGACCAAGACATATTTAGCATGAACGTTCATCGATATGCAGGCTGACGTTTCTCATAAAACTAAATCCAAAATTGGAAATATGACTACGTATACCTTCGTCTGGATCGTTGGTAAATGAGTGAATGGCTAATGATAGAAGGTGATGATCAAACGTTTCACTCAAACAGGTGCTTTTAACTGGTCAAGTAACATACCGCAAAATGTCCACATTAGCTCCCCTGTGCTCTGCAAACACTTGGACAAGCTTGCATTACCTTAACCATTTGAAAACGCCCAGTTAAAGTACCCATTCAACAGGTGCAATGGCATCGTTTTGAATCGAAAGGACCACTCAACGAGGGACCTGACGAGTTTGTACAGGTTTACAAACTCTGAGAAAATGACGTCAGTATGGGCCGCAGACTTTACCATTAAACATAAACCATTGTATGTAAGTCTGCCAGGAGCTCTTACCAGTCCAAACGTGTACAGAAATTTACAATAAAGGTAAACGTGTCCAAATTTTATTAACTCCAGATGGCATCCAATGGTATTCTCAGGTATATTCGCAATTGTAGGAATATTATTAGCAATCGAAGCCGAAAATGCCTGAACTGAAAGGTTTTGATTTATCTGAACTCAAAACATCGTTCGTTGCATTTACTCAGTTGCGACGAAATTGAAATTTTAAGTAATGCAATTTCGCATATCTTTCCAAAGCTTATGTATGGAATAGGTGATACAGAGAAATTTGTTTGCTTCATGCAACGGCTCTTTAACCCGGTCTGGTTTTTATTTGTGAAGTTTATCAATGTCTTTCGAGATACTTAACCACGTCTTAGGCGCTCAATGCTGGCTGCAGATTCTTTTTCAAAAATATCTCCCAAGACGTGATATCAGTGGTAACCAATGAGTACATGAAGTACCCAATTTTTCAGACAATTTTTAGAACAATCTTCTGAAATCGGTGCCAGTATTCAAAAAGTATGTATTTTTTAGGGTTTTGGGCATAACTAATTTGCGTAAAATTTGAATCCTTATAAAATTCTTTATTTTAGCTAATCACAACGCACCGACATTTTCAAATTTCTTTATAGTCAACAATTTACATCCTGAGATAAATTTAAATCGTACATAATGACAACAGAAAATGGCCCGTCTGAGCTATCCTGGCTTCATAACAGACTCCTATTAAAATGCACCGTACGTTTCATGGCATTCAAAACACCAGGTCCTTGAAAAGTCGTGTAATGCCTACAACGTACACGAGTCAGAGAACATTGTCTGATAGTATCTATCCATCTCAAGTGAATAAGAGAAAAAAATATTAATAGACAGTCAACGTAATGGCTGTTGTTGTAGTTGTAGCAAAGATGCTGTCGTTAAGAGTGCTGCTTGGTATATCCATAATGGTGACTTTTGGAAGAAAACAAGTGACAACTGAAATCATCTACGGTTCAATGCCCCCACTTTATGACCATTGAAAGCGTTCGGCTTCTTCCGTTTAGACCTCAATTGATAAGGCTTCATCAGTCCGTCCCACCTTTCCCACGCTCTGCACCAAAGCTAATTTCGGTAACCAGGTAAGTCGGAGAAACGCCATTCCAAATCTCGTCAATTACAGAACCTGTCAGCTATTAATGTGTTCGTAATGGGTCCACGGTAAAGGTCCAGACAGTCGCGGACAGCACTGTTTCTTAATTTAGGGGACCCCAATTAGTATTCTTGGCATGGTCAGCATGGACCTTGGGAATTATCAAACCTATAGACTGTCTTTTAAATAGGCCAACAGTTTAGTCTTTTAAAGGAGTTTTTGAACCCCCTGGCTTTCTTTGAAGTACACATCTAGCCCGTTGTCAAATGCCTAACGTTTCGCGCCAATTTCTCAAAATCGTAAAATTATATTCTTTTTCGGAATTCACAGACAAAATAAATTGAAGATCCGTTGGTTTTCCGATCGATCGTTGTGCCACGAGACGAAATGTGCAGTTAGGAAACACCTTGAAAACCGTGAAATTACCATAACCACATAGCGCGTTTACAGCAACGTGGCGAAACCTGGTGTCAAAGCAGCCCTGGCTCAGAAACTCAAGGTCACGTGACAATTAAAAAAAGTGCGCAAACCAATACCAACGTACATCGAGATCAGAAGTTTAGCATGGGCTTATCGCTAAGCCTCTTTTGGGTTTACTCCTGACCTTCGGTGTTTCCTTCTTACCAAATTTTTCACACATCGTCCTCCACCAGATGCAAAGGTACATATCATTACTGACAAAAGCACATCGATAATTCAACATCAGTCAATATCAGGACGACACTACATTTCCACCTACGTCCAAGGTAGCCTTAAGTTTGTCTACTTTTGCGGAAAACCAAATTTGCTCTCAAAAGGCAAATTTACTCTAAAATAGTGTACTTGGAAAATGAATGAGTTGCATTCATTTATGAAAAAAAAGACGTTCAGAATAAAGGCGACGAAAAGACACTTGCTTGAAAGTTTTCAAAACTTGACTGAGCACAAACTGTAGTTTAAGTTGTCCGTACGTTGTTAATACATTGGAAAATTATCATTACCACAAATGTTGCTTTCCACATCACAAATTGTCACATCAAGTCAGAGAGAGAGAGAGAGAGAGAGAGAGAGAGAGAGAGAGAGAGAGAGAGAGAGAGAGAGAGAGAGAGAGAGAGAGAGAGAGAGAGAGAGAGAGATGTATACCCATTAAGATGTTGGCAGTCTTTCCAAGGGAGGGTAATATCAAGATGTTTGCAGTCTTTCCAAGGTAGGGTAATATCAAGATGTTGGCAGTCTTTCCAAGGTAGGGTAATATCAAGATGTTGGCAGTCTTTCCAAGGTAGGGTAATATCAAGGCCTTCGTCCTCGACAAAACCATCAAGGAATAGAAAATAACTAATCGTCACCTGTTTTACTTGTTGTTTAGTGTATCAAACATAAATTGATGAAATTATATTTCAGAAAAATGGGCTCAAAAAGTCAGGCTGCTGGCAGTTTTAGGTAGTAAAGATTAAAGGAATACCCATGTACTTGTATTGTATTTTGGTGTATGTCTGTGCATGTCACAACTCGGAGCATGAAAACCACCGAGAAAGATGACAAAATGGTTTGTCTTACCGTGAGCGGAGAGGGACACTATCTTTATATTTCATTCTTGTGTGTTGTTTTATCGGCATTGTAGCCCGCCAAAACCGCCAGAGATGTCTCGAGGTAGTAAGCGCTCGAAACTGAAATTTTACTTTTGCTCTAACTTTCCTCAACGAAACTTTAGATCATCCACTTTTGTATTAACGAATAAAAACCAGGACCGACTGTGCAAATGTTGGTGTTAGAGAACAAATTATGTAAAATGTATTGATATTTTGCAATCACAGTGACTCCATCGTTATCTTAATCTATTGGCAGGAATTACATTTTCGATTTCACCAAAAACAAGACGATGAAAACCTGAGTTTCTCCATAAGCTTCAAAATAAGTGATACATTACAAGCATAAGATTAGCAAAGAATTGTTAAAATTCACGGAATATCTGAATATCTGCCCAAGAGTGCATATTCTGCCTTTCATTCGATGACATCATTATGTCGCGCGGTAGCACTTCTATGAGACCATAAGCACCGTGACGAAGGATACGACTGATCGATATGTGACCCAATCAAAGCTTTTTATTCTGCTTTCGGCATAATAGTGTCGTCGTTAATAAGTCTATCCATCCGTATAAAAGGCAGCAAATTTGCAAACCACAAATACGTATATCTAGCAAACTATGGGCGCTTCGTTCCCGTTCAATGTTGACTGAAGTGGTCATGTATGTTTCCGGCGCTTTAGGGAGTGTAGAACAAATCCTGTAGTCACTTGTCATGATCCTGTAGTCACTTGTCATGATCCTCGTTTGTCGCTACTGTAGTCACTTGTCATGATCCTCGTTTGTCGCTACATCTGACAGTACGGTAATACTTTTAAACACATTACTATAAATCGCGAGGTGTCTCGATTAACGTTGTATATATTAAAGGATTCAAAAATCCATGTGAATAGATTGATAAGAAATAATTCCTTTGATCATTAAGGTAAATTTTGTCCACTTTCAGGCATATTATAAAGCAATCTGGGTGTGCCTTGAACGTAAAGAAATCCTGGAGGGCAAGAAACTATCGTTCATGCAACCAGTTTTCGACATGGTCTTTTTTCTTCGGTGAAAGAAAGTTCTGGCCAAAAGAACTCACCTTTTTAATGTTGTTTTGGCGCGATTTCTATAGAAGCCAACATAGGCTTAGCTCTATATGTGAAACACAAAGAAGATACAAAAAGAGGGTTCCTTCTATTATGAAATGTGATTCCATAATTTCTGGGTTTTATTGAAGCGTTTTCCCGACAAAGGGCATAGTTAAATGCTGTGATGGTATGGTTGTGTCGTTAACACTCTTTGTAATGTCAAATACAACCTCGTCTACGTTGTGTTGTTGGTCTGACAATGGACTCACTTAAAGTCATAGCTTCTAACGTCGTTTGATGACAGATCCTAAAGATCAGCGCCTCTCATTTCGTCACATAGGTGTACTTTTGTATGTTATATTTCAACTTCGCCTTACTCTTCGCATACTAAACATCCGACTACCAAACATCGAGAACTTGTGCGTAAGTATCGTAGGCTATAATCCTGATAGCAATGTAAATGGTATTCTTACCATCTTTCATGGCGAGTTGGCATCTGGCAACGAGACACAACAAAGTTTGTCAACCAATTTATCTCCATCTGTCAATCCTCGGCCGTCAAAAAGTCATCATTGCAGTGTGGATATGGACGGTACAGCGTTAAAAACGGATATTTTAAGCATGATCAAAAATACTCTACCGGTAAACCAATGAAATTTTCCCGCCACTTCGATGAGATAAGACTGAAAATCTCTCTTTTTGTATTTTCGTCTGGTAGATCATCTACAACTTTTTCTTATCTCCTAATCAATAAAGCGATGTTAGATACCTCAAATTATGTGATTTTTCCTCTTTCTGTAGTGGTGTTTAAACTTAGCTCTGGACTTAATCTTTTCATATAGCATCAGTAAAATTCATACTTAAGAAGCACATATCAATAGTTTAACTTAGAAAAACAGCGTTGCAGAGTTGTTGCTTTATCACATCCACCTTATTGATCCTTACAGTTTCTACACCCCTGTAAACGAATGCCACTTTATTTTGATTATCATGTGGCCTTTCTTGTGCTTTTATAAACCTTTCTTGGAATGAAAAGTCTCAAAATTCATAGATTAATGATCAGTGCGATACGAAATTCGGTATGTGGTTTTTCCTAAGGGCGGAGTGATTAAAAGTGCTCTACTTTGTTTACTCGGAAAACAAAAATGTCAAACAACCCATGACCTTCCTGATCTGACAGCAATCGTATCCTTTCATAAAAGTTTCAAATTGTGCTCGCTGTACGCTGGTGAAGAAGAGGAGAGGGTCTCCTTGGTCAAAATAGTGACGGATAGACACAAATAAGGACAATTTATTCAATCTCGACTCTCCTTTGTCACCTCCGGGAAGTCAGTCTGATATTCGAGACTACGGACTGGGCAAACAAACTATACTAATATGACGTTTAGATGAATATGCCATGGTAACAAGAAATGTTGATCATGCTAAGGTCGTTGATATATTTCATTGATTAGTTTTTATTTTGTCTGATTTTAGGCAAAAGTGTTTGTACAAATTAATTTTTTGCGAGTATATTTGTTTCTGGGTATTTCTTATGAAAACTGTCCTTCAACGTCGCAGTTCGCCGTCTTCGAAAGAATACAACAACTTGGAGGTACCCAAGAATACAACAACTTGACCAATCATATGAAGGAATAAAAATAACTAAAGGTCTTGTTATGACCAGGAACAGATAGTGTACATGTGTACGCGAAAAAAGTGACAAAACTGCAGAGATGCTGACGAGAAATAATAAAAATACAGCTTTGCACTGTTACATATGCCGAAGTCGATAAATCTCGGAACTTTTTTGCAGATCTCTGGGCTTTGGTTAAAAGCTGATCCATACAGAGGTCTATAGAAAGATATATTACACCACATGGCAGAAATATTTGAACTGATTTAAGTTTATATACATAATATAATATAAACGAAAACTGAGCGAACGAATGAGAGGTTGTGTATGCACAGGCTAATTCAAAATTGGACGAATTACTGAAACTCACCAATCCGCGTTCATCAATAGACCTTTGAAATAAAGTTTTGGTTGTTAAAATGAAACGCTATATTTCCAAAGGAAGTCTGATAGAGGCTTTGATCGAACAACACATCACCGGAGGATCTTACATCGACAAAAACGTGTAATTGGAGGAATGTGAAGGGCATCACCAGAAACTCGGTAACATTATTATGCACAAATAAACGAAAAGGTACAGACATAGTTGGTAGTTCTCTGGTGCGAAAATAAAATTATGACGGCTCTATTAAAACTTAGAACTTCGCAAGTGCAACAGAAACGTGAACTTAATGCCCCACTTTTTTCTCCGATCCTCTTGCCTCATTTAAACCTCTTAGTTTTGAGTAACTTTGACCCAATTTAAATTCAGCAACGTAATCCTTAAAAACGAAATCAACTAAAGAAATTGTTTATTGTTCGAGATCGATTATGCCAGAAACACGTTAATTTCATTTTTGTTTTGGTGACTTGAACTTTATTGTCTTATATTTGTAGTAATTTTAACGTGTTGTCTCCATTGCCTTACTTTATTGAAAGATAAGTTGAAACGAGTGTTCTCGATTTCATTTGGAAAGCAGTGTCTGCTGACATTTCAAAGAGAGCAAGATTCGATGAAAGAGACTAAGGTGCGAGTACTTGCAGCGTTGGATGGGTGTAAACCTTGGGTGTGAACAGCTAAAACGTTGGATTCTTGAAAATATATTATAGTGAAGAGTTATTTTCTGTGTGATGGACTTCAATCTAGCTTAGATCACGGATCGTTACCCCTGAATTGGTGTCATCCCACACTTCATGAGTAATGGCACAATTCGACAGGTGGTCTTTCATAGGGCAGAGACAAGCATTAACTCAACATTTTTACTGTGGTTTTACGACTTATCCGGACACCAAACTTACTAATTACCCAGCAACTTCGCTGATGATATTGAGACTTTGATCGGTAATTACCAAAGCACTTTGGTAATTCACCTCAAACTTGATACTTGATCTGGCTGCATGAGGGCTCCATGGGGTACACAATGTGTATCCAAAGTCACTGATAAGTATCATACTAGTGCCATAAACTAATTTGTGACCAGGGGTTGGCATTCCACTGAACAGCATTCCTTAGTAAAACCAACATATGTACATGTGTGCTGTTCATCCATGTTACATGTAAAACTCAACTACGGAGAGGTTTAGAAGAGTATAATGGGTCACTAGAGTTTGTTAAATTACTTTTCAGAGCAGAAAAACTATTACTAACATTAAAACAAGGGGACATTGGAATTCCTGTTACAGTATTGTGAGGAAAATCCTACGTTATCCAGTTTATTTATAATTCTATGACCCTCTGTCTCCGTCACCTAAATACAATAGTCCCACTCTGCGCATCCGCCATTGGTTTTCCTCCTCTAAAACCTGCAGTTTCATTTGTTTGAAGCATCTATCCTCTCATCTTTGAAGAGTTTTTACCAGTGACTATTACAACTTTCACTGCCAGTTGTTGTATTCATAAGATGCAGACCATTTGATACTGAGTACACTGAGTTGCAGGCAATGCAGATGCCACTTCACAGTTCACACTGTGCTGTTGATCGGCAAAGTACAAGACATCTTTGTTTCACTTTTTTTTTATTTCAAGATATATATGATTCATGTGAAAATTTTACCAAATGTCACTGATGGGATTGTGTTTTCAATTTCATTTGATGCAGGGATATAAAATACTGTGTCAGTTTAGCTCAAAATCGTTGCTGAGTTTTGCTGCCTTTTGGCAATAGTTGTCTATCAGCATAAATGTGATCGAGGAATGCCAGTTCATGGAGATACAGAGATTGAAAATCTTTTCTGTATTCGAGCTTCTTTTACAATTTCTTCAGGTGTATGTCGATTTAGGAAAGTGATTGAAAGTTTGAGAGGTGTTCAATAATTGTGCCTAAATCAGCACGAATTGAGCGGAAAAAGTATTTAGGTAGGACTGTTCAATCAGATATGATGTCCATTGACTGAAGTTACAGAAATATTTTGGTGCAGTGGGCAGGTTTACTGCATTGCAAGTTGTATTTGTCCTGTGCCATTTTCATCACTTTGTTCAGCAATTTTTGTATGGGTACACTGTTGAATACTTTGAGTGCAAACTCATGTCTCAAATTGGTTTATGCTATCACTGTATGCACTGTGGCTGTCAGCGTCTGTGTTTACACTTTGCCACCCATGGAGTTACTGCAGCCAGATCAAGTATCAAGTCTGAGGTGAATTACCAAAGTGCTTTGGTAATTACTGATCAAAGTCTCAATATCATCAGCGAAGTTGCTGGGTAATTAGCAAGTTTGGTGTCCGGATAAGTCGTAAAACCACAGTAAGAGCAGAACTCTCTTGAGATTTGGTGACTAGGGCAGGCTTCTGACTTAGTCGTAGATTTGGTGGCTAGGGCCGGCCATGGAGTTCTGACTTAGTCGTAGATTTGGTGGCTAGGCCAGGCCATGGAGTTCTGACTTAGTCGTTTTAAACAGCTAACATCACCCTTACTACAGACAGGGTAAAATTTATTAAAATTAAGAAAATTTTAAATCCAAAGTCACCATTGTCCACCCTAAGTGTGCAAGTCGCTTGGCTATTCGGACAGCACACACGAGCGGAATAAGACGTTCATTTTTCGAGCGGATATAGCTTTTTTAATGTCGATTTGTGGAAATCCATATATCTTAAGGGTGACTGTACAAAAGTCAACTGCTTCCGTGGCGTTTAATTCGATTCAAAAACTAGACTGAACAACATGCAAAATAGGAATGAATGTAATGTGGAAATCGGGAACGGCTTGCGTCCAACTTTGAAGACGGCTGTATTTGCACAAAAATAATAAAATGAGCAAATCACATCTTGGATTTTGCACACTATGAATTCTTCTGGAAGAACGGTACAGTCACTTCAACTTTAGCTTTCATGTAATGGGTTTGGGGACGATGGATTCACAAAGATTCGTACTAATCACACGGGTCTGATTGTTGAATTACAATTTTTTATGGCCGCCTCGGACTCCCATTGACCCATTGTACAGATTAAACGCGGACAAGTAGTTGGTCTTCAAAACCTTCTATGACTTTATTAATCATGTACACCTGCGAATATCTGCACAAACTGTAACGCTGACGCAAAATTCCTGCCTGAACCACGAACCATAAAGTTCACTCTCTGCAGTTATGATACGTCAATAGATTCTTGACGGCAAAAAATAACTTGTAGTTGTCATAAAATATCGCAAAGCGCGGAAAAGTACAAACAATTCTTCCCTACATCATGTAGAAGAATGAATTACTTTTGTTTAAAAGATTCTCCGTATAGTTGCTTGTCTCAACATGTTTTAAGGAGTAATTATAGTTTAGTCGTTCTTCCAATTCTTTGAGATTTTGATTTCAGGGTTACCAGCTTTTATGCTACTTCATGTCTAACTCAGGGGGTTAAAGTTCACAACACAGATACCGACGCACTGGATGTTATAGCCAGGGCATTGTGTCTAAAGCATAAGTGACCACACTCAAACACAGCTCTCTGTCCAAGGTTTGTCATCCAGGACATCCCTTCACCTAAGAAATCGTACGAGGGCTTTTATTATCGCGGCACTTTGGTGGTTTGCTTTGTCACCGAGACGGTCTTTTCAGACCTGAGCCGGTACATTATCTTTAACTTGTTCATCCCGGGACGGTTTGCCATGAAGAGCACTTGGCACGGTGTCAAAATTGTCTACCGTCTCGGTTCCTCTGTTCAGTGGAGCTTGATCGAACTGGCGTATCTCATTTCAAGCCACAATGAACTGAGAATACTTTCTGGTCAATGAAACAAAGAGAGCGTAAGGTTTGATAGTAAAGGTCAGAACTGAAAAGGTGGTTTGTGTCACCAGCTGAATCTACCACAGAAGAGAAAATTCACCTGATGATGTTAATGAGACACTTGTTAGTGGAATTCAAAATATAAGTAATCGGGTATTGTCCGTCTCAGTATTCATCTCAGAATGAAAAGTTAAGGTGTTTGCAAGATCCTCAGAGAGAGAGAGAGAGAGAGAGAGAGAGAGAGAGAGAGAGAGAGAGAGAGAATCTTGTGAAACCACCGTCCCTCCACCCACGAGGGAGGTGCTGAAACTGGTCACGATCCACCACCGTCCCTCCACCCACGAAGGAGGTGCTGAAACTGGTCACGATCCACATACATAAAAAGGGAAAAAAAGAAAAGAAAAGAAATTATGAACTTTCTAAAATATCGAGAAATTTTGGATCGTCATCCTTAGTTCATGCAAAATGCACGTCAGTTGTTAGGTGGTTGAGATCGTCCGCTCGCACGGGTCTGTTACTTCCCACCAACTACATCCAGCAGAGGACAAGAGCAGGTGTGAGACCTTGGCAAGCGAAGATATTTGGTTGGTAGCGTTTACGACATTGGAACTTAGGCATTCACATAGACAAGCACGCACATACGTACAAAAATGTAATGCTTGAAGCCTGACATAATGGTATTCGTTTATGCAAAGTGTAATAAAGATTTTTAGGTACGCAAATTCGAAGATTTGTCACTGAGAATGCAGAATGTCTCTGCTCATGAACTATATAAACACATCAAAAGGAGAACTTTGAATGAGTATAAAAACGCATATTGCTACTGTCACCAATCGTCTAGGCCAGGTATACCATCCTTTGAAGATGAAGAAATTATTACACTATGTTACGGTACTATAACATATTCAAAGATTTCGGTAATTAAACTCGCCAATCAGAGGATGTGAAATTACTCAAAGCACCGAGACACTGAGATGTCATGATGATGTGTGGAAACACTGCAATGACCTGTCACCAGTTATTTATTAGTTTGTCCTTACACACACTCTAAGAACTATACATTTTTGGACAATAACTTTGCATTCTCGAAGTATGCCTGCTTGTTATTACGTTATCCAATCAATAAATGCTGTTTTCAGATACTACAACTTATCAAGGTGGAAAGGTCAAAGTGGCAGCACATGATCAGAAACAGAGACAGACCATTTAGGTGAACGTATGATATGATTTCAAACTGAAATACAGGAGTTCCGTATGCAGTTACAGGTGGCGGCATATGATTTGACTGTTTTAAAAGGCTGTACTTCAACACAGAAAACAGCAAACACAAAAATCATTGTGTGACTAGCATATCAATCAAGCAAGTGGTGCGGTCGAATGCATCACTGCTGACCTCATGTAAGGTGAACATGTCACATTAAAGTGCGTTTTCGTCTGATAGTTACTCCTGCGTGTCTAGCCCTCTACCTGGCTGGGTCATTGTGTACATTCAACATTGTTGCCACTGAGGACATAACCATTGGTGATAAATTGGTCGGGTCACTGGTCAGATAGTCTGTCCCAGCATGTCATTGACAAAGTGTAAATTCTTTCTGAAACTGTAAAAAGGTTGAAAATGGAATTATATCTTGTACAGTTACTATTTCAACAGGATGACTTTTTATATTTTATTCCTTATTCACAGGGAGCACAATTACAGGTACCAGAGAAGAAGTGAGAGGTGAATGAACTATTCATAGCACCATACCGGTAGTTATGCTGCATTCTTGAACTCACCATCCTTTAGTAGTGAGTCTAGTACCCTACCAACTGTGCCACCAGGCCCAATTCCAGCTTAACTTTTTTACTTTGTAACTGTAAGAAATCTCACAATGGTATCATGCATATCACATCTCAGTTCACTCTGCTTCATACATGTATCATTGTATGTTTATTGTACATCACCATTCACAATAACATATTTTGCTGATTAAAAGCATCGACTGAAACAAGAATAAATAATGGTCTTACTACAATATGGTGCAAATTCATAAAAAAATTGAACTAACATAATTCTACATCCATGCATTGCTTTTAGAAAACCAACTTGCTATTTGTACATTACCTACAAGTGATTGGTCAATGCAAAATGAGGCAGGCAGCATACTGACCAATGATCAGGGTGCCCTCTAAGTTGATTTCATTTTGTCACCCAGTCAGATGTGTTCTCTATGAGCCAAGATGATTTAACTTATTTCATGGATTACTATAGAATGGACTCAGAGGAACTTCATTTGTAAATCGACCTTTGCGCACGTTGCCGTCTTTTTCAGGTCCGCTTTTGTGGACCTCGCTTGCTTTTTCGACGGTACGGAGCGCGAGCACCGGCTTTGGTCTGCTCGACGTGTTTGCCGTACCGATACATGCGGAGTTCAAAACGCTGAGCATAATGTTGAAGATAGCCCATGCGCACTATACCGCCAAGCCTATACATAATCTCTGCGTGTTTATCAAAGATATCGTGGTCAGTAATCTGCGACCGTTAAGACAAAAGGGAAATAATGGCACGCGGTGTAGCTGATAATTTGCCATTTTAGTAATATTCAGGAATTTCCTGGTACGATGTGACCCATCACCTTTCCCCAAAAGAAAGACCCAAGTCAGTGGTTCAGATTTTGAAATTAAAAAAAAATTGACCTTTGAACCTGAGTCGCATCGTTAGTTACAGTGTATTTCAACATTCATTATGGGAGAAGAAAAGTTTTTCTTAAATAAAAGTGAAAAATATTATCAAAGGATGGAGCTATTACCCCTTTATACAGTCCTGGGTCACACAACATTCCATTATTTTCTACGCCCTTGTTACAAACTAACCAAACCAACCAATGGGATTGCTGCTTGATGATCACATGATGCATACGGAAATAACATTATGTACAAGTAGGCCTATGTTGTAAAATTGACACTTGAAACTGGAGGAGGATTGTCTAAGCTTCTTCAAGTTCAACCAACACACCACCACAATCTTTTGGATGGAGGAAGATAACTGGTTTTCCATGGGCACCTATTCGTGGTTCTTTACCCAGAGATCTGATTTTGTGAGCTGCTAGATCTTTCATTGCCTCTTTGATGTTATCCACCTGAAAAACAAAACAAAATGAAACAATGTACAGCTGTGATATTTTCAGTGCAGTGGCAAAATGGTCACTTTTGGACAATCATAGCAATAATAAAATGGAGCAGAATGGGTGTTATTGTTTCTTGAGTAAAGTTCAAAGGTTATCTCAGTTTCAGTGGCAACAACACATGACTATCTTATTGGTCCTGAATTTGACAAAGAACAGGTTACTATTGCATTGAGAACTTTACTATTTACATGCATAATTGGCTGTTGTTCTTACAATTCCATAGAAATGAACAACAAAATACTAATTGTGTCTTGAAAGATATTTCTTCACTGTTACATGTATCAGAGTGTTTTGTATTGATTACTGCTTGGCAGTTTTAATTCTGAAATGCCATATATAAGTCCAGTCCATTGGTCACAGTGCATTACTGCTATCTTCAGAAGGATTTATATCATTGTAAACACATACAGATTTATTTTGTGTTTGCACCCTAAATTGCTATGTAGGAAATTGCCAGCTATGGTGATACTGATAAGACTATTTGTAATCTGTGTTAATATGTCATTGAATATTCATGAGCTCTCAATTCAGACTAATCTTTAGGTTTGTAGTTATTGCTGATATAAGGAACTGGCATAGTGCCACCTGTTGGAGTCAAAACCACAACACATTTGTGTCGGAACCTACATTAACTTGAAGATAAGTGAAATGCACAGTAATTGGACATGGTGAATGGTGAATGAAAACTCATGGTTCAAAAATAGTTATGTGTTAAAAATCTATCATTGGTCAGTTGAAGCAAAGGGAACTATGGAAGTTACAGGGTCTGGTTTCCTTGTCAGAAGGTGCTCTCAGGAGATTGATACAACCCAAGATTCAAAAATCACATTAGTTACAGACACTTGGATTGATCATCAGAAAAGTTGTGACATATCAATTAATCTACAATTTTAAGCTTTAATATTCAAAACATTTATGATTGAAGTCAGTTTTGATTCTTGTCCTGGTAGTGGTCAGTATTTTGACATTTTAAGATCAATGATACACAGCAGCATTTTGAAAAATTTGTGTCATTCAGGATCAGAGAGTGGCAAACTTAAATGCATGTATCATGGAATGTGAGTTACACAATGTATGCACAGCACACCCATACAATTGCAATGTGAGTTACACAATGTAATCACAGCACACTCATTCAATGGCAATGTGAGTTAGACAATGTATGCACAGCACACTCATACAATGGCATTGTGAGTTACACAATGTATGCAAAGCACACTCATTCAATGGCAATGTGAGTTAGACAATGTATGCACAGCACACTCATTCAATGGCATTGTGAGTTACACAATGTATGCACAGCACACTCATTCAATGGCAATGTGAGTTACACAATGTATGCACAGCACACTCATTCAATGGCAATGTGAGTTAGACAATGTTATCACAGCACACTCATTCAATGGCAATGTGAGTTTCACAATGTACCGGTATGCACAGCACACTCATTCAATGGCAATGTGAGTTACACAATGTATACACAGCACACTTGTTCAATGGCAATGTGAGTTAGACAATGTTATCACAGCACACTCATTCAATGGCAATGTGAGTTAGACAATGTTATCACAGCACACTCATTCAATGGCAATGTGAGTTACACAATGTATACACAGCACACTCATTCAATGGCAATATGAGTTACACAATGTATGCACAGCACACTCATTCAATGGCAATGTGAGTTACACAATGTATGCACAGCACACTCATTCAATGGCAATGTGAGTTACACAATGTAATCACAGCACACTCATTCAATGGCAATATGAGTTACACAATGTATGCACAGCACACTCATTCAATGGCAATGTGAGTTTCACAATGTATGCACAGCACACTCATTCAATGGCAATGTGAGTTACACAATGTATACACATCACACTTATTCAATGGCAATTTGAGTTACACAATGTATACACAGCACACTTATTCAATGGCAATGTGAGTTACACAATGTATACACAGCACACTCATTCAATGGCAATGTGAGTTACACAATGTATGCACAGCACACTCATTCAATGGCAATGTGAGTTACACAATGTATGCACAGCACACTCATTCAATGGCAATGTGAGTTACACAATGTATACACAGCACACTCATTCAATGGCAATGTGAGTTACACAATGTATGCACAGCACACTCATTCAATGGCAATGTGAGTTACACAATGTATACACAGCACACTCATTCAATGGCAATGTGAGTTACACAATGTATACACAGCACACTCATTCAATGGCAATGTGAGTTACACAATGTATGCACAGCACACTCATTCAATGGCAATATGAGTTACACAATGTAATCACAGCACACTCATTCAATGGCAATATGAGTTACACAATGTATGCACAGCACACTCATTCAATGGCAATGTGAGTTAGACAATGTATACACTGCACACTCATTCAATGGCAATGTGAGTTAGACAATGTATACACTGCACACTCATTCAATGGCAGCATCAATTTATCCTCTTCTGTAAATTTAATATATGAAACAACATAATAAGTGAACATCAAAATGGAAGCCAGTATTGTGCCACTATGACAAAGACAGAAATATATTTTCAAGCAAAGATTTGATGCAATAATATGTGCACAAAGGATGCACAAGGACATTGGCGCAGCGTATCACCCGAAGCGAAGCGGAGGGCGATGCATGGTGCCAATGTCCGAGTGCATCCCTTGCAGTATTTTCATGATAACCTAATTATCATTATTATACATTAGTCCGTGGGCTAGAGGGGGTCTACGTGCACCCCCCACACAGGATAACAAACCTGTATTTTTCAGAAGCCTTGGGATCCCTAGAATACGAAATGGAATTTTAACAGAAAAAATATAGGGATGGAATAGCTGTTATGGTCATGTTTTGAAGGGTACCGCAAAATCACGATTTTGCAACCCAATTGCATTTTCGTCAAATTTGTCTTCTTGTAAGTCATCTGCTGAGCTTATTTTTTAACATAACCTCACTTGTTTGGTAGCATTAGAAAGGCAATTTATTCTTCTTTAAGATGATATATTGCAACATGCAATATATTCTACAGTTTTTGTGAAATATGACCAAAACTTACCCCATACCCCAAAGTTTAACATTGCAAATTAGAGTAAATCTCAAATTATACCAATTTTTTAGCTAGGCAGAATAAAAAATCCAATTCTTTGTATAAAATTGGTTTTATTTGGTACAGGGATATGTCGGAAATATGAAATAGACTTTTAACAGAAAAAATATTGGGTCTCTACAGCTGTAACAATCACATTTTGAAGGGAACCGCAATATTACAGTGTTGCAGATTTGCATGCATTTTTGTTAAAGCTGTCTTCATATTAGTCATCTGCTGAGCTTGTTTTTGAATATAATCTAACTTGTTAGGTATCATTAGAAAGATAATTAACTAGTCTTTAAAATGACATATTGTAACATGCACTATCCTGTATAGGATTCATGAAATATGACCAAAACTTACCCCATACCCCAAAGTTTACATTGATAATTGCAGTCATAGCTAAAATCAAATTCTACCAATTTTTTAGCTAGACACAAAAAATCTGGCCATTTTTGCTATTAAATCTGTTTTATTTGGTACAGGGACATGTCAGAAATATGAAATAGACTTTTAACAGAAAAAATATTGGGACTTTACAGCTGTAACAGTCAGATTTTGGAGGGTACCGCAATATCACAGTGTTGCAGATTTGCAAGCATTTTTGTTAAATTTGTCTTCCTATAAGTCATCTGCTGAGCTTGTTTTTGAATATAATCTAACTTGTTAGGTATCATTAGAAAGATAATTTACTAGTCTTTAAATTAACATATTGTAACATGCACTATCGTGTATAGTTTGTATGAAATATGACCAAAACTTACCCCATACCCCAAAGTTTACGTTTAAAATTGCAGTCATAGCTAAAATCGAATTCTACCAATTTTTTAGCTAGACACAAAAAATCTGGCCATTTTTGCCATTAAATCTGTTTTATTTGGTACAGGGACATGTCAAAAATATAAAATAGACTTTTAACAGAAACAATATTGGGTCTCTACAACTCTAACAGTCATATTTTGAAGGGTACCGCAATATCACAGTGTTGCAGATTTGCATGCATTTTTGTTAAACCTGTCTTTCTATAAGTCATCTGCTGAGCTTGTTTTTGAATATAATCAAATTTGTTAGGTACCATTGGAAAGGTAATTTATTCTTTGTTAAGATAACATATTGTAACATGCAATATCTTGTACAGTATTCATGAAATATGACCAAAACTTACCCCATACCCCAAAGTTTACATTGACAATTGCAGTCATAGCTAAAATCAAATTCTACCAATTTTTTAGCTAGACACAAAAAATCTGCCCATTTTTGCTATTAAATCTGTTTTATTTGGTACAGGGACATATCAGAAATATGAAATAGACTTTTAACAGAAAAAATATTTTGACTCTACAGCTGTAACAGTCATATTTTGAATGGTACCGCAATATCACAGTGTTGCAGATTTGCATGCATTTTTGTTAAACCTGTCTTCTTTTAAGACATCTGCTGAGCTTGTTTTTGAATATAATCTAACTTGTTAGGTATCATTAGAAAGATAATTTATTCTTTGTTGAGATAACATATTGTAACATGCAATATCTTGTACAGTATTCATGAAATATGACCAAAACTTACCCCATACCCCAAAGTTTACATTGACAATTGCAGTCATAGCTAAAATCGAATTCTACCAATTCTTTAGCTAGACACAAAAAATCTGGCCATTTTTGCTATTCAATCTGTTTTATTTAGTACAATGACATGTCAGAAATATGAAATAAACTTTTAACAGAAAAAATATTTTGACTCTACAGCTGTAACAGTCATATTTTGAATGGTACCGCAATATCACAGTGTTGCAGATTTGCATGCATTTTTGTTAAACCTGTCTTCTTTTAAGACATCTGCTGAGCTTGTTTTTGAATATAATCTAATTTGTTAGGTACCATTGAAAAGGTAATTTATTCTTTTTTACGATAACATATTGCAACATGCACTGTCTTGTATAGTATTCATGAAATATGACCAAAACTTACCCCATACCCCAAAGTTTACGTTGAAAATTACAAAGCAAATTACAGCGAATCTGAAACTCTACCATTTGTTTACAATTTATTAACTTTGTATACAAAGGGCAATGCCTGTATGCAACCTATGAAATCTGTGATTTTGTTAAAAAAGTATGTCACAAATATGAAATTAACTTTAAACAGGAATATGATATGATTTTGTAGCCTTTTGGATCATATTTGGAAGGGTACCCAGGTATCATGGCAAATTTGTCGAAACACATACATTTGCCATATAGGGGTTCCTCCTCCAAAATGATCCAAATGGCTACTAAATAGTATCATCTTCCCGTTAAAAGTTTATTTCATACTTGTGACATACATTTGTAACAAACAAATCAGATTTCATACAAGAATTGCCTTTTGTATAATGTGTAGCAAAAAATGGAAGAATTTAAGATAATTTGCGATTTGAACTTTTGGGGTATGGGGTAAAATTTGACCATATTTCAGGAAAACTGTGAAGGCCATTGCATATTACAATATGTCATCTTGAAGACGAATAAATTGCCCTACTAATGATACCCCACAAGCCAGGTTATGTTACAAAATAAGCTCGGCAGATGACTTACAAGAAGAATAATTTAACAAAAAAGGTGCCAGTCTGCGGTACTGCAATTTTGCGTCACCCTTCAAAATATGGCTGTTACAACTATACAACTAAATATTTTTTTTGTTAAAAGTCTATTTCACATTTCTGACATAACCCAGTACCAAATACAACAGATTTAATACCAAAACAGTGCCCTTTTTATCATGTCTAGCTAAAAATTTGTGGAATTTGATCATGTTAGCTATGACAGTCCTTTCTATATAAACCATGGGGTATGGGGTAAGTTTTGGTCATATGTCATGAAAATTATACAGGATATTGCATGTTACTATATTTCATTTTAAAGGCGAGTAAATTACCTTTTTAATGATACCTAACATATCATGTTGTATTCAAAAACAAGCTCAGCAGACAACTTACAAGAAGACAGGTTTAACAAAAACTCATGCGAGTCAGCAATATTGTGATTTTGTAGTATACTTCAAAAATGACTGTTACAGCTATAAAATCCCAATATTTTTTCTGTTAAAATATTACTTTATATTTCTAACATGTTTCAGTACCAAGTAAAACAGATTTAATACAAAACATTGCTGTTTTTATTGTGTGTAGGTAAAAACTCAGTAGAATTTGACGTTAGCTATGACAGTATCTTTGGATATACACTTTGGGGTATGGGGAAAGTTTTTGTCATATTTCATGAAAACTATACAAGATATTGCATATTACAATATGTCATTTAAAGCACTACTTAACTACCTTTCTAATGATACCAATAAAGCCAGGTTATAATCAATAACAAGCTCAACAGACGACTTATAGGAAGACAGATTTAACAAAAACACATGCGGGTCAGTAATACTGAGATTTTGCTGTACAGCTATAGAATCCCAATATTTTTTCTGTTAAAAGTCTATTTCATATTCTTAATATGTCCCAGTACCAAATAAAACAGATTTAATACAAAACATTGCCCAATTTTTTTATGTCTGAGTAAAAATTGGTAGAATTTGATTTTAGCTATGACTGCAATTTTAGATGTAAACTTTAGGGTATGGGGTAAGTTTTGGTCATATTTCATACAAACTATACAATATATTGCATGTTACAATACATCATTTTAAAGACTAGTAAATTATCTTTTTAATCGTACCTAACAACTTACATTATATTCGATAAAAACCTCAGCAGATGACTTATAAGAAGAGACTTTCAACAAAAATGCATGCAAGTCAGGAATATGGAGATTTTGCCGTACCTTTCAAAATATGACTGTTACAACTACAGAATTCCAATATTTTTACTGTTAAAAGTCTATTTCATATTTCTGACATATCCCTGTACCAAATGAAACAGATTTTATAGCAAAAATGACCAGATTTTTTGTGTCTAGCTAAAAAATTGTTAGAATTTGATTTTAGCTAAGACTGCAATTTTCAATGTAAACTTTGGGGTATGGGGTAAGTTTTGGTCATATTTCATGAATACTATACAGGATAGTGCATGTTACAATATGTCATTTCAAAGACTAGTAAATTATCTTTCTAATGATACCTAACAAGTGTGGTTATGTTCAAAAACAAGCTCAGCAGATGACTTATAGAAAGACAGATTTAACAAAAATGCATGCAAATCTGCAACACTGTGATATTGCGGTACCCTCCAAAATCTGACTGTTACAGCTGTAAAGTCCCAATTTTTTCTGTTAAAAGTCTATTTCATATTTCTGACATGTCGTTGTACTAAATAAAACAGATTGAATAGCAAAAATGGCCAGATTTTTTGTGTCTAGCTAAAAATTGGTAGAATTCGATTTTAGCTATGACTGCAATTGTCAATGTAAACTTTGGGGTATGGGGTAAGTTTTGGTCATATTTCATGAATACTGTACAAGATATTGCATGTTACAATATGTTATCTTAACAAAGAATAAATTATCTTTCTAATGATACCTAACAAGTTAAATTATATTCAAAAACAAGCTCAGCAGATGACTTATAGGAAGACAAATTTAACAAAAATGCTTGCAAATCTGCAACACTGTGATATTGCGGTTCCCTCCAAAATCTGACTGTTACAGCTGTAAAGTCCCAATATTTTTTCTGTTAAAAGTCTATTTCATATTTCTGATATGTCCCTGTACCAAATAAAACAGATTTAATAGCAAAAATGGGCAGATTTTTTGTGTCTAGCTAAAAAATTGGTAGAATTTGATTTTAGCTATGACTGCAATTGTCAATGTAAACTTTGGGGTATGGGGTAAGTTTTGGTCATATTTCATGAATACTATACAGGATAGTGCATGTTACAATATGTCATTTTAAAGACTAGTTAATTATCTTTCTAATGATACCTCACAAATTAGATTATATTCAAAAACAAGCTCAGCAGATGACTAATATGAAGACAGCTTTAACAAAAAGGCATGCAAATCTGCAACATTGTAATATTGCGGTTCCCTTCAAAATATGACTGTTACAGCTGTAGAGACCCAATATTTTTTCTGTTAAAAGTCTATTTCATATTTCCGACATGTCCCTGTACCAAATGAAACCGATTTCATACAAAGAATTGCATTGTTTATTCTGCCTAGCTAAAAAATTGGTATAATTTGAGATTTACTCTAATTTGCAATGTTAAACTTTGGGGTATGGGGTAAGTTTTGGTCATATTTCACAAAAACTGTAGAATATATTGCATGTTGCAATATATCATCTTAAAGAAGAATAAATTGCCTTTCTAATGCTACCAACAAGTGAGGTTATGTTAAAAAATAAGCTCAGCAGATGACTTACAAGAAGACAGATTTGACGAAAATGCAATTGGGTTGCAAAATCGTGATTTTGCGGTACCCTTCAAAACATGACCATAACAGCTATTCCATCCCTATATTTTTTCTGTTAAAATTCCGTTTCGTATTCTAGGGATCCCAAGGCTTCTGAAAAATACAGGTTTGTTATCCTGTGTGGGGGGTGCACGTAGACCCCCTCTAGCCCACGGCCTACATCTTTCATTCATGACTGGGGCATCAAAATGTCTGAGTACTGACCATTTTCGTGCAATGTCAACAATTTTCCTTCCAATTTATAGCCTAAGTGTGGCACAGATGCGCTTCTGAAACCGTCCAACGGTGAACGTGCAGATGCAGCCACAGGGGTGTGGGCGCCTTGAAACGGTACAAGCCATACGGTACAAGCCTTACAGAATGCCCGTTCCATGTGGCTTTTTTAGCACACTCAAAATTCTATTGTTCTCGATGGTAGATGTATAATGATTAATAGTATTTACTATATTATCAGGTGTGACTCACCAAGTAAAACCACATGAATACATATACTATTTAACAATTTTTGTCTTAAAATTACATTGACGGCACTTCAGCCATATCTACAGATACATTACACTTAGATTCTAGAAATCAGTGAACACTGAGAGTAATCACAACCTGTAAGCATCACCGGGAACAAAACCTGCCTGTCTGTAGAATAATGTCATTTTATCTATATAAAGTCATGGTCAATCTGACATAAAACTTCAAATCATGCAAACACTGATCCCTAATAGTGTAAGCCTATGGTTAACAAGTTACAAGCACTAAAACCCTGTTAATATTACATATACAGAATTACATGACCTTTGACCCATGGTTTTATAGACCAAATCAAGTGAATAATGTGTTCTTCATGTAGACCAATGGCCAAATCTACAACATGAGTATAGCCAAATGAGTAACTTAATCCCCTCACATTGCCATCTGCTACCCTATGCTGTAAACTATAAAAAATGGGCCGACTCTTTCCACTTCAAATATCTGATGATGATGATAAGCATATGAAATGCATGGCATCAGAATGGAAGAAGTTTTATGACTGATGTAAAAATTCAGCAAGTCCTGGAAAAGACACAGAATATAATATCCCTACAAATGAATGCAAATTAATCTGCTCATGAGAAAGTAATATTTCCCTGCATTGACAAGGAAGGTGGGACACTTTACAAGTCATTATGCATCATAATATCACTTAAAGAACCCATTCTTTATATTATTTAACATTAGATTTGTATTTTTGACTAATGCAAGCATCATAGAAATGTTTGCTTCCACCAGAGTTTATTGTTCTACAAAATGTCTGAACAAATTTTTGGCGTGGTTGAAGATCCTCAGTACGGTATACAGTGGTGTAAAGTGAGTCAATGAGTGTGGGCTTTGTTGTCCGTTGATATTTGGTGATTCAGACTCCAAAACAGCTGACAATGCAGCAATCTACCGAGCAGTTTCTGGTTTCAAAGCCCTGCGGTAGAGCACCAAAAAGTCTCTAATACCCAAAGGTAAATTGCACATTGAGTAGAATAAATTCATCAAATTACAATGTAAACAAGGGAATGTCTTCTTGTTAAGAACAGGTGACCTGATGTCACATTCCACAGCAAGTTCCTCCATGTATTGTTGGTGTGTGACCGCAGAAATACTTGTGTTGGATCTCAGGGGGATTTGCAAAATGAACACGTCCAGGGAACTTCTGTTATTAGAAGACAGCATCAAATATGGATCTGTGCCATGCATGTTTGTCTTGATCTGTCTGATGTCCAACAGAATTTATTCTAAAGAGAGATGTATCAGACAATCCGCATAATTGAATTAGGTATCAGCTCTCTACTTTTGATACATCTCTTGTTGAAACTGTGCAAAAATCACCCAAGGAGAACATTCTTGGAGCAACAAAAAATGCAACAGGTCAGTTGTGACCATGGTTACAACCCTGGTGGCCTTTATTTTTTAGACTTTTGTTTACTTTAAGTTTCCAGGACAACTATACCATGGTGGCCTTTACAGTTCTTCAGTGCCTGTTTCTTCAGAGACTCTGATACACACATAGCTGTCTGGATACAGGGCTTAGCCTTTTCTGACTGACAGCAAGACTATGTCAGCACAAAGGTTCTTAACATTCCCAGTTCATTGGTGCTGGACAATGGTTAGGACGTGTGGCTCACTGCTTTGCCATCCAGCACCTTGCCATTCTTTGCGACACAAGATTTACAACACTTCCATGCTATCAATCTTTATAGCTTGATTCACTGACCTTCATGGTATTGCAAGGTCACAAAGTTTCAATAATCGGCCTTTTTCAATTCATTCAGTTGTCATCCATTTCACACAGCTTCAACTTTGGAGACACAGCTGATAGAAGCAGTTTATGTTTCTCCTCACATAAAACATTACAATCTACTAAAAGTCTTTCACTTTCTCTGGGACTAAAAACACTAAGTTTTATCCACTCCACAATAGCATACCTTACTACCTTGACTTGATTGACCCACCACTCAAAGTTCTCATCCTGATAAACATTTGCTTGCAGTGATGCACCTGAGCTTTGTGATACTTATATCACATATTCAAAATGTGCACTTGAATTACACAGAATTTTATTGGAGGTGTACTGTTGTGTTTATCCAAAGAATTTATTTGTATGGTAATATGTGTTTCTTAATACTGAAGAGTTTCAATCTATCTCCAGTTTTAATTTCATTATGGTTGTATTTGCATTAGGAATTATTTTCAATGAAAACAACCTCTTGATGATTTGTGAAAAATAAGACTGGTTCAAATGGTACATTTTTGTTGCTCTCTCTTACCCCTTGTGAACCCATTTCATGTGATGGTTGTCTGATTTTGACAGAGAAAAATAACAGCATTGTACAAAACTTTACTCATGAAATGGTTACAACTCATTTAGCTATCAGATTACAAAATTTTTCACTATGATTGAACTTTATCACATAATAGATTATTTTACTCTTTAATAGTGGTGATAATTTTGATGTACAGGTAAACATGTGTTCAAAAGATTTCAAACTGGGTCCATATCAAAACAAATGTTAATTCACTGGCTAGTTTGAATAAATCAATTAAAGATAACAATTCTTGCATTTACCATTTAGTATTTTAGATAACAATTCTGATTAAATCAGATTTCTTGTTCACTTTCCAATCCAAAACAAATTCTGAAGCATACGCTGCAAGCCTTGTTCAGTCAACATTTTGCTGTCATACTTGGTGGCTTATGACATAGCCACTGGTTCCCTTGATCAGACTGAATGTGTAAGACTATACAATATGGATTACATACCTCTATGCAAATATGGTGCATGCCACCTCCTGGTTTCTTGTCAAGGAATCCCTGGATGGGGCTTTTGTCTCCCAGCGGATGTAACAGTTCAAGTTTGGTGTTGCCAAGCTCCACAAAGACTGTTGTGACTCCATGCTCTGGCAAAGCCTAAAATGAAACGTCAGACATAGCCTAAAATGAAAATGTCAGACATAGATTAGAAAACAAAAAACAAGCAAGGGATTAGCCTTTTCTGACTAATTTGTTTCTGTCAAAGACTTTCTGTTTGTGGTAATTATTACATGTCATCTCTGCATGTGTTTTTACTATTAACAATAACAGTATCAATCAACAAGCTATTAGTATGCGCTCAGCATTATTTGCTGAACAAAAAGGCAATTCTTAATCTTAAGCATGGCACTACAACTGCTAAGTCTAACTGTTTTCCTTTCATTCAGCATTCTGCTCATTAGTTGCTGAAACAATACAACCGTCAATTTTCCTCCACCATTTCAAGGTCCAATATCAGACTTTGTATACTGCAGCTTGTTAATTACAGAGCAACTGCTGGACTCTAATAAGGTATCGTGATGGATGACTTACAAAGAAATGATAACAGATGTGTCTAAAATCAAGAAACTATTCTTTAAACTTTCTCATGCTTTCTTCCTTTCCCCGTACTTAGGACCAACCACACCACAGTGAAAAGTGGGAATAATGACTGCTGGCTTTAGCAGAAATATTAACTGATCCCTGTTCAAAATGGCAATATTATTCTCTATCACACCCCTCTCCCTGTACTGAAGACCAACCACACCAAAGTGACAATTGGAAGAAAATCAAATTTAGGTTGTGAAGAGGTTTAGACTCTACATTAAGGCTAGTTCATAGTATATAGAGAAAAGGGCTTCTTCTCATATTTCCTGTGATTGGGTCAAATGATTGGTTTTACTCAGTGACCAAGAATATTTCTGCCCTCCTGAAAATTCGTTTTTCCTGACAAGGGAGTCCATTGTGTTCAACACTGTTTTGGATGTTAATTGCTGGGGCAGTTGCTATGGTAACACCACCCTTCAGGAATCCATTCAAAGCAGTGCAAATGTCCAGCCTACCACACAGTATGCTTTCGCTATCTCTTTAAAATCACTGTCATAGCTTCCTTGCCCAGTGAGTGTGACAGGATTGTCCAGAATGACATCAAATCGATGAAATCTGAGACATTTCATAACAAACTCAAGAGTCATTGCTGAGATGCAATTACTTGAAAGAGGGGGTCAATGTTCTTTTCATCCAACTCTGAAGTGAGTGTCCACCAATGATATCCTGCAGAGTGGAAACATGAATTATAAGAACTCTGCAATTAAGGTTCTCTATGCTTTCTTATCTGGTGATCAGAACACTTTCTGTGCATTATTGACATGGATGACCAAAATTACAAAAACCTTCAGATCTGTGACAGATTAGGTGTTTGATCAACATATGCCTGATGTCTTTGCGGAAAAAAAATTGTATTCTGAATGTAGATTTGAAGAATTATGGTTATGGTGGTTATTTTTATGAGAATGTGAGTAGAGAGATGGGTACAGACTAAGACACTGGGCAAGTCTGAAGACATTGATTTGGAGACTTGCAGTAATATTTGTTAGAACAGCTAATGTTGTATCTCCCTGAAGTAGGTGTAACTCAGGTCAAGAACCCTCATATTCTTCAATCTACAGAATGAATGAGATTTTCTTTCAAGACAGCTGGTGCATCAAATGTCTTTGTAGTCTGTGATCATGTATAGTGATCATGAAAACATTAAACACTGTCTTGGTACAAGTTGCAGGCTGTGTGTATGTGAGAATTGATGACAAGGTCTAGTCTATTCAGATTGATAACCTTGGTGAGTGTCCATGTCTGGATGACTGACTAGCTGACAACACTCAGTCCATGGGACACAGTCTCTGAATTACTCTTAAAATGATTTAGGAGAATATTTCACATGTTGCTGTATGGTTTTACGATCACTTCATTTTGTAAAGGCAGGTATCTACTCTCAGTAAAACAGCAATGAGTCCAGTTCTCACGACTGAAAACATGAGAATCTCAGTTTTAATCTTCCCTCAACTTCAAAATGGTAGTGTCCATCTTTTGGGAGAAATGTATCCGTGTGATTTATGGCAGTGAAGAAAAGAAGTTACAAATCTCCTTTGATGAGCTAAAAGTATCTGCAGGGGTGGCCCTAAGGCAGGTCAAGGAACAATGAAAACTGCTGCATTTGACTTGGCAGCCGTATTCTTTGCAAATTCTGTAGTATTACAATTTAGCTGGTACCGTTTTCACTGACGTACTTTCCTCTTTGTATTGGCTTCACCACTGTTGGTCTCTAACCCTGATTACTGAAAACGTCCTGACTGCTTCACAGGGGGATTAACTCTAGGATAGGTGTGTGAATGAGCACATCTGTCTTTCCTCCCTCTGTGAAAGTATGTTTGTGGAGGAGCATCAGTGCGTGTGTAATGTGTGATGGAATAACAACAACCTGATATGTGAAAGTGTGGCTTTGCCTGTCAATACATGTATTATTGAATATAAATGTCTACATGTATGCCGTCTGAATATGTATGTGTAGGGATTTATGCACGTATGCTGGCTATATATGATCAAATCATGATTTGACATGTGTGTAATGTGCCTTTACTGTTTTGCAGTATAAGTATGTGTATAATGACATGATAGCATTCATGTATGTGTTGTCTACATACACACTAGACTTTGGTTCCTTACTGCATACTTGTACAATATGACTGTGTCTGTATTACGTTGTATGCATAAATGCTAATGCTTGCATTACAATATAATAATATATCCAGTAGATATTGAACTATACATATACAGTCAAACCTGTGTATACTGGTCACCTAAACAAAGTGTCCACTACATGTACATGTATATGGAGATGGTCTTTCTATAAAGGGTGGGTGTGGCATTACTTACAGTGTAGGTGGTGTGCTGAGTGGTGAATTTAGGAAAAGACAACAGCAATAACAAAGTTCAATATCATAAATCTCTTAAAAATCATAATATATGTATTCAATTTCTAAACGAGTCGTTTTGCAGCTATGAAATCAGTTTCAGTATACACATTTCTTGCTTTTCATTCAAAGCATTTTTTGGTCATTAAAAGTCAGATATGCTGACCATTATACACAGATGTTGTTCCAGATTGGGGCAAATACATGTAGCCACTGACCATATAAGAAAGGTGGCTGTGTTCCGTATAAAGGGCCTTTAACATGTAAAATGCCACGGGGCTGCTGCATGGGGACTGATGCAAGGTGACCACTATAAAGAAGTGACCCCTGTGTAGCGGTGACCACAAAGACAGGTTTGACTGTATGTTATTTTATTGGTCATGTGCAACAGGATTTGTAGATTACGTTTTGCATGTTTGGTTAGACAACAAAACATGGATATACTTGTATATTCTCAGATTTAGCCGCATTTTTTTGTGGGTGTTATCTTCACGAATGTAAATTTTTTTGAACATGAATATTTTGAATTTTTTGCAAAACACTGATGAATCTCTTGGATGTGTAAATCATGGACCCTGTAAAAGTTAGTGTTTTATAGTATGCTAGAGTATTTTCTAACTTTACAATAGATTAATGCTGAAATATTGAAATCCAGAAATCAACATTTTTGTCTAATTGTAAGCAGATAAACTTGTTTCTCAACTGATGCAGAGAATCTGTATTGGGGATCAAGATGCTTATGTACTATCCTTAAGGGTATAACTGATTAATTTATTTGAGCAGCAATGTTTACATCTGTACTATACGGTATAGGTGCATTTTTGTTGATAAAACTGTTAGATGTCTCTGCATCCGCATTCCAAACTCTTTTATCAGAAGTTTTATCACAAAATTTTGAACAGGGCTGAATTAATTCTTATCTCAGCTATTTCAGGCTGATAAATGATAATGTACATGTTTGACAATTCTGCACTACCATTGTTAATTTATATAATCATTACCTTAGTCTTCAAGTTTATGAGTTTTTGTTTAAACTCAATTACATTGCCAGTTTTCCCAGTGTATTTATACTGTTTGAGAAACACAGGTTTTTGTTCTACACCTCCGATGCCTAGTGTTCAAGTCTGTAAGTGTGTACCAGCTATTATTATCACTGCTGACAACTGAATTCATTTGTTATCAATAACACTGCATATTGTACATCTGGAAATAAGCTGACAATTTACACTCTGCGTATTTAAACATACTTGACCGAGGAGAGTATAAAAACTCTATAACATTTACTTGTTTACTGAATATAAATAATCAAAATATCATCAAAGGATCAAGCTATTGTTTCTCATAAAGACTGTTATTCACGTAGTTTTCACTTGAGTTTCCAAGCCATTTTACAAGGATTCTTAAACCCTGGCTTGAAAAGGCCAAGGATCAGGATAACCGATTTGTTAAGAGGATTATGAAACATTTCTGTCTTTTGTCTTCTTTTGAAATTGCAATCATTATATAAATATGTTGCTAGATTTTTGGATTAAGTCAGCATAGGGGTTTAACACCATGCCAATGCTGTAATTTGAGGAGAGCAGCAGTGATGTTGCTATGGTTACCAAACCAGACATCTATGTTCCTAAACCTTTGCAAAATATATTAGATTAAGCTAGAACACACCTCAGGGACAGATATTCATATGCTCAAACTTTTGTAATATTCTTTTGGTCTACCACTTGTTGGAGCCCATTTTGTAGCTTATCATGGAATAAATAAGTTTGTACTGGCTTAGTTTTACGAAAATTGTGAACTTTATTTTCCTTCATGTAGATAACACAGGGATTGCAGCCATTTTGAATTTAAAATGTCAGTAAATATTAGGCAATTTGTTTCGCCAAGACCGAATTTTACATGACGACCCCTGATTTTTATTGAGTTTATAAAAGAATGGTTGAAAGTTAGCTTGAGGAAAGTTTGAGCAAAGTTTAAAGTCTTTCATTTTCAAGGCTTGAACTATTTGGAATGTTAGGGTATATGAAGTGGTTCCTTACAACATTATTGTAGCTGTGTTTTTAGATAATACACCCAATGTACAATGTATGGGGATATTCATATGCAATGACCTTTTGGCATTGCAAAGTTGAAAGTACAGGGATGTATAGGACATTGTCGGTACATAGGTAGGAAATTTTTGGCTTCCATATTACCAAAACTTCCCCATGTGCAGAGCAATGTCAACAGAATACTGATTTTGCTAGAGCAAAGCTCATATCATATGTCATTAAACTGACTAGTGTACAGCAACATTCCTAGCTGCTGTCTCAATGACTTTACAAACTGATATCAAGGAGGCTGTAAAATTTGGACTTTGGAGTATTCACACACTATCACCTTGAAAACCAACAATGCCGACTGACAGATAAATTGTAAGTCTTGCACCAGATTTTCATACTACAGGTGAGCCCTCGTTTGACCTCTTTGAAGAAGCTGTGGTTTGTGACAATAAAATAAGGCTGATGCCACTCCCTTTACAAAAACACTCCTGTAGAACAACAGGTGGTAGGCTGTGATCAGTGGGGTTTCGTTTTATCAAAGACAGTCTCTGAGGTGAGTGACCTGTCAACTATATGAGTACCTGCATGCGGGCTGTGACAAATTGGAAGTGTTTTGCATGTTATGTCAAGTAAAATCCCCCACTGGCATAAACTGATGAATCATTCTTTCATGTCTATTCATTATTCACAATCAATACAATAATACAATCGCAAAAATAGTGAACTATATATGTGTGTTTGACTGTTGCCATAGAGATCTGATGCCTTTTTTGACACCTCTTTAAGATACATATAGCAAAGAAGTAAGATTTCTGTGAACAAATTGTTGAAGGAAGTGATGCGTAGTTGCAACTGTACAATGACAATTAAAAAAATAGTACAACACACAGGTGTGTAGTGTATTGCATACATGGATGATATACTTGCACATTTTAGATTACCTATTACATCTCTACATACATGGTACACAATATGTTAGTTTGGATGGCTCAGGCTGCTGTAGTAATTTGAGTGTTGAAAACTCACTGAAATCTCTGCAGCAATAGCTGTTTAAATGACACATGTGAGGCAAATCAATGGCTTTTATTCATCTGTGTAATACGGCTACAGATGAAGTCAGAATACTGCCTTTGATTGTGTACTGACAGAAATGCTATAGAATTCCCCATGTAATAATAGGAAAATGATACCAAGCTTTGTAATGTGCTAAGCCAATGCAAGTATATGCCTATGTTTTGCTGTAAAATTGCTGCAAATTTCAAAATGAGTAAACGAGAACTTAGAGGCAAAACTTATCAAAATTAATATTTCATATGACAAACGGCATTGCATTCAGTGTTTATTATTTTTTCCTGAACTTAAATGAATCATTGATCAAACAAAGAAACAAAAAAATTTGACCAAATGGCTAAGACATATAAAATTACAATAAAGTTAATATCGTATCTGGAATGACAATTTTCTCTTTGTTGCCATGTTAATGTTGACTAAATATAATTCATTACAATAAAAAAATCCAGATCCAGAAGTTACCAATGGTTTTGGAATGTTTTTGTATTATTATTTAGAATAAACTACATTTATATTTTACTCAGACTGGTAAACTTCCTCTATAACAACCTTAAAAAATACCAATACTCAAAATTGTTTCTTTCATGTTGAAGCAGTTTTAAATATTAAAGTACGTTGTACTGTCATGACATGACAAATGACTGTCATTTTTTGTGTTTTTTATCGGTATTCCAATATAGAGACAATACAATGACAGAAAGTTTGTTTGGGGACGCTGCTAGTTTGGAATAGTGAGTTATTTCTTGTTTGTTGAAACCTTCAGTAATGAAAACGACATAAAAAGTACAAATCTTTTATGAGGGCGCTCTAGGTAGACAAAGACCATTATTGCTGAATGTCTCTTCCGAGTACATTTACAGATGAGCATTGATGGATGTTGCATTTGTTTGTTTACTTTGTCATTTTTGTTCCTGAATTTTTGAACCTAAAATACCTCAATTGTGCAAATATGCATCAATGATAACATTCTGAATGAATAGCTCATGACATGTAGAAAACGTTTCACATACGCATTACAAAGGTTTTAGCTTTGATATCACAATAAAATAATAGTAAGAAAACCAACTTTTATACATTTGTCTGTTCTAGATTTTTTCTGGGAGGTTCCAATGACCATCACCTTGGTCTTTTCTGTATTTATACACATGTTATTATTGTACATTTATACTGAAAAAAAATGTAAAAACGCTTCAAAGTACATCTTTTTCACATTTTTTTTTCAGTAGATTACATTTTTTTAGTATAAAGTTTTTACATTTGTTTTTCAGTATAGTACATTTTTATTTTTCAGTATAAAGTTTTCTTCCTGAATTATTTTTTTATGTAAATATTGTAAATGTTGTTATACTCGACTCTGTGTGAGAAGAGCCTCAGGCTCCACAGTTTATCGAGTTTAAATACAGTCTAATAATAATAATAATAATAAAACCAAATTGTTGAATGTCCCTGTATGCCCTGTATTTACTCACTGCTTGAATGTTGACACAGATTTCTATCACAAAACTTTCTTGTTTACAGCACTTACCTGTTGACCACTGACTTGTGCTCCAAGTACATCTCTATAGAGGGCAGTAGCCTTTTCTGAAATAGAACTCAAACAGTTTTTAAATTGACGTGATCTTTAACGGCTTACCATGTTGTATTATTAACATTTTGTCTAAGCCCACAAATTTTAGAGCTGTCCACATGTCCAACACTTACCAATAACCCTAACCTTAGACCTGTTTATTATATCTGACATCTGCCTAAACAGAGATGTTCCCCAGTATTGAATATTTTTAGAAATCAAGTGAATTTCTATCTGTAAGGAGGGGAGCTTATAAAAGTTTAGCAAACACATCAAATTGTTTTTGATAATTTTGATATCTCTCAAATGCTTATCAATTTACCAAACTTATCAAGAAGTTCATTTTCTGGGACTCTGCATGTCAAACCAGACAGCGTATTGAGCTTTCACCAGCCTTTATGTAGAAAAGACAAGGGAAGGAAAAGGAGTAAAATTTGATAGATGTAATCGAGGAGAAGTTGCGGAAATATGAACAACTATCTTACAGAATTGACAAACAAACAAACTAACGAACAAATAAACCTTTATTCAGTTAAAAACATGAGGAGTACTGTTTCTGAGGACAACTTATTTATTTTGTCTGGCCTCAAATTTTAATTGCATACTGTACCTGTATGTCATAATGACTTGATTTCAAATATGCCAGATGGGTTAGTATAAGGAACTTGTAATATCCATCTTACTGCTCTGTATCATGTACATTTAGGTTTCATGTCATCATATTTTAGCAGTTGAAGTTGTAATTTTGGAGATTACATATGCTATTTTCATTTCACAAGAAAAAATGATTTTGTATTTCTGGGTAAAACATGATTAAGTCATCAAGATGTGGAACTTAGCTAAGTTTTGTCTGTCCCCTTTGAATTCTTTGACCCTGACCTAGCAAAAGATACATGGAACTGACAAGTGTTGGAAAATTATTTTTCAGAAATTGCATTGTTGTTGTCTTTCAATACGCGGTATGTATTGGAATTACAAATCTAAACTTACCCAAATCTGGCACTGCTATAGCAACATGGTTTAGTTTGCCTAGGTTCCATACTTTGTCTCCGCTACTTGTACAGTATGACTGTGTGCTTGCCAACAACCTCTGTAGAGTGTCAAAGATAAAAATCATCTGATGATAATTTGATTATTTTTTATCATCATCTAAGGAAATAAAGTCAATTTCTGTGTCAATGCACTATTGTTTGTGCATGGGTCTTATTTGACAACAGTTTTGTGGAGGGATTGAGATTCAACACAAGATATTAACACTCCCTTTCCCACCAGACCTGTTACTTCCTCACATCTGCCAAGTCAGCAAAAAGAAGTATTGAGCCAAATCATACATTTCTTTTAACCTACCTGGCATTTGCGTCATAGTAGGTAAAGGCGATAAAGATGATGTTCACAGTATCTCTGTTTTCAAATGTTCAAGTCTTTGCAGTATTTACGGAGCATGTTAATTGTTATGCCCCACTGGTTTTAATTGACTTGACCGAATGGTGAAATAAGAGCTTGGCAGGATAAGGGTAAAATATAATTGGTCAAAACTATAAGAACAAATTCTCTGCTGACTAAGATTATAATGCAGAGATGTTCTTGTTCTTGGATTGATATATTCTATATTTCTACTCTCCTTATTGTTCTTGTACATCTGACCTACTCTCACAAAATATCTTTCTTTTCTAACATGATACAGAAAAGCAATCATATGTTATGTTCCCTAGTTACTGTAAAGCTGGGCATGTTCCACGTACAGGCAGACTCAACACTTTTAAACCTAATACATGAATCAAAAATACTACAAGTGAAGCTGTGATACCGCAGTGGTGCAAGTGGCGTCTATTGAACACCCTTGGGTCAAGGGTCACGCCACAGTACCGCTGCGAGCCAACCCATAGGCTTTTTGGTAGTTTACTACGACACCTATTGGTGTCGGTGATTTAGCTCGCGAAATAATAAAATACATTAATCTTTGAATAAATCAACCTGTACCTACAGTATCACCTACAGTATCTGTGACACCGATCGGTGTCATAGTAAACTACCAAAAAAGCCTATGGGTTGGCTCGCAGCAGTACTGTGGCTGTGACCCTTGACCCGAGTGCATTCGATAGCCGCCACTAGCACTGCTGCGATATCACAGCTACTATGAGGGTTGATGAAATACCATAAACTTTGCATTTTCATCAATGGACTGTGTATTCTATTGAAAACAAAATGTAGGACATCTGATGTTACCTCTTTCATCAGGTTAATTTACAGTGGAAAGTTTGAAAACAACCTGCATGTATTTGCTTTTATCTGATACAGGTGGATATAAAAAATTTCTTGTTCTGTTGTGACTTTATGAAAATGTTATGCTTCCCCTTCATTCTGCTGCCTGAAACATCTGGAACCTGTAAGCTTGAAAATTGATGCTTTTTCCTTCTCTCAGTAAAAAAATTATCTCATTCTATATGTGCATATTGCAAGGCTGAAAGAAACTTGAAACCAACAATTCATGATGTGACTATTTTTCAGCAGGCATAAAACATGAAAATAGATCCAGTATTTAGAAAAAGAAAATACAACAAATCAAACCAAAAAGCCACAAGCACGTTGACAAATAAGTCGGCTTAGGGAGCCTTCAGTAATTACAGGGGGGGTGGGCCGGGGGAATTTCGCAAACACCTGTACCGTAAAATGTGACCCTCCCCCCAATCCTCCTGTCTAAAATGTGACCCTCCCCCTTGTCCGATATTCTAAACTTGACCCTCCCCCCCCAACCACTGCGGTATTCTCCCCGGGAATAACTAAAACAGTATCAGCTAATTTACATAACAATTGGTTCAATTGTTATGTTAGGGACAAATTACAGAGGGGAGGGCTGGTGTTTTTGGAGGGACAGTCGCAATTTATCATGCAAGAATCTTTGAAGAGATATGGTATTTCATACAGTTTAGGGAGGGTCACCATATTTTGTGCAACTATAAGAAGGCAAGATGTAGCTGATTTAGTGCTTCATCCAAAAATATCAAATCATACATAATACATGGAGTCTATCAGGCAAATTATTGACAATTTACCCCCCACAAAACATGCTATATCTGTATTTTATATATGTTTGATAATGTATTTAAATGTACTTTGCTTGAATAGAGAAGTAAAATGAACACTTGTATACAAGAAATTGATTTCTGAATTTCATCTAAAAAGTTGGTTCACTATCCATGGTGTTTATGATGAAATTATTAATAGTTTTTTTCCAAGACAAAAATAGGTAAATCTTTGCATTTGTGTATTCTTGATTATTGATATTAATTTTCTTGATTAGACTTGAGTGGTTACAAGTCTATGTTTGTGTAAGAAATTTGATTTTGGAATTTCACCAAATGTCATTCAATATACTATGCATTGGGGTCTATGATGAAACTATGAATACTTTTTTTCAGTACAAAATTAGATAAATCTGTGCATTTATGCATGCTTGAATATTTAGATTATTTAGATTATTGTTCTTGATTAGACTACAGTGGTTACAAGTCTATGGTTGTGCAAGAAATATGATTTCGGAATTTCACCAAAATGTCCATACACTATGCATTGGGGTCTATGATGAAACTATGAATAATTTTTTTTCAGTACAAAATTAGATAAATTTGTGCATTTATGCATGCTCGATTATTCACATTATTGTTCTTGATAAGACTAGAATGGTTACAAGTCCATGGTTGTGCAAGAAATTTGATTTTGGAATTTCACCAAAATGTCGATTCACTATATGCATAGAGGTCTATGATGAAACTATGAATAATTTTTTTTCAGTACAAAATTAGATAAATCTGTGCATTTATGTATGCTTGATTATTAAGATTATTGTTCTTGATTAGACTAGAGTGGTTACAAATCTATGGTTGTGTAGGAAATTTGATTTTGGAATCTCACCCAATGTCAATTCACTATGCATGGCGGTCTATAAGTGTGTGCGTATTTTGTTGGTGATTTCCTTATGATTCAGGAAATATCACACGGACAATCAAAGTTTTGGCCATAATATCAGCTTCTGTCAAACGTGTCCCTCCCCCCAAGATAGGTTTATAAAAAGTGACCCTCCCCCTTGAACTGTTTTCTAAAAAGTGACCCTCCCCCCCAATTCCCCCGGCCCGCCCCCCTGTAATTACTGAAGGCTCCCTTAGACTGATGATAAGCATCATGTCATTGAACTTCTGGTAGTCTTACATGTAACGCATTACTGCAACCATGCTTTATAGTTTATGCCATAACTGATTGATTTAACTTGATTTATGTAATAACTCGTCACATACTGAACGCAAAGATATGACACGCTACATTAGTGCCTCGCTTTTGATTTGCTGCCATGTCATGACCCTTTTTGTGAAATATCGACTGATTACAGTGATTGGAAGGCTAATTTCCTGATGAGCAGTGACAGGCAGCGACGGGCAGTGACGGGCAGTAATGGACCCCAGTTTGAATCCCCAGAGCGCTTGAGCCAACACTCGTTGCCGATTTTCGCTGATATGCATTAATTGGCGACATCAAAGGTCGTCAGAGCAGAAACGATGTGTACAGCTATTGCTGCAGCTCCGTGGCCTACAACTTTCCCTGGTGACTTTGTGCGATGGGGAAAGTTGTTGGCTACAGACCCGAAGCTTAAAAAACATACGTGACACTGCACTCGTCCGCGTCCGGTCTGCAAATGCAGTTTTAGTACTGTACACCTGATCTTGTGTCACTTATTCCAGTGAAGAACCCTATGATACGGTCCGCTATAGAGCGATTTAAGCATGGAAGATGGATTTCACCACTTACCACACTTCTTGCGACACTGGCGGTGACCGAACGAAGTACAGAAGCCATGGTCAAAGTGGGTTGTTGTGCACGGTTGTACCCTGACTCATGACCTTTCACCCTTTCACCCTCGCCTTTCCTGTTGGAAACTGTTCGTTGGAGGCGCTATTCATTTTTCTCTCTCGTGGACTTGTTTGTTCAATACTCACATTTGTTATTGTAAGGCTGCACTCACAAATGATGATTTGGGGGGGGGGGGGGTGAGGCGGCTGGAGGAATCGCTATTGAAATCATATTTTTCTTAGATTCCCCCTAATTGAATACCCTCAAAAAATTTCAAGTCCCCCATCTATATGTTAAAAATTTTTCAAGCGTCCCCCACCATTATCAGATGGCCGCATATTAAAGAAAAATAAAATGTTTTGGGCAGTTCTGGTTGCAGATTTTCGACACTACCTGATATTAGCAGTTTGTACAGCCATATTCCTAAGGCAAGTTCTTAAATTGATACATTTTTAACGCATCAGTGGACATTTGGATTTATCAGTCTTGACCGACTTGACTTAATCCAACTCTGGCCAGGCCAATGGTACCTATTGACGAGCACACAAAATGATGATCATGAGAAAGTATGCAAATTGTGAATGCCTCCTCTACATTTTGCCAAAGTGTGAAAAAGTGATTACAGTGACCAAACTGACGATAGAAAGTTTACAAGTGTGTTTTTCTCTAAATTCATTAACTGACATACAATTCTTCAACCAGTTTCAAAAGTAATTTAAAGAACGTATGCAATTCTTGGCTGAAGAAAACGTAGTACTGATAAATTACGGCTTTGATTTAACCTTGAAAAAAGGGCAAAAATTAATTACGTCTGCGTAAAAATTCCATTGATGTGGGTTCAGTTACGAATGATTTGATAAGATTACCTTATTGATGCACGACAGCAATATAGCATTATAAAATATTGTAGAATCGAAGTGACCGAAATGCAAGTCAAGCCAAACTTCCTTTCGTTATTTTTAATCCTACGTCCCTCTTCTGCAATAGAAGAGTCCTATGGCATATCCGCCATAGCTGCCCTGCCCCTTCTAATTTAACGTCGCGACGCGACGGACGTTTATTTTTCTCTCATGACACGGTGCTTTTTTATCTCACAGCACGGTCCAAATGAATTTTCTTTTTATTCGAGGAATTTCACTTGTAACTACAACTAATTTCACTGCTAAATTGTTTTTATTTTGATCTTTGAAATGTCTGTGTTTCTGTATGCTGTAAACGCTTTTACTCACACTACACATGTACATATACTGAACCCACATCAATGGAATTTTTACGCAGACGTAATTAATTTTTGCCCTTTTTTCAAGGTTAAATCAAAGCCGTAATTTATCAGTACTACGTTTTCTTCAGCCAAGAATTGCATACGTTCTTTAAATTACTTTTGAAAGTGGTTGAAGAATTGTATGTCAGTTAATGAATTTAGAGAAAAACACACTTGTAAACTTTCTATTGTTAGTTTGGCTCAGTCTTTACTGAATAGGCGTCGACAATGTCGATCATGATATTTTACTTGATAAATTGAAACATTATGAAATCAGAAGCCAGCCTCTTCAATGATTCAGTAGTTATTTACATCACAGACAGCAGTTTGTCAGGATCAAGAATACAGACTCACATTCTTCAAATATTACTTGTGGTGTTCCACAGAGTTCCATTCTAGAGCCAATATTGTTTTGTTGTATATTAATGATATTGCGAAGTCTTCAAATTACTTTAATTTCATACTCAATGTAGATGATTCGAATTTGTTTCGTACAATTGAGTCAAAATAAGGTAATATTTTCCTCCGTCTAGCAAACATAGAGTTTGAAAATTTGACTAAATGGTGTTATGCTATAAGCTGACAACCAATATTAACAAATGACATGATAATCAGCAGTAGAGCCAATCGTAAAATAGTCCAATATCATATTACTTTGAACAGCCACGGAGTGAAAGAGACGGACAGCTTTTGTAGGGTTCTGCCTTGATAACAGTCTTTTGTGGGAGCAACATATTTTTCAAGAAAGAAAAAAGATCCATCAATATAATGGAATTTTGTAGAGCAGGTTACATAGTATTTTACCATTCTCATTACTTATCATCCTGTATAACACTTTCCTTGTCTCATATTGGCTTGGTTTTGAGACTTTATAGACTTTCCTGAGATTTTCCCTTCTCCTTGGAGTAATCAAATTGGCTAGTCCAGACATGAACCTAGATTAGACTTGATTAAAGAATGAAGCTTTCGTTACCGAGAAAAATATATAGTATTACAAAAATGTTTCTTACAGGTGGGATGGTGAGATCCTTCATGGCGTGGTTTCTGCCAGGAACAACATACTTTTGCATTATTCAGATAATGGATGTAGCGTGTTTCATTGTTCAGATAATGGATGTAACGTGTTGCATTGTAGGAATGCTCCGGTTAAATTCACTTAAAGTGACATCTTTCCAATGTCACTGCGTTTTGAATTACCAAATCGTCGTATTTTATGTAACTCTGTCGGAAAAACAAGACAGAATTACAAGAGAAAATCGCTCAGGCATGTTTCCTGAGAATTGTCTTTCAGTAAGAGAGTTTGGAATACTTTTCATCTCCTTACGGGACAGTTTAAAAGTAAACAAGACAATTATTAGGACAAAGATTTACACACCTTATAATCATGAAAGCCCACATTTCATTTCGTCACATTCCCTACGTCATTAGCTGTTTCAAAGGGGCCGGGGCCTGAGGGGGGTGGGGGAGGGGTGGGGGTTCAAATCTTGTTATACTCGTTTCAGTATTTAACCTCAGACTTCTTACAGTTGTCTAAGATCCAATGTTTCTCATTTGTAGAGAGGTCAACAAAATGTACCCGTATATATAAAGCTGACATATTTGTCTTTCGAATTCAAGTTGGCTTTACACAAATCAATAATTGTGAAGTAGGTTTCTCGTTCTTATAGTTCGGTAGACATGGACATTAAACGTTGCCTCATGCAGCCGATACGGGAGAAACTAGATTGGCAGTCGTTCTCACTCTGCATTATTATTTACGCAATACATCATTCATATTTATTGATTTTTACTCATTCAAAAGGCCCTAGTCGTTTCTAATGAACAAAATATCCAAACAGACGGCATTGGCTGACATCCGCCTGGCGATGTCGGCTCACAATTATTTAATCCAATCCACCCGCCCATCCGTCCATCATTTCTTCTGCTCACATACCCACCACCTACCGGTATTCATCCGTCTGCCTCTCAGTCAATCGGCCAAGCAACATGCTAATGTACTGTCATTGTATTACCGACTTGAAGATAATAATATTTTATCCTCATCATTTCTAACAGCGTCTTTTTGACAATAATGCAGATGGTATAGCGTTTGTATTCTCATACTCAAAAGGTATTGGTATATGGGCTCTTCGGCTATAGTAAATTTAATCAAAGGCCGGGGGTGCTCTCCATATATGAGACTCCGCTTTCGGATTTACGTCTTTTGTAATGGGTTGCACTTATATAAACAGGCACAAGGCAGCCCAGCATTGTCAAAACAGAGAGCACTGAGGAGGAAACAATTTAGTTATTACTCGATGACATTCGAATGCTACTTGGGTCTGTGGTTGGCCGTTTTGCCATTTACAGTATGGTGTACGATTCCTGTACAAGACAGCTGTGGTATGCAATTAATTTCTTCTTTATGAATGTGCACTATTTTAGCGCCTACTGGAGATCACTAACAAAAATTGTTTTACACTAGATTCACATGAAGACAAAGCTGAATATAGAAAACCCGCAAACTGATCAGAAATTAATCTTTAGATAGAGGGGAAAATATTAATCTCGACATTTCATGTACAATACAGACATCGAATAGGTAAAGTGAACTATATATATATATATATATATATATATATATATATATATATATATATATATATATATATATATATATATGTATAGTTCACTTTACCTATTCGATGTCTGTATTGTACATGAAATGCCGAGATTAATATTTTCCCCTCTATCTAAAGATTAATTTCTGATATATATATATATATATATATATATATATATATATATATATATATATATATATATATATATATATATATATATATATATATATATATATATATATATATTGTCACGCAAGCACTTCCCTCGAAGTCTTACTGTATTTGATATGGTTGCTAAACACACCGACGATGAAAACACCAGACACTTAATTACGAGTTAATTTTGATATAAGTCATGCGATTAGCGGACGATCAAGTCGATTAGTAATCGACAAACAACTGATGAACCCAAGATCAATTAGGGCACCCTAGCCTATCGTAGGTTTCTATTTTAATTTCAAACGTAATAAGCATACACGATATCCACATTGGATTGTCACTACCAAATCCTCGGTTGCCTTACGAGCAACTGTACCAGAGTGTTGGCTGGTGGATGGTTAATAAGAGTGTTTATTTTTTTACAACGCTACGAACAGAAGTGCCCACTGATCGTAAAGGCTCACATACCAAAAAACCAAAATTACAACCCTGCTTTAATCCAAGTCTAATTGTTGTTTTACATTCAATTAATCTATTACAGTGACTAAAGTTCAATTAATCTATTACAGTTTAACTGAAGTTAAACCGTAAACCAATTCTGAAAGGAATATGCGGGCTACATTTTACGTGTCACAATTAATGACAATATTTATTTATTTATTTATTTATTCATTTATTTATTCATCTATTTACACTTTTAATGAGCGGCCGAGTTACTCGGAAGAATAATTTTCATCGGCCTTAATTGTGCCGTGAATTGTAAAGGAAATCACACTACATAGTGAACAATTAGGAAAACGTACAAGGGTACATTCTTTTTTATAAATATGGTCAATTTTATCTTGAAATTATTTACATTGGGAGCTTCTTGACACAAAATTAAAGAAAGAGAATAGGTCAACTGAAGGAAACTCATATGGTATCTCAAAAAGTACACGCAAAATTCTCTTCTGAAGAATGTAAAGTTTTATATCTAGACTTTTTGCGATGTTGTTTATTTAAACAATGCAACAATAATCTTACATACTTTGGATAAGAGCAAAGTATAAATAATAAGACAATCACTTGGTATAAATGAACGCTGTGTTGGTATGAGACCAATCCGTTTGCTTGTTGTAGAACACGAACAGTATACATGATAGTTCCGAGATAGACATTCATTACAACTTGTGGAATAGATCGATGTCCCGTTGATAGTATAATGATTTACCACTATCGTTGATACTATTCAACCTAAAAGGAGCAGTGATCAGAATACCCTTAGTTTTCTTGACATTTAGACAAATAGAGTCAGAGGCAATTCATCGGTCTATCAGGAAAACGTCATTATTAATACTTTCATTTACACAATCAACTGTTTTACTACGTGCAAGCAAAGTCTCTTAATCTGCATCTATATGTAAATGAGATGAATATTGTAAGAAGCATATCATTTAAGACAAGTGTAAATAGAAGCGGACTTAAAATAGTCTTGTGGAACTCCCGCATCAATAAAACCTTTCTTTGACATACTACCAACACCCTAACAATTTACTGATCATCTTAAAGGTAAGATTGCAACATCGAATAAATACCGTCAGACAAATTATAAATTCACAGTATCTTCAACAGAATCTTCAACAGAATCTCATGATTTACAACGTTTAAATAACAGTCATCAATATTGTGTTTAAGATCTATTTCGAGCTTAAGCAAAGCTGTTTGACAGGAATGTTTTTTTCTAAGAGTAACTATTTACACAACAAGTAACCAGACAGGGTACTGTCAACATGTTCTCAAGAATTTTAGAGAGAACTTGTAAAAGACGACAATTCACGATATCATCGACACGCGAACCATTGCAGCACACTTGAAGGCGTTTGGAAAAACAGACCATCGTATACTTATCACATTTAGTAAGCTTAGAAGAAAATCTGTAATTACAGGAGCAGCAAATTTCAAAAGCTTACAGTGAACATTATCAGAAGCAGTATATTTTGCCTTTAAAAGTGAAGAAAAGACGAAGTGGCCTTTGATTTGAGGGAAATATGAAGCATGTACATTTCTAAGAATATTATCAACAAAACCTTCTAACTTTTCAAAATGAAAAACAAAATTCATTAAGTGACATTTCAAAATACCCTCATGAAATAATTAAACACTATCGAAAACAACAGATATTATAAGAATTGCCTACCCTTAAACTTCTCAATTTCTCAATATTACTATCTTAATTCATGAAGTCGGCAACCATCAAATGTATCGACCTTTGTACAAGATTTAGCGAAAGGGATAAGTAACCATCAAATGTATCGACCTTTGTACAAGATTTAGCGAAAGGGATAAGTTACTTTCATAACAGAATAATTTGTTATGTATCGGTTAGTATGAGTAGCCAATAGTCGCACAGTTACTTCATGATATTTGATATTTGAATTTGCTGGTTGAATGAATTTTTCATCCTTAAGTTGTAGGTATTGTAAGATTGAAACTGTGCCTTTAGAATATCCTTTGAAACCCATGCTTCAACAATATTGCACTCTCTCGATCTTTCGCTCGTCCCTGGAAATACAAGTCTGATACATGGAGGCATGGGAACACCTAGGAATCAAGTCATAGGTCTGAAGAACTTGTTGACTTTCAGAAATAGTGTTTGTAATTGAAACGGACTCAAGTCTTGGCAAGCCAAACTAGTATTCCCTAGGAAGGCAAGGCATCATGTCTCCTTGCATTGCCGATGCCGAAAAGATGTACATGTGATGAAAAACCCCCAGTGCCGATCGTATCACTCCGAAAGACAATGAAAATCCTTTTCACTTACTGCGTACCCTATGAGCTGTCTTTGATGTTCCTCCTTGTTCTAGATATGCCGTGGATTTTACTTTTGAAGGTTGTAAACAATATTGGGGGGAGCTACGTCGAATTGTGGTACAAAAATGGTAGTCTCAATGCAAACAACGAACAGGCAATGCGTCTTGATAACTCATTACCAGAACACTACAAAAGTGAAATCGCAGACCAATGGACTGACCTTGATATCACAGAGGTGAGTTCAAAGACTAATTTCTTTTATTAGCTCAAATATAGGACAAATTGAAATGTCTCCGGGTAACTGAATGGTTGATCAGAGAACGACAATCGACGTATTCTTGGACACAACAAATGACAGAGGGCGACATAAACCACAGCAAGAGATCGCCTTCAAGAGTCTGAAAATTTTGTCTCAAGGCAGAGAGTCCTGCCCCAACAGGTTACGCCCGACTCAAAAACTGAAAAATGTTATGGTGAGATATCGTAAATTTACTGCATGAAGTCTATCTTAAAGATTATCCGTCTTTTGTGGCTTATTTGATTTGCCAATATCACAAAATTTCGTCGTTTCTATGCAATTGCCACAATGTTTTCAATCAAATCCGATGTTCCTCGATAGAAGGAGTCAACAAAACCATGTGTAGAGTTAAACTATAATCTTGAATCAGAGGCTGAGTCAGTCATAAAATGACAAACATTGAATCAAATAAGATGTAAACAGTTAACAGGGAGTAAATGAAAAGTCTATTGGATATCATCAACAGAGTACAGACTTATATAGTTGCACATAGGGCCTACTCTACAAGTGATACATGCAAAAAAGAAATATCATTTTAATTAAATGTATCAACACACAAAAACAACAGGAGGAAATCACTAAGAAATGTTCAACTCGGGACCTCCAAGAAATATTGCATTGTCTAGGAAACGCCATGCGAAAGCGCCAGAGTCTATGCCGACACAGGGCAATAAAATCCCAAATTCAGATGAAACGTCAGTGCTTATCTGTGGAGAAATGACCTCGCGGAGTTAACTTTGATAGTTTATGGTTGTGAAAATGCCTCCAATTGCAGGTAAAGTAGTATCATATATTTGCAGAACACTCCAGTCATCGGTTGCAGACATAACAGGAAGATCCGTTTGAATATGGCTGATATCTGCATTTTGCAACGACAAATTAATATTTTCAAACGTTTGTTATATTAGCAATGGACACAAAGACAGCGTTACTTATTTAGTCGACCAACAAAACAATATTTTGTAAAAATCGTTTGAGAGCTGAAGTAAACCAAACAACGTATAATGACTAAAGATAGAGTAATGACTCAACATCGGCTAGAGTTTACTTTCCAAGGCAATCTTCTGAATATACCGAGGTATGTCTGGCATTACCAAAAGGGTTGATAGCGGCGACGCCAGATATAAAATCAGGGACATGTTACATATTAATCTGCCCTCTTTATTATTTTTCTATAACTGATTAAGAAAGAGCAGAAACTATTTAATCGACATTCAACTCTGTCGAACTGGTGCCAAACCAAAAACTCAGTGACTGAGGCCTATAAACTCAGTGACTTTAACTTTGTCTTTCTGGATAAAATGAATGATTGTCCCTCGCTATTTCAGGTGAAATTTGCTCTGTACAACGACAGCGTGGAATTGACTTACTTCATCTTCGATGGCAGAGGTACCAACAAGTTCGATTGGTTCAGTCAGGAGAGACTCCTTGACAGCCCTTACCGAGATTTAAATACTACCACGGAAGTTGGCGTGTTCACGATGTTGGGATCACAGTTAAGTTTCGCGTCGTATTTTAGACCGGGGCGGGATTGGGGGTTGAAAAGTTTGCAAGGAAGAGAGGGAGATCGAGGGATGTCGAGATTAACAGTATGTGATTCAATTCAGTGTTCTTTGATATTTCGTTATGACGGTACGTTTCCCGAGAGAAGAGACACGTTTGAGAGAAGCTGTTCATGGGAAAGCAGCAGTTATTCAAACTGTTCGTAATGAGATAGTAACCAATCAAAAAGATTTGAGTTACGTGCCCATGCAAAAGAAGTGCGCCACCAATTCCGCATCGTTGCTACTGTGTGATTGACTATCCCTGATAATTATCTCTTACCGTAAAATGAACATATGCAAATCTGCGGTGACTTAAACTCACTTCCGATTTCAAGCTCAAAGTTAAGCCTCTGAACTTTTAAATTTTGTCATTCGTTGAGGCAAGTTGAGAAACGCCGCTACTTGATTAACCCAGATAACTTTACAATAAGCAATCGAAAAACACAGACTGACAGCTAGTGACATTTGCAAGTGGTTGTTTTAGGCCATACCCATACGTTTTGTCCAGGTGTACTATGGTCAAAACAAGGGCTTACAATCATTACCAAACTCCCTGTGCCAGGACTGTCAGAAAGTTAACCACGTGAACGCATGACAATTAAGAATCGGATGGTTTGATTAATGTCAGAATCGCAGGGGAGACGGGTTTCTTTGGTTAAACATATTAAACACCTATTACCTGGTCATAAGGGCTATAGCGCCCGTTCATTACCCCGAGGGGCCGTGTGTTACCAGAAACACATCGCTGTTCGCCGAGGCCGTAGGCCGAGGGGTATAGCGATGTGTTTCTGGTAACACACGGCCACGAGCCCGAATAAAGACCAGATTGTAGGTGTTTTATAACACACCACATACTCATGTTGTATTGTGTTTATAGTTTTTAATGTGTTTTGATATTTTGGACCGCAACAATCCATTGTGACAAGTTTACTTGGCGATATTTCGACAGCGGTTACAGGTATACATGGTACCAATTTCTTTCAAAAAATATTCTAAGCATACCAGCAACATCCTTGGTCGCACTTGAATCTTTTTCATCCATGAGCTGTTCAAGTTACTACGCTGTTGGAATGTTTGAAAATCTGTTTTAGAGGCTCGTTGCTCATCCCGGGCACACATTACGTTCTAGTCACTCGCCATTGTTGCAAAGCTGTAGACGACACTACAGTCCCGTGACCGGGCACTTTTCCAAATTTGGTCAAAACTATTTCCCTAGGGAAGTAGCTTTTCAAAAAATACGCTCTGACGTCATTTGGTCGATTTAGTGGAGACTGGACGTATCTATTTTCTCGTCACGTGACGTATTCTGGCGAATCGCGACACGGAATGAGCATGTGATGTGTTATAATACCTGCTAATCAAGTTTGTGCCACAGAATTAAAACCGAGCACGGTACGAAATGCACGTATTTTTCTGCCGTCATTTCACCGAACTTTTTTTCCTTTTATATCAGGGAACGTTTCCTCTCCTTGGGACTCTTTGCAATCCATAATCTGAATTTAGACTGTGAGGGTAGTGCTTGGTTGATAGCTGGAGTAAGATCACCAGCAATGCGTTCCTGTGAATTTGGAAATACCACGAAGAGAAGGGGCATTTTGTATTCCAGAAATGACACACAGGTTGATAAAAGTTCAGGTGAGGAAATCAAGTTCTCGTTCCTCACGAAGGCCAACATTCGAGACAAGTATAGACGGAAGGAAAAGCGAATGCATCTAATTATGCCTTAAAAGTAAATCGGTATACGGTCAATTATTTATAGAGAACCGTTCTTTTACAAAATCTCATGTAATAGTAGTAGTTTGCTAAGTAGCATTTCCTTACATGCTCTTATTGTGGCAAACCTATAAATGCTTACAAATACTACATATATCAAATAACTGTAGAGTATCAACACTAATTACGGTTGGACAACTGCCCCCTCATCATTTGACTTTGGACAACGGCCTCGGAACAATTTTTCCCCGACATTTGTCCTCCCGACAACTGCCTCGAACAATCCCCCCGACATTTACCGGCTGGACAACTGTCCCCAACAATTGCTACATTTTGTTCAATCGCTCACAATGCCGAAAATTGTAATAACATTTCTGAAACGGTCGCTACCGATGTCGAGTATCTGGTTTTGTTAATAAGAGGAGGAATCGTGGAAAGTCAAAAGATCAATCAGCTCTTGACCGCTAGCAAGCTGTCCTCAAATCATTTTATCATCATTACAAAAAAGACTAAATGGAACAGTTACATAAATTAGTCAATGGTTACAACATTTTGATGATGATGACGATGTAATGTGATAATGATTCAATCAGAGAGACTTGAACCTGGACCAGATCGGAAAGCGTCACTAGCAAAATAGCTATTGTTTATTTATTTCTATGTCTTATTGTTGTTTCATCAGATGAGTACACCAAAATCACGCTCTTTATTGAAATATTTCTCTCATTAAGAGAAAATACACGGCAAGCGTCAGCTTTTTCTTTTTTCTTTACTTCATGAAGTAAAGAAAAAGGAAAAATGGATGTCCGACTATTATTTTACGGTGACAGTATTAAGGTGGGATAATTGATATTGAAATTTACGATTGATCCTTTGATAAGAACAACTATATTTTCTTCTCAGAATTTTTACCTTGCATTTTCAGTTTTATCTAGTTGGGTATTAAACCATCATACCCAACTAGAAAACTGATTTTTTATTTGTTCTTATGTTGCAACAGATGTTTTGGTCAACTTTATGCCAGTCACATAAGTCGTTAGGTAATTTTCTGCCCGAAATTCCTGTACCCATGTTTTCTTGCCTGTATGATGAAACAAGTGCACAGTGGTTATATCTACCAAAAGCAGAAAGCTTTAGCGAACAATTAAAGGTCGACATAGTGACTACAAAGCAAAATCAGTGGTCTCTGGAAAGGAGATGGTCCTGGTACCACTGTAACATGGAAGGAAATGTTCTTTTTTCACAGAAGCCTGTATTTGGGCATAATTGTTTTCATAATTGAACAGATGCGAAAAAATTATAGTTGAAATGATCTGTTTTATTTTGTGTTAAAACTAAATGTATACTCAACTTTTTAAATACAGTTGAGTGTGAAAATATGATGACAATAACATTTTTATGTTTCTAATATAACGATTACGGGAGCAGTCTTATCTGGTACATAGTTGATATTTGCAGGGCATTTGGACAACGCTGAGGTGTCTGCAGTATTTATAAAATCTTCACGTAAGTACAAGTAGCCTTCCTTAAAACACCTATAGACATCGGTTTTTTATTACCTGTCAACATAAATATAAAATTTTAGGCACAGTCGGTTTAGATTTAAGTAGTGATGGAATATTGCGAAAGGGACGAATGGAAGTCTGTCTGCACTCCCTTCGTCATTTTGCAAATTAGTCAAAAAAGCAGTCACATTAGCGGAATGAAAACACACGAATCCTGGCTTTAACAAACGTTAAAGTTGTAGTTTTTAGTAACAACTTGTGGCACATTCGTGTATACTTCTGCTATATACTGGAGGATATGAAATAACAACTCCCTTCATCTTGACCGCATACAAGCCATGTTGAGCTCGTCAGCTTTTCAGTTTCTTACAAGATTCTGACCTATGTAACTGACATCGTATAAGATTCTGACTTATGTAACTGACATCGTACAAAGTGCTCTGACCTATGTAACTGACATCGTACAAAGTGCTCTGACCTATGTAACTGACATCGTACAAAGAGCTCTGACCTATGTAACTGACATCGTATAAATTGCTCTCACCTATGTAACTGACATCGTACAAAGTGCTTTGACCTATGTAACTGACATCGTACAAAGTGCTCTGACCTATGTAACTGACATCATACAAAGAGCTCTGACCTATGTAACTGACATCGTACAAAGTGCTCTGACCTATGTAACTGACATCGTAAAAAGAGCTCTGACCTATGTAACTGACATCATACAAAGTGCTCTGACCCATGGAACTGACATCGTACAAAGTGCTCTGACCTATGTAACTGACATCGTACAAAGTGCTCTGACCTATGTAACTGACATCATACACTTGACATTGTAAAAAGAGCAAAATGGCCAAGAGAGTGACATATTTCCTTTAAATGTCGTCCCAGCATTCAAAAAAGATATAATATGTTTACATAAGAATGTATTAAAGGCAAGGAACAATTAATGAATACCCGTGATGTTTTACAGAACTAAAAGAATCATGTACCACAGAGAGGTAATGAAGAATTGGGTAATTACGTCATTATTTTTCGAAGACCCCTGCCCCAAACATGAATCTATTTGAGCGTACCTTGCAGGTTTCATTGCTGACCCTTGCTTTGCTCACACCGTCATCCGCGAAGATCAAATAAAGGATACTTCAAGTTTTAATGGTATGAATTCCGACCACCTGTGTAATAGTACATTGTCGCCAGGTTGGTATAGATTCGATGAACGACTAAATGCGCCAACATCATGCATCCAAAGAGACGTGTGTAGTTCGAAATATCCCGTATGGTTCAATGGTGAATTGCCAACGGCAGGAATGTGTGCCAAGATTTCAGCATGCATCAATGAAGGTATGCTTTTCTCAGTGCTTTGTTATTAGATTCGAGAATTTGATCATTGAAGTAAATAGATTTGTCGAATTAGATGTTTTCAAAGGGCCAGTAGCTGTAACTTCTGATGCTTTTGTCTGACGATATTCGCTTTCAATGTCAATTTTCAAGTTTTTGGTCCACTCTCCAAGCATATTGAAACATCTATTATTCAGCTTGTCAACACAGCGTCTATAGGTGTATTGATGCACTGTCTTTGTTTACATTTGAATTGCAGTCCTGACCAGAATTCACTTGTCAACAATAACAATGCTGTTTACACATGTATAAGCTGAGCTGATAAACAGAACACTATGAATTTAAACATGCTTTGGGGAGTAGAATAAGAAACTAAAGTTGCCATTAAAAACAAAAATAGTCGAAAGTTAACAAAAGCTACAGCTGCCCTTTACGTCTGCTCGTAAAATAATGCTTGAATTGTAATATTTCATAACCATATATTTATTGCAATCAACGGGAGTGTTTGGAGGTAACATAAATTGAATTATATTAACACCTCTAACAAGGAAGGAATGGCAAACAGAAGTTCATCCTATAATTTGGGCATTTTGATCTATGATACATATTGGTTTCTCGCCAGTAACTTACAGCATTAAATGCTCAATTTGCCCGGGTTACCCCGCTTATCGAAGTAACAAAGTTGACTACTATTATTATTAATATTACACCTTTTTTTACATATAAACATGCTTGAAGGGTAGGACAAGAAACTGTACTAGGTACACAGAACATATGGCTGCTCAAAAACATTTATGCTGCGCGACTGTTACTTCTGTTATTACATGAAAGTGTGTTCTATTTTATGTCTCCTGCACATGATGTAGGCAAACTTCAATCTTCCAATTGAAATTTTAAAGAAACCAGTGTAAATAACTTTTCGATTGACAGTGACAAGCAATCGCACCTAAAAAAGATACTTCTGTAGTGCCTGGAAAGCATTACATCTCGAAGTTCAACATTCAAAATCGCTCTCTTGTTCCAGGTGGAGAAGATTGTTGTTATCAAAGAATTGAGATCAATGTGAAGAATTGTGAGAGTTTTTATGTTTAGGGGAGAACCATTTGATTTCTGGGGGGGGGGTATGGAGGAAATGGGTATGGGAGCAAATTTTTTTTTCCTGTCAGAGTGACAGCAATTTTTTTTTCTACTGTCTGACCTGCATCAATTTTTTTTTTTCAAATGGAGTAGCAATGCAAATTTTTTTTTTTATTGGTCATCAAGTTTGTAATGCGTTGTATATAAGGGAGCTGTCATTATTTATGGCCTGAAACTCCAAAATTTCAAGTGACCCCCCCTCCTCGCCAACCCTGATGAATTTGAGTAACCTCCCTCTCTAACTCTGAAATTTTGACTGACCCCCCCCCCCACTTAGAAAAGTTAAATACCAATACATGTAATTGTAAAATTTACAAAATACAGCAACAGTAAAGACCTTTCAAATCCTAATGTACCCTGCTACACTATCATCAGTTATCTCATGATGGTTCAAAAAAGGTGAACACATCAAAACGAAATTCAAAGTCAAATAAAATAAAGATATAAAAGCTCACGCAGTATCTAACAATATAGTATATTGTTTGGTTTGGATGGGTATTATGACAGGGTTTTCACTAGGATATCTGACCGGGCAGAATTTGAAAGTACAGGGGGAGAACATGCGAGAGGCTTAGGGGAGAGTGTCACAGGGGCTTTCCCCTATCTTGCATGGAAATTTTTAAGATATTGATGTGTGCAATGGTGCAGTCTGGTGCAATCGGAGAGGTGTTTTTTAATTTTGTTACTAAGTGAAACTGTTAGAATACCCCAAGGGGGAGAGCACGAGAGGGGGGTTCCCCCTCTCGTATTGGAAATTTTGAGAAATTTATGTGTTTAATGGTGCAATCTGAGAGGAGTTTCAGTTTATTTTGCACTTGGTAAAACTCTTTGAAAATGACATTGAACACTGATATTTTTTACATTGTCATCGTCATTCTTGTGCCAGATTAGTTATTGAGAAAGTTCGCCACTATTGACGGACTCTATAGTGAGCGATCCGGCGTCTGGTGTCATATTATGATTAACATGACCAATCATAGATGTAAGTTCTCAGGGAAGATGTTATCTTTTGTGGTCAGAGAAACAAGGCTCACACATTGTATTTCATTATATTTGTTGTTTCTCAATTTTCATTGTCAAGGTACATCTTTCTAACATATTTATATTGAGAGAATAATATATTGGTTTTAACACTAGTTTATTGACTCCTGTCTTGTGTTTTGAATTTTCACAATTTACAGAAGTCAAATGGTCCCCTTTAGATAGTGCCTATGCCATTGAGATATTGCAACAGAAGTCCTGAAATATGACTTCTTGGGTCAGAGAAGGGAAGGAAAACATTGAGTGTACTGAGGTGTAAAGTAGACCTATGTAGTGTATGCTTATATCATAAGTGCTAGGAAAAAAACAACATAAGAATTGCTTGTGGTAAAAACATATGCGCCGCCTATGGCGGCGCGCCGGCAAAGAATACATGAGAATATGGTTTCCAAATTTTGCTAATTTCTGGTGCATTGTGACAATTTTTTTTTTCACTTCTGTATGTTATGACAATTTATTTTTTCTCAGGCCATGACAGGATCAATTTTTTTTTTCTTCTGTCACACCTTGCAACAAATTTTTTTTTCTCAAAATCCTCCATATCCCCCCAGAAATCAAATGGTTCTCCCCTTATGATGTAAAACGACTTCTTAATTGCCCTGTAACTCCAGTGCAGTGTGTTTCAGGTAATGGCATTTCACTTCCAGTGATCTCAAGTCACAAAATCTATAAGTCACTGTGTTGTAATGTAGTTGTTATAGTCTTATTTCGCCGGTCTGGGGAGTGAACTCACTGCTGAGAGGTACTTCGAGATCTTTGACAGAGTAGAGACTCACAGAGTTGTTGGATATCAATGATGGTGGTTTATTGCTGAAGTGTAAAGTTTACACATCAGATGCCCAGCTATCTCCGACTGAAGATAGTGGGTGATTATCCCTTTTTTTAAAAGAAATTGTAGCATCCTAATTAGATTAAATTAGTTAAGCCTCCAATCGCTAATCGACTAGTATTTCTTGATTGGTTCAATTAAAGAAATACATTACTAAACTTTCTCTGATAGGCCTTGATCATATAAAATCATACATGATCTGCATAAGTGACATCATCGTTATACAACATTTCCCTTACGTAATCGTCCCAGGGTCCTGTCTGGAATTTAGATATTGATGGTAAGAATTCACTTTACTGCCTTGACAATAGATGTCACTAGTACAAGTTTCTATCTTTATCCTTGATACTTAGGTATCAATGACGCAAATACATTGAATGTCCCTGACAACGGAGTTTTAACCAAGATGAAGGAAAATTCGTAATGATCATTAACCCTTACACAGACTTGGAAAGTTCAGCCGTCTCGTTCATTTACCTTTGTACAGATTCCGAAATTACAAAAGCAATATCAATAAGCCAGAGAAAATTTAGTCTGTAACACTCCCCTCATTTCAAGGAATGCGTCCCGCATTCGAGTATACTAAAACAATTTAACATACAAGTAAATATTATTAGATAAAGTGAATAAATGCAATAAAAAATACATAATCGATTAAATGTTTGGATAACATACAACATAATTCAAAAATAATAAAACCCATAAAATACATGCTAAGACTAAAGTATAAATGGCATACATATATATAAAGTAAAACAAGATATATATTATAAAATGACTAAAATACATAAATACCGTCGACGAATAAGATACAATCATAAAAAAAGATATAAAATGGATATAAAAATACATACAGATATAAATGCAATTAAAAGAATGATAGATATCGATAAGTAATAAACTAAATATTCAAAAATCGAGTATACGGATATATGTGTATATATATGGCGCCTTAAGAAATAATAAATTCATTAATTAATTTTCACACATTATTCCCCACTAATAATTATCATACGGGTTCTAACTTTAACCCAAATTTCCGTAGAAATTCATTATTTTATGGGGGAGTGCCATACTGTTCAATAGCCACACGCGTGAAATCGTCAGAAGGGCCCGGGGACTCTTCCCTTCTCATAACTGCCGCTAAAGGTTTACCTTCTTCTTTTATCTTTACCGATTTTTTCTTACTCTTTCCTAATGGATTTCGTCGAGGGAGTAGTTCAATTGATACGTTCGGTTCGACTTTTTCATCCATTGGGGCCTCTTCGATACTAGAAAGAGGGGAATACTTAGAGCTCAAAAACCGTGCTGCTGGAGGGGCCAATATTTTACGATATATGGGCTTGTCCTGACCCCCAGCAGTTTCCATGGACCTTTTTCTCGTTTTCAATCGTTTCTTTTCGACACTGCCTTCGCCACTATCTACTGCACTGCAAGATTCGGTTACCTTAATATCTTGGTCAGGCGGACTTAAAAGAGAGGGGGTGGTCTTTTGTATCATTGTTTTCACCTCTGACACTTCTTGTGTCAAATTCAACAAATCAGAAGAAATATCCTCCAGTGTAGGTGAGTTGCCTTCGGGAGAGACAATTTTCACTTCTGTATATATCAAACTATTTGAATTGCCTGCTAACAATCGGAAACGTAGTTTTGAGAGGGGCATCTTCGTTAATTGTCTAAAGGAAAAGTACGGTAGTGGGATGTCTGTCGGTAAGTAGAAATGCCTTTTAATTAGCAGCTTGTCACCGTCACACCTATAGATGAGCAAGGGGTCCCAATTTATGTGCAAATACCTTTTAAAGTAATATTTGGTTATTACGCGTATGTCTAACGAGGTCAAACAAGTGGTTCGTAATGAGCAAGGGGTATAAATAATAGTGTGAACGAAGAGCATCACTACTTGGAGGTCAGATGACAGCTCGAGGAAGATATTAGTTTTGGGCGTAGGTGATAAAAGGTTCGTCTTATGAGGGGTAATTTTGTTAACAAGACCCAAGCAACATAGTCTTAATCGTTTTATCAATTTATAAAAGACAAACAGGGATACCCCAGCGATGATCATGTCCAAAAATGATGAAGTCTCAAAGTCAAAAGAGCTTGATTCGAAAGTCTTGGTCCAGTTAACAGCTATTGTTGGCAAAGGATCCCAATAGAGATTGTTTAAATTTTCTACCGCCTGAACACCCTTGGGAATTTGCAACAATAAAAGAAAGCGTTGTAAACTTTTATACTTCAAGAACAGATACAGTTGTGCCAAGCCTATCAATACAAACGCAATTACAATCGGAATTATTAACCACAAAGAATAAGATGTTGAAAAAATGTCATCCCAATCGTAAGTAAACGCTGCCTCGTCAAGCGGAGAAAGGAAAACTTGCTCATGCTCACGTAAAACATCAGCTGCTCTTTTTATATCTAGTTTAATCGTCTGATCTACGGCCAAGGAGCGATTCCAGCTTTTCTGCATAACTAAAGTATCTGGGGTCTGAGCTAACCATGGCTTATTAAAAGTTGTTATTCCAGTGAAATTCACAACATGGTCGAAGGAATAAAAAGCCTTAAGATATATTGCATTGGCTGCATGATATGTGGATAAAGTCGCATTTGATTGACAGCTAGTTATTACGGCCGGGAGAAAGAAATCAGTAGAATGAAGTTCACAATCGCAAGGTATTTCAATAATACAAAAGTTACAGGGGACGAGAGGAATTAATGTGTCATTAGAACATCGTACTCCCAATCCTTACTAGACCCTTGAATTAAAGCTCGTGACTGTGGAAGTTGGATTACTTCATCATTAATTTCAGGGGCCAGTTTCAAAGTGGTGGGACAATTACGTTGGATATTATTAATATCGTTGATGTATAAGTACCAAATACACCGTTTAAAATTAGCTTTATAAATCTTAAAGGGCGTATTACACCTTTTTACTCGATCTCCCTTGCATCGTGAAAATTGATCGGTAGTTAACTCAAATAAGTTGAACTATCAGTAGCCACCCCGAAATAGGATGATAATTCTACAATTTCTGTGTACCCTGTCGATAAAATGGTCGCATTGTTGCGTTTCTCAAAGAGTCTGGTATTTGTACTGGAAAAGAGAGAACCCGATACAATTGATGAAGGGCATCCATGTTAGTCAAAGGAACGGCCATTTAACATAAAGATACGTAGCTGTATGATAATGGAGGACTTGAGTTTGTTCATAATAGTATTTGGGATCTTCGTGGGCTAACCGAAAATGGGGATATTTCCGGTCGAGAATTCTTTGAACAGACCCCAAAGCATGTTTGATATCAGAGGTACTCACTAATTCAGGGGGCAATCGACCTTGGACCAATGTTTTTAAAGCTGCTAAACGAGATTCAGAGAGAAATAAGATCCGCATTAAGTAGGTGGTTCGTCGATCCAATTCGATATAGGTATGCAAGAGATTATGAATAAGATTAATTTCACTAGCCAACATTGCTCTATCAGCTATACCAACATTAACGGCATCTCTAATAGATTCAACTGTATAAGTGAGAGCCATAATATCACTATGAGTTTTGTTAAAGGTTTTCCACAAGTGATTAATTCTACGATTAGTAAGTTGAACAATGGAACTCAAGTCTCTTTCGAAATTTAAAATAAACCGACTATTCTTTTGTTGAGACCGTTCTACCTTTTGTACATGCTCAGCCAAAATCCGTACATCCTTTGCAGTTGCAGTCCCAAACAAATTTTTGACAATTTTCCTATAAAGGAAAATGGGGCATCCCATTTTGTCCGAGAACGTACATCATCTTCAAAATCTTTAGTTCCCATTACATCATCTATTTCGCGACGCACACGCTGGGCGTCTTTTAACAACTGGACTGCCTCCTTATGATAAGATTGGATTGATTTGTCATGGAGTGTACATGACTTTGGCATGGGCACGTCACTACAAGGATATTCAGTAGGCATAACGGTAATAATAGTATCCAGGCCAAGAAAATTTAAACGAGGAATAGAAAAAGTTACATGCCAGTAAGAATGAGCCACTTCAACCAAGGCCACTGGCTCAAAAACAATTCCAAATTCTGGCGAACGATTATGTCTGGGTTTACATTGCTGCTTACCCTAGTCGACAAAAGGAGAACGGCTAGCATAACCAACCAGAGCATGCAGAGAGAACCCTATAAAAAGAAAGAAAAGAAAAAACTCCCGATATAAACTTCTGAGGTTGAGCCAAATTTAAATCACAATGGGTAAGCCTACTCCTAACCTCAGCCGGCAGTTCACACTTAGAAGTTAATTACCCTCAATAAAAGCAGTTAAGGGGCTTCTAAATTTAGAGTTGAGTTCCTGTACAGTAGCAATTACGGTTACGTAACTCGCAGGGTCAAGGAATTGGGTCACTCCATTCATACACTCAAACATACTGGAGCGCTCCATTTACACAAACAAACATACAGTGATTCACACGAAGTCTGACTTCTTTTCATTCATTCACATGACCACAACTCTAAAACAGACCCTGTTTGAAGCTACTTCATCTAAAATACGTGGAAATGAGCTATCACAGGTTTACCAGTTATTTTTACAGGATTCTTTCGAAGATATTCCAACAAAGTATCATTCAAGTTCTCAGCATATTCCCATGTATTTTCTTTATGAGAAATTCTTCCATTTTACCAGATATTGTAATTTACCATTTCGATATCGACCTTTCAAAACTTTATCAACTTCAAAATAAGGGGCAGGGGACTGTGACAAATCATCAACTCTCGCCTGAGACACTTCACTATCAGTATTAACGCTTATACGATCCGAATCTACTTCCCTGTGTGTAGGCTCCTCAGAGCTACTCTGGGAAACCCTATCCTCGGTATGGGAGGCTCGGCATGCTCACTAAGGGACCTCATAGAAACTTCAGGTTCCTCATTCAGGTCTTCAGATGAAGACGAATTAAATTCAGAAGGCCTCAAATAAGCTTTCTTTAAACGATTCATATGAATGACCTTCCGATAATTCCGGCTGCTATTTAAATGACGTAACTTAAAATTAACAGGAGATACCTGCTCTGCAATTATATAGGGGCCCGTCCATCTGTGGATAAATTTCTTATTTACCCCAGGTTTGACTGCTGGTTTAAAAAGGTAAACTGCATCCCCTATCTTTAAATTCTGAGTTTTCTTTATGGCCCGATCGTGACGGTCTTTCATACCCTTTTGATAATTGGCAATATTTGTTTTCGCCAATTTATGAGCTATTTCATGTTTCTCTGCCAAATATTCCAAATGTGTGGTAATATTTCTTGTTCGTCCCTCAACTGGTTGGAATTCTACATCCATAGGGAGAGTAGCCTCCCTTCCGTATAACATGAAGAAGGGAGATAGTCCTGTCGCTTCTTGTGGACTAACTCGATAAGCAAATAACACGGAAGTTATATATCGATCCCAATCTTTCTGTTTGCTATCTACGAACATGGATAACATGTCAACTAACACACCGTTAAAACGTTCCGTTAATCCGTTCGTATGAGGTCTATATGGGGAGGACACTTTGTGCTCTATATTAAAATATTTACAAGTTTCCCTCACAACTTGTGAAAGGAAATTTGTACCTTGATCGCTTAGTAGGACCCTCGGACTACCATATGTAGCTATGACTTCATCAAAAAGTATTTTAGCTACTGTTTCAGCTCTTGCATTTCGCAATGGATATGCTAATGGGAATTTAGAAAAATAATCAGTGAGAACTAAGATGTATTTATGACCATTATAAGTCCGAGGCAAGGGGCCTACAATATCCATCCCTAACTGATCCCAGGGCCCAGTTACGGGAATGGGCATTAATTTAGCATGTACAGGAGGGATAGCCCTCTTCCTTGTATGACAGTGTGCACACGTCTTGATATATAAATTTATGTCCCGTGGCATCCTTTCCCAAAAATACCTCTGTCGTAAAACACCCAACGTTTTGGAATAACCCAAGTGTCCACCTAGAACACAGTCATGGGCCCTCTTGATTACATAATTCTTTAAAGAAGCTGGGATTACTACCTGTCTTGCACAATCAGTTTTACGAGCTGCTTTTCCTGTAGGTTTCCAGTAGTGGTACAACACTCCATCAACTATGTCGTAGTTAGGGGCCATATTAACTATTTTCCTGGCTAATTTATCATTCAGGGGCAATTCACTCTGTTCTAGATATTTAATTACCTGTTTCAGGTAAGAGTCATTCCGCTGCTCATCTTTCATTCTAGTTATTACCTCTTGATTTAAATCATTACCATTATCCTCATTATCACTCCCTGTAGGGGATCTACTGTGTATTGACGATTCTGTTAGAGATTCCGCTTCCGACTCTGTTTGTGTACCCCTCTCTACATTATTTATCAATGGAATTTCTAGTTGACTTGTATTTACAGCCTTGTCAACCAACTTAACCTTGTCATCTAAATTATTGTTAATCTGTGGAGCCTGCTCTAAATCAGTTACATCAGAGGGTATCCCTCACATTGTTGATAGGGCCTCCTAGACAAGCCATCCGCATTCATGTGCTTCCTTCCAGGTCGGTAAACAATATCATAATTGTACTGCTGCATAGTTATTATCCAACGACCAAGTCTACCACTAGGGACCTTCTGTTTAAACATATACGTTAGGTTTGAATGGTCAGTCACTATGGTAATATGATTACTCCGTATGTATGGATCACAATATCGAACAGCATGTATAACAGCTAAGGCCTCTAACTCAGTCACAGAATAATTTCTCTCATGCCTATTTAAACTTCGTCCCCCATACAAAATAACCCGCTCGACACCTTCTTGCTGTTGTGCTAACACAAATCCCAAAGCGTAGGTGGAACTATCTGTGTAAATTATAAATTCCCCATTCATATCAGGATAACCCAAAATGGGCGCTTCACACAAAGTTTGTTTCAACTTGGCGAATGCTTCTTCACATTGATCACTCCACTCAAATTTAGTGTCCTTTGCCAACAATTTATGCAATGGCCTCGCAATAATTGAAAAATTCTTAATGAATTTTCTATAATAATTTGCCAACCCCAAAATGACTTCAATTGTGTAACAGTGTGTGGGCGGGATAGTTCCGAACAGCTTCTACTTTGCTTTGATCCACAGAGATCCCATCTTTGCTAATTATGTGTCCCAAAAACCTAACATTCTTTCGCATGAACTGACATTTGCTGGGCTTTAGTTTCAACCCTGCTTGACGTAATCGCGTCAATACAGTATCAAGATGTTGGAGATGCTCTTCAAAGGTGTTACTAAATATAATAATGTCGTCAATATAACACAAAACATATTTCCACATAATATTACGTAATACAAATTGCATGGTACGTTGGAAACAACTGGGACTATTTCTTAACCCTTGGGCCAGTCTCCTATATTGATATAACCCCTGATGTGTAACAAAAGCAGTTTTAGGCCTACTTTCCTCATCTAATTCTAACTGAAAAAATCCTGATTGTAAATCTAGAGTTGAAAATATTGGGGGTTGTTTCGCCCTAACATTTCCAATGATTCATCGGTTCTGGGCAAGGGAATGAGTCAGGAACCGTAAGATTATTCAATAAACGAAAGTCCGTACAGAATCTAAAGGAAGAGTCTGGTTTTGCGACCAAAACCACCGGACTGGCGAAGGGGGAGGTGGAGGGTTCAATAATACCTTGTCTCAATAAAGTCTCAACTTGATTCTCAATTTCATGTCGCTTCTCTGGGGTAACACGATAGGGCTGGCGGCGGAACGGTATGGCACCCTCTTTCAACTTAATGTTGTGTTTAATAACATCACAATGGCCTAGTTGACCCGTAGAATCAACAAAAGCCTCAGAATTTCGTAACAATACATTTTTAAGTTGCTCCCTCTGTTTTGGAGTGATATCTAATTCATTTAATTTCATTTGATCTAACAAATCAGACTTCTCACTGGCACAATCTTTAGTTTGAGCAAAGAACGTATTAATCATGGGATCTGTTAAACGGAGAATTTGACTTCCCTTAGGCAAAGCAGAAAATGTACCAACAACAGCATTTTTCTTAATTCTTACTTCAGTATTAAATGAATTTACAATTCTAATTGGGAGTGATCGTTTACTTGAATAGGCCAACCCACGAGCTACTAAAATACCAGGCGTCAATCGGGTCCTTTTGTCAGAAATACATCCCAAAATTCCATCAGAGTACTTATGTGGCACTTTGCAGAAATCACCATTTCACATTTAGGAGGAATTATTACCTCACTACTAACTCGAAGGGGTACATTAGAACGCAAACGTAAATTATTAGCATTAAAATCAATAACAGCTCGATAACGCTTCATAAAATCTAAACCTAAAATCAAATCATGATACAATGAATTAACAAAATGAATATACAGCATCACACGCTTATTACCGATAAAAGCAGGAACTTTCATAAATCCTATTATATTCATGTTACCATTATTTGCAGTTTGTACCTGGGAATATCGTGATTTCAGAATAGGATAATTTCGCAAAGCAGGAACTTTATCCAATAATCGAATAGGTGCTACCGTAATATGAGCCCCTGTATCAATCAAAGACTTTACATTTTGATTAAACATTAACACAGAAATTAAATTCTCATGAAAAACACCAAAGCCTTTGTCATCAGAAAAATCACTACCTGTTTGATTTATAACTAGCAGAGTCTTATCATCACTATAACATGGCCTATAATCGGTCGACTCTCTAGAACTTATTCTCCGACGGGGCCTTACATGTTTAAATGACTCCGTGGACATCGTCGGGCAATGTGCCCTTGTTCCCCACAATTATAACATTTACGAAATCTAACTGAAAACTATGCTGGTTTTGAGGGCAATTTGGAGCACTATGTCCTATTTGATAACAACGGTTGCATCGTACCTGTGCATGTTGGAGGGTCCGTCCCCCGTAGACTTGCTTTGGTCGCTGTGGTTCCCTTAGAGGTCGACGATCGTCTATCTTTGTCTTTATGTCCTTCAGTCTCTTGTTGGAGCCCGCCGAGTTTTCCGATGATTTGTTGTAATTCGTCATTGTCCTTTGACGGTTCCTGGGGTATTGCTGTTACAACTTCGGCTGTTTTGGCTTGTAGATAAGCAGAGGCAAAGTCCGCAGGAGCCTTTCCCGCGACGAAGGCTTGAATGGGTGGTCGCAGTCCGTTGATGAAAAAGGATAAAATCTCCCGGTCGGTTTTCTGAGCCTTCTCCCCCTTTTCCTTCAACATGGTTGCATATTGTTCGACAGTTTGGGTCGGTTGTTGTTTTAACTTGAACAACATCTGATCGTATAGCCAAATCGGGCCGCACTTACCGAATCGATCCAGAAATGCAGTCCCTAGGGCCTCCATATCGTTTTTTGCATCATCAGGCTGGCCATGGTACCATCTTTCTGCTTCACCAGTCAGGTAGAGACTGATTCCCCTCAGTTGTTTCTCCGTTGGCCAGTTTTTGAAGATTACGTAGTCTTTGTACCTTTGCCACCATCTCCGTGCGTTTTCATCCTCTCGACCACGAAAGATGCCGGGACCAATACCATTATCATCGCTGTTGTTAAGGCGGATTTCAGTCAGTTGAGTGGCGATATTACGCTGCCACTCAGTAGTTTCTTCACCGGCTTCTGGCTGGGGCTGCTGTTGTTCCTCGTCGGCCATTCTAGAGTAGTGCCTTCCACTACGAGTTGTCATACACTCAACAATGTGAGCTTGCTTGTTACCCGGATTCTCCACCAAGTGTTATAGTCTTATCTCGCCGGTCTGGGGAGTGAACTCACTGCTGAGAGGTACTTCGAGATCTTTGACAGAGTAGAGACTCACAGAGTTGTTGGATATCAATGATGGTGGTTTATTGCTGAAGTGTAAAGTTTACACATCAGATGCCCAGCTATCTCCGACTGAAAATAGTGGGTGATTATCCCTTTTTTTAAAAGAAATTGTAGCATCCTAATTAGATTAAATTAGTTAAGCCTCCAATCGCTAATCGACTAGTATTTCTTGATTGGTTCAATTAAAGAAATACATTACTAAACTTTCTCTGATAGGCCCTTGATCATATAAAATCATACATGATCTGCATAAGTGACATCATCGTTATACAACATTTCCCTTACGTAATCGTCCCAGGGTCCTGTCTGGAATTTAGATATTGATGGTAAGAATTCACTTTACTGCCTTGACAATAGATGTCACTAGTACAAGTTTCTATCTTTATCCTTGATACTTAGGTATCAATGACGCAAATACATTGAATGTCCCTGACAACGGAGTTTTAACCAAGATGTAGGAAAATTCGTAATGATCATTAACCCTTACACAGACTTGGAAAGTTCAGCCGTCTCGTTCATTTACCTTTGTACAGATTCCGAAATTACAAAAGCAATATCAATAAGCCAGAGAAAATTTAGTCTGTAACATAGTGAATTCTTGTCTGGACAAGAATTCATTGTCAACAATAACAGTACAATATATACCAGTGCGGACTGAGTTTACAAGCGGAATATTGTGTAAATCAACATGCTTTGCGAAGTAGAACAAAAAACTGTAGTTGACATTGAAAAAACAAACATTGTGAAACAAAAAAATCATCTAAAATTACAGCTAGTGGCACTATAAACATGTTGACTCAGGCAAGTCGATCGAAAGGGAGATTTTCCAGAAAACAATCAAACAAGAAAATACCATCTGCTTTTGAACGAAGTGACTCAAACCGTCTTAAATGCAAGGAAAATTACATTCCTATTCGAACTGACTTCACGGCAATATTTACATGGCGAATAGCGATACAGTCAGACTTCATACGTGAATTTTGAACGATATCTTCAATTTCAATTCCGATCATGAGACAAAAGAAATTTAAAATCACCAACCGTTCACCCATGCTTTTATAAAAGCCCTCCTCTTCCTCCGTTTTCTGGTTATAACCAACAGAAGATAGAGAATACTATCCTAAACCTGAGGGAGATCCAGTTCTGACACCATTGTTTGACGAAACCAAAAGGTATGGTTACTTGGAGTGTGCAATTGCCGGTCCCGCTGTGCAAAATGTGTGGTATGAATTTACGTGGCTGATGAACGATGCCATAGTGAAGACAACGAAACTTTCCTGGAACAGTCAACGTGATATCATCAAAGAAGACGAATACATCATGGGCAGCAATGTAAGTGTTTACTCTCATCGTCTCTAAACACTATTCTCAACAATAGACGAAGTATACAATGTACTGGAAAAGTAAGTTTCCTCGTGTAGTTCTCGTGTGTTACAACGACAACTAGTCACTCCAAACATTGCGATAGGTAGGAGAGCAATAAACCAATCAAATGTTAATTAATTAATTAATTAATTAATTGATTTATTAATTAATTAATACAATGATTCTAGATGATAATACGTTTTATAATACTGGGACAACCGTCACACATCATACAATGTACATCCTGAGACCTGTCAGTAAAGATTAACTTTTCGCACGTGTATGTATGTATGTATGTATGTATGTATGTATGTATGTATGTATGTATGTATGTATGTATGTATGTATGTATGTATGTATGTATGTATGTATGTATGCATGCATGCATGAATAAATGCATGCATGGGTGGTTGGGTGGATGGATGGATGGATGGATGGATGGATGGAAAGACGGATGGATTGATGAAAGTTTCAATGTACGTCGGAAGTAAATTACGCAAACGCAATGTAGCTCTATCTGGTTATTACTTAACAATAATAATTATTTTCCCATAAAAGGTTCAATGCCGTGTCGTCACTAACTTTCAGGACAGTGACATATTTAGCCCGGCTTTTCCAAGCAACAAGATTTTCATCGGTATAATGGTAAGTGCGCGAATTTAGGAAGACATTTCTAAGACCAATTTTGACAATGACGATTATTTAGAGGAAGGGCGACACAAGAAGTTAAAAATACGCCATTAATTCCTATTGACGGTAAATGCAGTTACTGTACTTCTGAGGTCGTTTACATCGAATCTTCACAATTCTTGAAAGTAGAGTGATAAAGAAATACTCACATTCTATTTCGGTGTTACTTTATTTGTAGCCAACTTTGTACTACAAAATCGGTATCATTTATACAAACAATGTATACTTAATGAAGTCTTATAAAACTAGATCAATATTCACGTGATGTTGACCATTTTACGTTCCCATTAGGTAAAACCTGACGCCATTGTGGTTCGAGAAGATCTGTATTCGGGACCTGGACACGAAGTAGGCATCTGGGCCAGTGTACCGATGTCATGTGTCATTGAACTCAAAGGCGAAAAAGTTTAACACCGTTGACCATATTATCTTAATGACCGTCTCTTTCATGCATTCATATTATTTGTTTTCTCTTTACCTTTGCATTTTTATCAAGTCTATGTCGACCACGTTTTGTTCTGTCTTGGTATGTCTGAGTCTTTTTCTTACCATCCTGTAGTCACAGCGAGAAATGATTATCGTTCATTAAAACACCAATTAACACCTATAAATTCAAAACAAGTTGATGCAAAAGAAAATTTCAACGTGTTTATCATTAATAAAAATTGTAATTGTCGCCATTCTATCACAATACTGACCGATACCTCTACACATCCGATTTCTACGTTAAGGGGTCTAGCTAATGCCTGCGACTCTGCGACTGTTGCTAGATTATCACAACATCGAATAAATTAATTAGTTATCTGTTTCAGGCCCTTCACTACGCCGCCCGGAAGTACTGATGAGTAAGTGTTCTGTGGATATTGAGCACACTTCCCATAACTTTGTCCACAAAGTTCAGTTCGATGCAGTCAGGGATTTCAAGGATGACGGAGATCAGATTGTAAATGTTTATGTGAAACCATCCAATAAGTGTTCGACTAGAGTGATAGATGACTACAAGGAGACAATTACTGTAAGTTTTCATAAATTCTATTGCTTCATATCTTAATCGGCTATACCATATACTTAATTAAAAGGTAACTGGAAAATTGGTATTGGCTATGGCAAGGACACCAGTTTTATAAAAATTCCATTCAGCTTTTATTGGTTGCTTGCTTTGTGTAAAAAGACATCATTTTGTGTGTGTGTGTGTGTGTGTGTGTGTGTGTGTGTGTGTGTGAAAGGATTTGTGGTAATAATTTTCTCTGGGCAAGATGCCAACCGATGATCATAAAATGCCAAAAATCAAACATTCACCCTATTTTGTGTGTTAGTCACATTGTTGTTTTTGTGAAACGTTTAAATATTTCGCTTTCCTTCTCTTGCTTGCATGGTGTACTGTGAGATTTGTCAAAAATTCCGATCAATCTTGTGTCTAAATATGTTCTCCAGGTCCTCGTCATCGACGTCACAACTGGGCGCTGCACATCCCGAGGGGATCCTCATTACAACAGCTACGACGGAAGGTGTGTAAACAAGACCAAAAAAGTTCATTTCTACTCCCACTGAGCTAAAATTCACGAATAATACCAGGATGTTACCTTTGATTCAATTACATTTCGTTTATCACAAATAAATAATGTAAAACTGACTGGTCAATGATACCGACTGCCAACATTTACGACCCGTACGTTTTTCGGCTCGCTAAAGTATTATATTTTCGAAAATCGACCACGAACCCCTCATTTCTTTTGAAATTATAGTAAAAGTAATATGTATAAGAACACTATGCGATAGTCTTCTCCTTACAGTGCCAATACGGGTTTACACAGTTTGTTGTGGTCTATTGTTCCACGAAATTCTTGCAGTAGCCAAAATTACTTCTTTGGCGTGTATTATTTCACGACTTTAAAACCATTTCGAAGAGCACATTTTCATGAATCATTCTTTTAACTATTTTGCCCAACTTTTGTGAAGCTTGATTATCTATTTTCTGGCAACTTAGTGATAAATATATCTTGTGAGTATTTTTTTCCAGGAGAGGAAAGATTTCAAAAATATTTATCGTCACTGAGTGGCATGCGCACCTATATGACCATGTTGGGCGTCGGTATCTACATATAAATAAATAAATAAATAAATAAATAAATAAATAAATAAATAAATAAATAAATAAAGTGTGTGTACACAAAGAAGAATACATCATACGACGCAGTGACACTTGGTATTCTTAAACTGAGAAAAATAGTATAAAATATCCGCGATCTTACATCGGCAAGCGAAATCACCCTTTCCCAAATACGGGCATTTTCATGGGAACGTTGACGGGAGCTTAATTTTCCAGACAATTAACAATCATTAATTCATTCTTCAACTCTAACTTCACATAGGATTACTTAGTGAGTGATTCAGACTCGACCCCAAACCCTTTACTCGACTACATTCCCGTTCGAGTATTTTAGGATGAATTCGTCATAACCCTATCTCATGGCACTTCGGTCAATGTTGGTCGACGTTATTGGATTCCTAGTAACATAAAAACGAGGCAGCCATATTGCTCTTTGTCAGTCGCCGAAGGTCAGCAAAGAAGAGAAAAATTGTCGCTTTATAGTCCTATCTTGATTAGAATGCACTTTGTCAAGACAAACAGATTTACGAAGACTCTCAATTTCCATTGTATGCCGCAGAAACTTCGACAACTACCTGGCAGGAGATTTTGTACTTCATAGAAGTCAAAACAGGTCATTTGAGGTAAGGATTCACAAATTTTATATGTATATATCATTATGATTCATTTGTATTGATGGGAGAAGCGTTACGTATGCATTCATCATTCTGCCATATCAAAATGTTATTACTCTTTTCTATTTCCGTTTCGGTAATGAACGCAGCAGGAACAGCTAGCACTGAGTTATAATTTGGAGTGTGCTTGATAAAAAAGGCAATAGATATTAAGTGCCATATAACTTTCCATAGTTTCTTTGACACGTTGTCCGAATTATTGTCTCATATCATCCATTGAATTGTACGTTCCAGGCGAAACTTTAGAAAAAGTCAACAGTGTTTTTTTGGTTCCCACTATAATAATAACATTCTTCTAACTTCTTGGAAATAGTCATTGCATAACACCACGAGATTCAACGTATGCTACAACTGTATGTTGCTACAGAGAGAGAGAGAGAGAGAGAGAGAGAGAGAGAGAGAGAGAGAGAGAGACTGATTTTCATAATTGTACAACTTTTATTTTCTGCACAAGGCAAAGAAATTTATGCTAACAAGCACACAAAAAATTACTTGAACCTTACAAAGCTTACATTTTAATAATTTACCTTCTTAACTCAAGTGCATAAATTGCAAAAGCATTGCTTCCAGCAGCGCCTAGTGCTCCAAAACTAGCAGGTATTAATGACCCACAACCTACTTAGGAAATAGTATCTTCTATTATGCATTACATCTTCTCTATGAGGTTCACACCAGAACCTGGAAGTGTTGGGATGCGTCGTGCAACTGTGGCGTGGTTGTACGCGAAAACGACGACATCGTTGGTGTAACTAGGTGTCACGGTAGATGGGGTAAAGCAGCTCCCAAAGTCATCAATTTCAGCTACGGAAAGTTTGCAGATGGAATATCAATCTCAATAGATCACAGTGGAAGACGATTCGTAGTGAGTATGAGTTAGATATTTTTTAGTCGATTGCTACCTCAGCTTTTCTCTTATCTCTCGTATTTCGTTTGATTGTGAAATACACAGTATCTTCCGTTTAATTACTGCGGCAATAAGCGTTAATGTCAATTTTTGGTTACGTGTAGGACGATGATGCTTTTAAGTTGTAAACTACGATAAATTTCAAGCTGATACGACATTGTTTTACAGATATACACACCTTCAGGAAGCAGGGTGGTTGCAAAAACATCCAAATGGGGGATGGATATCCAGTTGACGGTGCCAGGGGACGATTTCGGGGGGAACTGTCGGTCTCTGTGGAGTGTTTGATGGTAATCGAGTGAATGACTTTACCTTGAGCAATGGTACTGTATTGACTGCCAAAAGAAATCACCACAAGCATGAATTTCTGACCAGTTGGATGTAAGTTTACACACATTTTCCATTTCAGATCAGGAACTACGCTAGTGCTGATGGATGCTAACGTCTGTGCGTTTGTCGAAATATTGTGTTCTTATTGTGACAGTCTCCCACATTTTCGATTTCTTTGCAAGACAATTGTGTTTGCCTTTGTATGGCAAGAATGCATGATTACCAAATGCGCACGAAAAAGTTCATAGATTCAGAAATTATGCTAAATTTATGTCCAATTTATGCACTTACTTCAAAGGCTCGATGCTGGAGAAAGTATGTTCGACCTTTCGAGGCACGAAATAGTAAAGAAGAAGGAAATCGAGAGAAGGCGTCGACCATCTGGAGTAAACTGCACGTGTTTAAATGATGCATTGCCAGGTCAAGCCTGTGCCAAACCAGAAAAAGAGAGAAGACTATCAGCAAGACTAATTTTTATGAAAGACATCACCAAAGATGTTGGCAATGTCAAATCGAAATTGGGGTCAAGGGCGCGTCGAAAATCAAAGAAGACAGGAAAAGTCGGAAAGAATAACGAATTTGAAAGGTACAGTAAGCATAACTGTTCAGCAAAGTGTACTTAAGGTTGGTGTTATACTATGGCTGACCATATTGGGACAACATGGACGAAACCTATATAAGTCACCAACGGAAGTCGCAAAAAAGTGATGTAGATTTGTTACCATTTTGTTTCTAATTGCCAACCATTATGAACCAGTTACAGATCCAAGAGTATCGTTAAATTTACCATAGAGCTGTTACATGAGAAACTGGGATGTACTGTCTGATAAGGTACTTTGCTCCTCCAACCGCATCACAGCCACTTAACGACATATTTGGCCAATATTTCTCAAGAAGTAGTTGACTATATTTACAGATTTTGCACCATAGGATTCTCTATGTCGAGAATCAAGAGTATGTTGTTTCAAAATTTTAAAAACTTAAATTTTGTCTTTGTTAACACAGGACAAGACGCCGCGCTGTACAGACAGAGACTGAGAGCGTATCATGGCCAACAGCAAGTGGTATAACCCTAGAACAGGCGGAAGATCGTTGTAGATCTGCCGTCCTTGAATTACCCATCGCAGAGTACTGCGCTGATATTCCCGGTGTCGATCTGTTACAAGGTCTTCATGGCTGCATTGAAGATATTGGTGTAATTAAGATTCAGTGCCTTTTTAACCTTAAATGAAAATTCTATAGACGCGATACTGTGCCCCTAAAATATTCCCTTTCTCTTATATCAGATACAAACAGCAAGTATATAGAGCATGGCAGAATGATTACTCCGGCAACTTTGGAGGGCTATATTCTGTCGTGGTATTCACAACTTTCATTGTAACCCCATGAAATTAGAACGAACGCGGTCCATTAACCTTGTGTATTTGGTATACTAGTACGTAATCCCTTGAATTTCCAAGTTGTACGGAATGCTATTTAACCAGAAGAAAATTTGATATATATATATATATATATATATATATATATATATATATATATATATATATATATATATATATATATATATATATATATATATATATATATATATTACAAGCAAGTATGCTGACAATGTTCTTCAGTTCATAGATGGTTTCGATCTGGTACACGTTGCCGTTGAAGAAATGATCGACCACTGTGAAGACGTTGTATTGAAGAACGTGTCCCTTTACTCGAAAGGTAACAATTCGATTGGCTTTGCAGATGTCAATGTCAAAGACAAATGGACTTTAGCATGTCATTTGGACGGAATCAGAATCTCACAATGCTGTATTATCTATCTCCAGAAAGAAGAAATCACGAGTTCCGAGTCGGGATAACGAATGTCAAATCATTACCGTACGAGTGAAGGATCAGTAATATAGTTGCTAATTAAGTCAAGGAAATCGGATTTTATATAATGATAATGTAGATCTTTCCTTGTTGGTCTATCTAAAATGTGTTTGCTATATCAATTTGAGAAAACATTTACAAATATTATTTAAAAATCACCATGTAAAGCTAATATCTTCTTGTCCCTATAGTTTTCCTGCTATATCTATTATGGGTGTTTCACACGACATTGTGTGTTCTTTGACTTTTATACAGATACAGAAGAACCTTCCGCTCCCGCTTTTTTGAGCGATCTGATTTGTCCTCAGCAGTGCAGTTCCCATGGCAACTGTAGTCATGGTGTATGCCATTGCAATGAAGGTATTGTTATGTACGTCTTTATAATTTCTACATATTGCTATCTTACCGACACTCGCATTTGACTTGCATCATTTAATGCAAAAAACACAGAGAAATCAGTGGTGAATTGAATTCAAACCACAGAGAACACGCACGTTAAATTACTCGAGGCAGAAACCCATCGCATCTTTCCGAAATGTTATGAAAATGTTATTCCTAATTACCTTTGGTGTAAACAAACCTAGTTTTGCAAGGCCGTCGCTGGTAAATGAGAATGTTACATACCTGATCACGTTTTGTAAGAAGCCAGAGGTATATTACTGATATTACAGTGAATTGCTTTGAAGCATTGGCATTAGACAAACTAGACATATCGTCTAAATTGAGGTGTTTCCAACACTGTCAGGTGTAATTATCAGCTAAGCGGTAATATGTTTGTATGTTTTCCTAACACCTGTCATCGTTCACGAAGATTGCGGTCCCGGTTGACAGTGCGTCATGATAGAACCGCTATAGGACAAGTTTATTGTTGACGAGTCTAAGTATCTAGGTGGTGAATTACTTCGTTTACAGCCATAAAAGAACCTCAAAAACCTAACCGCACTGAAAATACTCGCGATAGACGAGGTGCACATATTATGTATCCGATTTGTACCAGTCGATAAGATTCACTGGGAATGATCGTGTCCGGTAACACAGGTGCGGGTTTCGGATACAATGTAAGATACTTGGGAAAGTCAAAGGTTGTTAACAGAAGTTTAGTTCTATGTAGGCAAGCCAGTAACGAAAATATTAGCTATGGAAACGCAGCTATCTGTTGGCGGGGTGTGGCGTGCGTCGTTATGCGGGTCAAACCCCGTGGCGGGGTTGACTTTTGACCCGCATAGCGATGCCCGCTACCCCGCCAACAGATAGCTGCGTTTCCACAGCTACGAAAATATACGAGCAGACGATGTAAATATCTATGAAATATTTTATTTGTACAGCAATAAAATCACGAACGAGTTACGACGCTGTACGGCTATTAAATCCACTGTGCATTCATAGGTGTCGCAATGCTGCTTGCTCTATGCTAACTCTATGCTCTAAGGTGTTCATACTCGATCGTGTTTGAAATCGACCGCTGGCGCGGCGCAAGTATTTTGACCCGATTTTGGCTGGCCCAATAACTTTCGCGAAGGGAAGAGGTTATGTTTCAAAACACTAAAACACGCTCATTTTACACACTAAAGCCTATGTTTTACGTCCACCGCCATTTTAAGCTCAAAATAAATCTTCTTCAAATTGTGAAAACCTGTGTCTACATCTTAATGTTTAATTGTTCGCTTTAAATGTGTGCCAGTAACCCCCCTTGAAGTGGAATGGCCCAACAGCTGAATAATATCAAGAAGTGATGCGGTTGTCGTCACTCCTTAGCGACCAACTTTTTATGAGTACAGCGAGGAGCAATCAAGATCGATTTCCAGTTAATTTCGTCGCTAATTTCGGAACGTCCGTAGGTAAACAGTCGTAACCAAAGCATGCATGTATGATAAAGGGGTTATTACACGAAGTCTGGGCGATGCCACGTCGTATTCGAGTGATGTGTCCGTATTTTGACTCGTTGCTGCGCAACTCGTCAAAATACGGACATATCACTCGAATACGACGCGGTATCGACCAAACTTCGTGTAATAACCCCTAAAATTTAAGTGGCCGGTACTAATCTTTTACCTTGTTCTTTGGGAATGTAATGTGTACCGTTGGCAAAACCTATATCGATATAAACTTTCAGCAATACACCAATAATCAATAGGCCTAAATGCGCCTGGGACGTCTTGAAATTCTCAGGTTTTCTCTCTGTTCTTCCTAGTAATGTTGAAGTATTTTGTAATTTAATTCAGATTATGGCGGGACGGATTGCTCCATCGACATGACACGACCACCAGACGTTTGGTTCATCGAAGGCTCCGAGCACCATGGTCTTTGTGATACACGGCATGATATTTGTCAGTCGATTTCAGTCATCGGCGAGAATTTCTTGAATAGCGAAACTTTGATGTGTCACTATGAGTTCATGGAGGTAAGTTTCGAGCGAACGTTCTTCACGTTAACAAGTCATAATTACTGACAATAAACAAGTTCATTATGTCGTCCATGAAACAATTGAGATGTTGTCCAAGGACAGTACTCTGTCAATTGTCTTTATGTAAATATACCTTCCATCCTAGGGAATCTCTTTGTCTTGTTCGATCATTGGTTCCACTGGTACAAGCGGTATTATCCACCTTGCTATGACAAGTTTCAATATCCTTGTCGGCCTTCTAAAGGATTCTATGTAAAGTCTTTCTTATTCTTGATCGCTTCATGAGTTGTCTCACAGTACCGTAGTAAATGTACTAGGGGCTAAAATATCGTACATTACGGATGAACTGACAGGTTGTAGAGGCTTTGGCATTTGATATCGCTGTTTACAATGACAACAATAGTATCATCACAGCATTGTGCATTACTTTTATGTAAATGACTCTGATGAGTCAGGCTGCCTTATTGTTGACCATTTAAGAGAATATTTATTTACTACATAAACAACAAAAGTAGAGGAATACACTAACGCAAACACAAACATAACAATTTCTCAAGCATGGTAAGGAAGGCTGGTCCACCATTGGTCACCACAAAGCCGGCACAAATGCACCCTTCGTCAGCTTTTACGAAGTTTATTGTCAATCTGAACGGGCAATCATGGCTTATAGAAACTTGGACGAAAATTCCGGCATTATCTCAGCAACCGTACGCGCCTCCGTCAGCAATGATGCCGGTGCCACTGTTCAGTAATGGGATGCTTGTGACTTTATATGATTCAAAGTGTCTTCAATGTAACAACTTTGGATTGTGTACACTGAAGGTAAATAAACAGACAGACAATATTTCCGCATTTTTATTTCAATGCAAAAATGCATGGCTATAAATCAAACAGATTCAATATTTGTAATTTCAAACATAAACGATGTCTGTTTTACGGAGGAATCTGTAGCAAGTTAAATAATAATACTATCGGATTCAAACTTTTTATTGTAGATGTGGCAAGAGAATGGCAAGAGAATGGTCGAAAATTTCATTGAGGAAAGTTTGAGCCAAAGTTTAAGTCTTTCACTTTCGTGGCGCATACTACCTTAAAGCACAGAGTAACATATAGACAGAGTCGCAACACTTGCATGTCTTTTGTTCCATGGTCGTCTCGGTAGACTATTGGCTTTTCATATTAAAATGAGCTCCAAAGGTGTTAAACTTTTTGGAGGCTTTGTTTGTGGTTGATAATTACACGAGATTATGCGAAAAATACGACGAGATGGCATCGTACTGCCAGTCGCGTAGCAACCATAGTTACTTTGTGAGCTCTCAGGCCAGAAACACTGCTTCACGCCAATCAAAACATAACACGCCAGCAGTTTCATAAACATGTCCTTCCTTGACGCACGTGTAAAAGAGGGTATGACTGACCGTAAACCATTGAGTAAAACCAGTCAGTATCGATAAAAGACTTTCAAATTTGGTTCAAACACACTCATTATATATTCATAAAAATATGAGAGGAATTTTTAAAACAGTAAAACTCATTTTCCTGAAGCTCAAAACACTCCCGTTTTCGCCAGCACGTCAATTCTGCTCAGCACCACACGACAACAACAACACAAACTTTGCCGAACATACTTTCGCTTAACAATTGGCGAAAATCCGAAAATTACCGAAGGATTCATGGTCGGCACTCTACGGAAAAGAGAGGCTAGAGCAATTTGAGGCGAGGCGAACATGGATGGGTTACGTAACCGCTTCACGCCTTAAACAATACCTGTTGCCACTCTATCTATCTTTCTCTATGCTTAAAGCAACACTATTTTATTGTACACAATTGTGTTTCATTGTATTGAACTCGTTAATTAATGACTGTTTTCCTGCTAAAACACTGAAATATTGACAGTGTGGAAAATTCCGGCGGGGGCAGTTGCCCCTGCCCTCTCAGGCTATGGCAATGAAGACCACGCGAAACGACCTCAGCACAAAACGTTGTGCAATATTTTTTCGAAACGGACATATGTTTTGTTCACTTAGGTAAATTTTATTCGACAAATGTTTCAGCGTCAGTCAGTCAATCAGTGATGAACAATAAAGACCATCTAGCGCAAAATTGTCATCAAAGTATCTTTTCACATATTGCCTCTAGGAAACTGCCTGCGAAATAGATGGTCACTGCTTCGCCCACGGCGATCATCACCCTACTAACGCTGAACTACAGTGTCTGCTGACAAAGACCAGTACCATTTGAGCATGCGTGATGGTAGGTGATTACTAATGGAGCACATTGAGAACGACATTTTCAAAGACAATAGCGACCTTCTTTGTCACATAATTTCGGAACGAGGAACTTTGATACAAAAAGCTTAATCACATTAGTAAAGGAATACACCTAAAGGGAAAATAGATATCATCTTCCAAAGAGTTTTTGCGTACGTAAGACTTTACCCCGGGCAAATTGTGACAAACCTAGACCATAATGATATGCTGAAGTAATGATGTCCATACACACATATTTTGTGCATATTTGGACGGAAATTTGCGTGGTTAAAACAACAATTATATTTTTCAACATTCGAGCTCATTACTATTTATATGGACTTTATCTTCTCGTTCTCACATTTGCTACGCCTTTTATGACTTTTTTTCATATTTTGGCCATCAAGAGGCTGACCATTCAACGGCCTTAGCAATCGGTATTCCTTTTGCCAGTATCATCATACTGCTACTTGGAGTTGGTTTCAGTTTCATCTTGTGCAACAAATCCAAAAGCAAGGTAAGTATGCTGACCGATAATGGAAACCATTCCTGTCCTTCATCATTACGTAATCAACATTTTAAACCATGCACCAATATGTCGTTTCAGAGCGCTGATATGACAACCTCCTAGGCCTTCGCTGTCATTGTGTTTTCATGGGAAAGTTAGCTCGTACACTGCTTTTTGTAATGCTTATTATAGTTGAATATTGAATGTGTTTGTGTCTATATCTTTGAGTGCACATCCATTGTCTAATTAAACATTGAAGAGGGGGAGGAGTTGGAAATTAACATATATTACAACAAGGATGCTTTGCAAACTCTTCAATACCATAATAAATGGTAGCAGTGACTTATTTTAAAGTTTTCTTGTTGTTTGGACGGCAAAGCCCTACTGACTATACACAATATAACAAAAACGACAACCTGAACCGACACAAATTGCTAACAAATTTCACATTTTCTTTGTGTTACGTGCAGAGAAAACGAACAAAAGGGTGAACTCAGCAGTTAACGTTTAAACAAAATTTATTACGAAAATAAAACTAATTGCTTAGTCAGGGATAGAGTACAAGCTTTAAAAGTGTACAGACTACTTATCTCAGCTGGGACGGCAAAGCTCCAGTCTCAGAGTTGTAACAGTCAGTTGGATGAATGAACAGTCCTTTGGCTTGCAGGCTTGAAGTTGCACAAAGTCCACAGTATAAATCCAGCGTTGGCAGAGAAGGTCTTGAAAAGTCTTGAGAATGACTACTGCTGGAGTTTAGTAACACACAAGAGACACGATCCCAAAAGTCTGACTGGAAGCTGTGCACGTCCCTTTTATATACACATGCATATAAGAACAATCTAGAACTTTTATTGACATGCTAATTACTGTTCTAAAATTATCTCCCTTACACAACTAATCAACTTTCCAGAACATTCCAAACATGACTAATTGAATTCAAGGTTGTGAGGTCATTGAGGGTAGTGACCTTGAGAATGTTCTAGACTAATTGAACTCAGGTCATGATGAGTGTGGGGGAAATGACCTACATAACACACCCCCTCTTCAAAAAAAAAATTTTTCGAAGAAAAATCTTTCTTTTACAAATGTAATCTTGAAAAAGATTTAAGTACTCAATTTTTTTTTTCTAAAGTAAAACTTCTTGAAAGTGAACAACAATAAACTCTAAATACGAGAAAGACAGTCTGCAATTAAATTGTCTCTGCCTTTGATATGTCTAATGTCAAGATTAAACTCCTGTAACATTAAACTCCATCTTAGCAATCTCTGATTTTTGCCTTTAAATTTCTGTAGAAAGACAAGAGGGTTGTGATCAATATAAACCACTATTGGCTGATTTGAAGAAGTAACATAAACTTCAAAATGCTGTAAAGCTAATATCAAAGATAAACACTCTTTTTCAATTGTAGAGTAGTTTCTCTGGGATTTGTTAAATTTGCGTGAAAAATAGCAAACAGGATGATCTACACCATGACTATCCTCTTGCAATAAAACAGCACCAGCAGCCGTATCACTAGCATCCACAGCTAATTTGAATGGCAAAGTGAAATCTGGTGCAGACAACACTGGAGCACTTTGAAGTATGGCTTTAAGTGTATCAAATGCCTGTTGGCATTGCTCTGACCAAACAAACTTTACTTTCTTTTTAAGTAAGTTAGTCAAAGGCTCAGTAATTGTGGAGAAATTTGGACAGAATTTTCTGTAGTAACCAGCCATACCGAGAAAGCGCATCAGTTGTCGTTTGCAGTTTGGTATGGGAAAACTTGAAATGGCACTGATTTTGGCATCAACAGGTTTTACCTCACCCTGTCCTACAGTATGTCCGAGGTAAGTTACCCTAGCCCAACCAAAGTCAGATTTGGCAAGGTTGACAGTCAACATTGCTTTGCTCAGTCTCTCAAAGAACTTCCGCATAAGCTTGATGTGTTCCTCCCAGGTGTCACTATACAGGACGACGTCGTCAACGTAGGCTGCACACCTGTCTAGCCCAGATATGACGTCGTTGATCATCCGTTGGAACGTTGCCGGAGAGTTCTTCATTCCGAATGGCATCACCTTGTACTGGAACAATCCGTCTGGTGTAACAAAGGCGGATATTTCACGAGCACGATCTGTCAGAGGGACTTGCCAAAATCCCTTCAGTAGGTCAAATTTCGTCACATACTTGGCTTTTCCCACTCGGTCGATGCAGTCATCAATCCTCGGGATTGGGAAAGTGTCTGTCTTTGTTAAAGTGTTGACCTTCCTAAAGTCCGTGCACATACGATAACTGTGATCTGGTTTGGGAACAAGTATGCACGGCGAACTCCAGTTACTTTTACTGGGTTCAATAAAGTCATTGTCCAGCAGGTATTTGACTTCTTCCTGGAGATATTTCGCTTTTGTTGGATTCAGTCTGTATGGATGTTGTTTTACAGGCTTACTGTCCCCAACATCAACATCGTGATAGATGACGTTTGTCCTCGTTGGAACATCTTGAAATAGGTGTTTATATTCGTGGAGCAGTTCTTTCACCTGTTGTTGTTGTTCTGGCTGGAGGTGTGCCAACTTTGTAGACTCCAGCTTCTCCAGGATTTCTGAGTTCTGAAGCTTGACCGAGCCCAGCTTTGAGTTTAGAGTATTTTCACTCAAGTCAGTTTCAGTATCACTATCTTCATAATGGTTTGAACTGACTGCACTGACAGGCTGAGTTATAGTAGGATTATCCCTATCAAAATATGGCTTAAGCATATTTATGTGACATAGCTGTTTTTGTTTTCGCCTGTCAGGTGTTGTTATGATGTAATTTAAATCACTCAATTTCTTATCAATTAGATATGGCCCAAAGTAACGAGCATGGAGTGGTTTGCCAGGAACCGGAAGTAGAACAAGAACTTTTTGACCTGGTTCAAACTTCCGTTTTGAGGTGTTTTTATCGTATTTGGTTTTCATTGACTGCTGAGATGACTCAAGATTTTCTCTGGCTAATTCACATGCTTTAGAGAGTTTTGTACGAAAATCTGACACATATTGCAAAATATTCAGACAATCATCATCGTCTGATAGGAATTTCTCTTTAACGAGCTTAAGTGGGCCATGGACTGTATGTCCAAATACAAGCTCAAATGGGCTAAAACCAAGAGACTCCTGAATTGACTCTCTAACAGCAAAGAGCAGAAAATGAATTCCTTCATCCCACTGCTTCTCTGTGTTAAAACAGTAGGTCCTAATCATGTTTTTCAAAGTTTGATGAAATCGCTCAAGAGCACCCTGACTTTCTGGATGATAGGCGGAGGACCTATACTGTTTAATGCCTAGCTGATCCATTACTTGTTGAAAAATTCCAGACATAAAGTTGGAGCCTTGATCGGACTGGACACATTTAGGGAGGCCAAATAAAGTGAAAATTTGACTAAAGCTCTCACTATAGTCTTTGTCTTTATGTTTCTCAGTGGTATGGCTTCTGGGAACCGAGTTGATGTACACATTATTGTCAGCATGTACTCATTTCCTGATCTTGTTTTTGGTAGGGGCCCAACACAGTCAATTAGAATCCTACTAAATGGTTCTTGAAATGCAGGAATTGGCTGTAAAGGGGCCTTTGGAATGGTCTGATTTGGCTTTCCTACCATTTGACATGTGTGACAAGTTTTACAGAAATGTGCTACATCCTGCCTGAGATTAGGCCAATAAAAGTGACTGAGAATTTTATGATAAGTTTTCCTGACTCCTAAGTGACCAGCCCAGGGGTTTCATGGGCCAGGCGCAATATTTCAGCACGATAGGGCTTTGGAACCACAATTTGATGTTTTATAGCCCAATCGTCATCAACCAAAACGTCTGGAGGTCTCCATTTACGCATGAGAATACCAGATTTTGTATAATAGGAAACAGAGCTATCTGAAGTTTTACCTTCATCATCTACCCTGTCAAACAAAGACAAAATATCTGGGTCTTTGTGTTGTTCTGCAATGAGATTTGATCTAGAAAATGTCTGACTTTGGTCAGCAGAAGTTTTACTGGAAGTTTCAAATCCACGAGGGATAACGGAATGATCCGTGTCAAACACCTGACTGAGAAAGGTGTCATTTAAGTCAACATCTGTGACATTATTTTTGAGAGTATTTTGATTCTTGGAAGTTTTCTTTGACATGGCTCGAGTAATGGCACATGAAGGAAATAAATCGGGTATCTCTTGTTCAATTGGCTCTGGATCCTGATCTAAACTAGGATTATCAGTCACAAGTGGATTAGTAATGACCTTGTCCCCAGCAAGGTCGTTTCCGAGAAGAAGGTGAATCCCTTCAAAAGGCAAAAAAGGCCTAATACCTAAAGTCACAGGTCCAGAAACAAAGTCCGAAGACAAATAGACATTATGGAGAGGAACAGGAATGTAGTCATTACAATCTACCCCCTTAATAAGAACTTTAGAACCTGAAAATGACTTTTCAGAAAACGGCAGGGTATCTGCCAACAAAAGAGACTGGGAAGCCCCGGTATCTCTTAGAATTTTGACAGGGGTAGCAGAAGAAAAATCACTAGAAAGTGATATAAAACCATTATGAATAAATGGCTCGAAAATACCCATAATGCTATCTTGAGAAGAATTGACCTTGACCTCATTAATTGGGGATAAGAGGGGTTTAACCTCAGAAAATGTGTTGCACACATTATTAGACTCTAATCGAGTTGATGAAGAAATAAAGCCGGTGGGCTTAGATCCACTTTGACCACTTTGACCTTCACGTTTTCTTTTCAATTTGAAACAATCTGACATTAAATGGCCGTCTTTCTTACAATAATTACAAGAAAGTGTACCAAACTGTTTGTCAGAAGGAGATTGAGACTTGGGATCTGATGATGTGGGAGTGTTACTTGAACTGTGTGAACTGCTGTCATTTGATTTCCTACTCTCCTTTGAGAAATTCTTGGATGAAAAGGAGGAGTTAAATTTACCTGCATTGTTTCTGTATGAAAAGGACTGGGATGGTTTGCTGAGAAATGAAGATTTGTGGGTCAATGAATAATCATCGGCCAAACGTGCAGCAACCTCTAATGTATCTGCCTTTTGTTCATTGATAAACGTCTTGATGTCACTCCGGATGCACCTTTTAAATTCCTCAATCAAAACAAGCTGTCGTAATTTGTCATAATTCTGACTGACCTTTTCAGAAGAGCACCAACGGTCAAACAGTTGTTCTTTTGTTCGAGCAAATTCAACATAAGTTTGATCCTTCACCTTCTCACAATCCCTAAATTTCTGACGGTAAGCTTCAGGCACCAACTCATAGCCCTTGAGAATTAATTCCTTCACAGAATCATAATCTGAAGCCTGCTCTACTGACAACTGAATGTAAATTTCTCTGGCTTTACCCACCAAAGCACTCTGCAAAAGCATAGACCAGGACTCCTTAGGCCAATCCAGACTCTGAGCAATTTTCTCAAAATGAAGGAAATATTTATCAACATCCTTTTCTTGGAAAGGGGGAACTAACCTGAAATGCTTAGTGATGTCAAAACTGTCTGAAGGGAAGAATTTTCCTGACTTTCTAAGCTCTAAACGTCTCATTTCTAACTGCAGTCGGTGTTCTGCTAATTCTCTTTCTTTTTCTTTTTCCTCTCTTTCTTTCTCCCTTTGTCTTTCCTCCATTTGTAATTCTTTTTCTTTCATTTCCAATTCCCTCTCTTTCTGTCTTTCTTCCATTTCTAATCTTTCCTGCCTATCTTTCTCTCTCTGTCTTTCTTCCATTTATAATTGCATTTGTATTTTTTCTTTTTCTAATGCCTGTCTCTCTTTTTCCATTTGTAATTCTAGTTTCTTGATCTCCAAATTTGTCTGCATTTCTAATTCTAATTTTCTTAGTTCAAAGGTAGACTCGGGCTCATAATCTTTCAAGGTGGATTCCTCAAATTGGCCTAAATAACTAAATGTTTTGCAATGTGGTACTGTATTTCCCGCTTGCGCATAGATCTTTTGACATCTACTTTAAGGAAATTGGCCAGTGCAATGAGGTTGTCTTTTTTGAGGGAATCAAATGCGTCCTGATCAAGGTCATCCATAAATTCGTCTGGCTTGAATTCCGCCATGATTGAATTTTGCTGAGTTCACAGTATACAGTAGTTTTGAAAAGGCAGACAAAATGTTGTCAAACGGCTCAAAATATTCGTCTCCCGGACGAGCCCCCAATTTTGTTACGTGCAGAGAAAACGAACAAAAGGGTGAACTCAGCAGTTAACGTTTAAACAAAATTTATTACGAAAATAAAACTAATTGCTTAGTCAGGGATAGAGTACAAGCTTTAAAAGTGTACAGACTACTTATCTCAGCTGGGACGGCAAAGCTCCAGTCTCAGAGTTGTAACAGTCAGTTGGATGAATGAACAGTCCTTTGGCTTGCAGGCTTGAAGTTGCACAAAGTCCACAGTATAAATCCAGCGTTGGCAGAGAAGGTCTTGAAAAGTCTTGAGAATGACTACTGCTGGAGTTTAGTAACACACAAGAGACACGATCCCAAAAGTCTGACTGGAAGCTGTGCACGTCCCTTTTATATACACATGCATATAAGAACAATCTAGAACTTTTATTGACATGCTAATTACTGTTCTAAAATTATCTCCCTTACACAACTAATCAACTTTCCAGAACATTCCAAACATGACTAATTGAATTCAAGGTTGTGAGGTCATTGAGGGTAGTGACCTTGAGAATGTTCTAGACTAATTGAACTCAGGTCATGATGAGTGTGGGGGAAATGACCTACATAACATTTGTTATAGGTTGATACTATGTAGACATGTCCATCACCATGGCAACGGATCAAAATATCTGTCTCTTCCTCAATGACCGTCTTGACCTTAATTGACATGTCATAGCATTGATATGATACTACAGTACATGTTAAACTGTAAAATGCGATATTGCTTTCCGTCAGGTATTTCTTTCAAATTCGTTCAATCATTGTTATTTATTAGATAGTGTTTTACTATTGCTGTCAAATTTACGTCCTCCAATCATAACTTGTTCCTTCGATTAAAACAATTTGATCACCACAGTTACTCTAGTGTACATGGAACCATTATGTATACTATAGTTTATGAATTTAGATGAAAGTGACGTGCGCAAACTCGTCATATGAGCACACCTTGTCTAATGATCATTTTCAGTAACTTTTTTATTCTTTGAAAATAAACGTGTGATCGCGTCTATAAAGGTCAATATTGCGATTTTACAATATTTTATGCTTATCACACACAATCACTAGAGGCTTCATGTTAAGCCTGCCGCACAAGAGAGAAATTAGCTGAGCAAAATTTCGTTCGAGGCTGCTTACTCAGCTAGTTCACTCTCGTGTGCGGGCAATTTTTCGTGAGTTTTTTCCCTCTTGAGCCGTTGAGCAAAATATTGAACATGTTATATATTTTTTGCCTTGCAAGATGAAGTCCATACGCGCGCTTTAGTCAAAAAGACGTTAGGAAAATCACTTTCTCCGGCTCACACGGCAAGGAAATTGCCTCGCGAGGCAAAATATCAACCATTTTGAATATTTTGCTCAACGGCTCGAGAGAACAAAAAGTCACGAAAAATGGCCGCACACGAGATTTTGCTCTGCTAATTTCTCTTGTGCGGCTGGCTTAACGTTTGAAATCTCTCACATACACTCTGTGAATACAAAATCCACGGTGTTCTCTGACTCACACACTGATGGAAGATCGCCAACCTGATTGTTGTAAACCTTTACAATCACAATCTTCAATTTAATCATACTGTCAGATTTATAATAGTTTGTGGTGAAGAAATAAATATAACCTCATTACGTTGTACGATATCTTTCTTGGCTACATATCTACCAACACATTCACCTTGCCAGCTATCCATCCATCTACCTACTTATCTACTTACTTATCTACCAATGACCAACCTACCTACCTACCTGTCTGCTACTTGTATTGAAAGGTAAATGTCGTCAAGGTAGCGTAAAACAGATATAGATATGGTGCAACTTCGATAGAAGTGATGTACCACTATCTTCAAGGAGGACTGATTGTATTATTAATATGGCCTATGGCGTGGTTTTGCTGTTATTGTAGTGGTTTATGTATTAACTGACAGACGATGCTCTATTCTATCCACCTTAAAGGTATACTTAGTCAATTAGGCAGATGCTATGTTTCCTTTAGGAACAGCAGTGAAAACTCTGCTTTGTAAGAATTGACGATGCAACACGTTAACAATCATAGGATATATGAGAAGGGCATTCCATAATCATTCATTCAACGGTACTTAGCGATAGCAACTTAGCTGTTTTAAAAACCTTGCACTAAGTAAATAAGTGCTTAAAAACCTTGCACTAAGTAAATAAGTGCTTAAAGTGGAACCCTGACGTGTTTAGCGTCCGACAGATGATTAGGTTTCTCTGTTGCCGACGAAGGTATAATTACTTAGGACAGACACAGCAGGGTTTTGTTCGTTGTTCATGTCCGGGCAACTGTGTAAAGCTTTGGGGATTGAATGACAGTCTCCAAAATCCCTCAATCCTCAAAATATCCTACCACTCAGCGAATAAAGTATTTCACGTCCCAGAAATAAGCACTTAGTCACGTCATCTAAACTCTGTCTTTAATGTCTTGGATGAAGTGGATATGACTATGACAGACGAGGGTTGCTAAGCATGATCGTTCCTTTAGCAACGATTTTATACATGTCCGCCGAATCTAATGGAACACATACTACACGCACAATATATGACACCTGAACAAAGATTATGCAATTTATGATATCGTTACACCCCAGCCGCGGAAACAGCTTCGAGTTACAACTAAATAATCATTCAATCAGTTAATTTCATTTTTGCTAGAAAACATCACCTGTAAACGAATTACCCTCCTCATTTCTATTGTCTCCGTAAAAAAACATAATACGTCTATTATAAATATATTTCCGATTTTCGCGAACTAAAATATGAGAGGATATAGTCAGAAAAATAAAGACGATCGATTCTATCGCTAGTCAATCCACTCCATCTAAGAAGTACATTTTCCATGTCTCCGTAAAGCAGTATTCTTCTGATTGCAGTCTTTACTCATTTCAGCGTGTCTGACTGAGGACATTGTATTTATCAATTTTTCACATTGAAGTGTGGGTGGTTTGCCCCCGTTTCTCTTTGATTCAGTGTCCTTGGCAGTGCCATATGCTCTGCGCAACTCGAGCATTTAGACTTTAGCATGTTGAGCGTGGGTTACTTTTTACATTTTTACATAACAATGCTTTGTTTTTGTTCGAAAAAATCTACGCTTAAAATCATGTCTTTCCGTGGTGGGAAATATTTTTTGTCGCTGACCATAAAAAGTCTGGATGAATGAGACGTAAACTTTACAGTATGATGTGGGAAAAATTATACACTGTGTACTGGATCAAATTATACACTGTGTAGGCCTACTGGATCAAATTCAGAATGGGAAAAATTATACACTGTGTACTGGATCAAATTATACACTGTGTACTGGATCAAATTCAGAATGGGAAAAGTTATACACTGTGATACTGGATCACATTCAGAATGGGAAAGTACAAATAAACTACGTATCATTAGAAAACATCATTCTTGGGAAACAGTATACACCATGTACCGGATCAAATTTAGAATTTGAAAGTATAGCTTCAAGATATAAACTATTTATCTTTAGGAAACATCGAACTGACGAAAGGTGAAGTATAAATAAACCTTGAAAACGAGGCAAGTAGTTTATAAAATAGAACGCGCCTCTGAGACGGATATACGGACAAATAGCTGGCCTATACTGCCTGTGTAGACTTAATTTAAAGCTTGTTGAGTAAATAAAGCTTTGCTGGTCTTGTTTTAGTGAAAATCGAACATTGGACTTTTCCTCATAGAGTTAACAAAGGGATAGCAACCAAATTTTATTCCAAATATCGATAAATTTTATGTCATTTGTTCCTACAGCACAAAAAGTTACATGGTGACACAAGTTTAAATTTTTAACATTTATTTTGAAAATAAACGGTTGAAAGTTTCTTTGAGGAAAGCTTCGGTTAAAGTTTAAAGCTTTTGGTAATAAGGTGCGTACTACCTTAAGACAACAAAGTAAGAGGTGAAAATATACCATGACTACTTCAGTAAATCATGGAAACCCGTTTTAGCAAATCCATCGTGTAGTGTGTGAGCAAGCTTCGGCTAGCAGTGAAGGAAACCACAAGACGACAGTGACTTGTTCACAGAAGGTGAATCAATGTTTATTTCTGCCGGGGATTTGTTTAAATTGACGGAGTATTTTACACCTGCAATCGGCATTTGGGTATCCTATCCTTAGGATAGGCTAGATATTGGGAAGAATAAAGTAAGGAATCCATTAGCAAGGAATCACTGTCAAAGGAAGTAATGTGATCATTTCCCCCTACGTCTTCCATTAAAAGGCTGGTGTAACTGATCCCAGCTCATGTGTTGGGTAATATTTTGACACTTACGTAGTGAGGTGTGTCAGATTCGTATAGGAAGAAGGGTAAAATCATCCGTGAAAACTCTCTCCTCCTTGTGGTTTAATAATGTACGATTGTCGAAAAGCTAGATCATTTTTGAAAACATGTAAGTGCCCCAAAAGGAGTACAATATCGTAGATATCAACTCAAGATGAATCACAGGGGACTTCATCTGAGTAGCTGGTTTTTACCACTCAACTCAATGTGATGGTGAAACAAAACTGTCACTTTTTGAGAAATATATTGTGTAAGAACAACTATTCTGACACGCTGAAACAAAATTCTGGAAAAAAGGAGAAGCAGCTTACATACATTAGCTGGAAAAAAGATTTGTCAATTTAAAAAATCCGCAGGAATAACGGTCCAATAACAAACCATTTCAATATTAATGGCCATTTGGTAAATCGTCTAGAACATTGGCAAATTTTGAATTGAATGTGCTATGAGCATTTTAAACATGAAAATGTACAACAATATTCACCATTCCTTAGCAGTTCGATAAGTGAGAACAAATTATTCCTTTTTACCATTACAGTTTTTGTCTCATTTGGATCGCGATATTAAAAACGACTAATGTCGTACATGGTACGAAATTTAAACATGGCAGACATATGACACTATTCATGACATATATTAAAATGTCGGAAAACAATTCAATATGTATCATGAAGTAATCTGCAAATTGGGTCTAACTTTATATAAACTGTTCATATACCTGTTGCCCAGTTAAAAGTTCTCTTCAAATGTCTGACTCAACTAAATCGAAAGTAGACACCTTTAGATGTAATGCGTAGACCTAAACAGTACAAGTATAGCATATTTTAAATTTAAAAAGCATAACACCTTTTAGGTTCCCTTCAAATGCAGAACTCCAGAATATGAAATGTGTATCGAATACTGTAACATCACATCACAACCTGACCTAAATGCTTTGAGTCGAAATGTATCTAACTTTCTATGGTGTCGTTGATTTTAGAATTCTCCAGGTCTTGATCTGAAGATTCGATATTTATGAATCGCAATCGTAACATATCGACTCAGAATTAAGGCATCTAAAGTAAAAATATCTGACTTTGTGTTTTTAAATAATGATGGAATCGGTTGGACAGATTCTGGTAATGAGTATATTTCTCAGACTACGATGAGGTAATGAGAACGCTCCATTCCTAGGCGAGGCAAAATTGCATCCCATTGCTTGAAAGCAGCTGCGTCAGGAACGTTAATAGCTGTAGTTTGTAATAATATGTCCATTACTTTATTCTTATTCTTGAAAAGAAGAATTTTAATTCTTCTCTCCAAAATATGTTGAAATACAAAGTCTTAGCCTTTCCAACGAATGGCATTGTCAATTTTATCTTTCCTTTTCATGTATCGCTGAGGGGCGGTGATAGTTTGGTAAACATTCAAAGAAAGGCGGTTGTTTTGTAGCAGTGTTTCATCACATTCCGGAGGTCAGGCCAGTAGCAAAACGAACATGCGTACACCTCATCGTGTTGCAGTTACGACATGCACTACAATCAACAGTGTTATATCTTGCCTTCGGTCAAAAGTTTCAGTGAGTCTTTCGCCTTTTGACATAATCAATTCTGAGTAAATTAATTATGCCCCGCAAGGCATTAGAATGAGTGTTTGTGAGACCTTTTCATATATGACAAACAGACAAAGCGATATTCTTAATGAAGACAAGTTGATAAATACCATGGAAATAAGCTGACTGTGCATTTAAGCAGCAATTAATGTATAACATTTACCATTACGTCGGACAGATGTTGTGGTGGTAACTTGTCGGCGATACTTATTCTCCAACGAAATGAATTTTGTTCACACAACTTTTCGATTGACTCTCGTCCTCTGTACAATATACTGTGTGAGATTCGCAGAAGGAAACTGCGGTAAGTATGAAGTTTTACATTTCAGTCCATTGTTATGTTGAATTTACAACGTAGATTTATAATGACGACTGCAAGCTTTCGTAATGACAAAGGCACATTTCACGGTGATAGTGATAAAACAAAGAGACAATGAAGATGTAATCAATGAAGTATCAGTAATTTCGCACAACGTGAATGGTCAATGATTTCAAGTTTTTCAAGTGTAGCTACTTGCAACGGAGCTGTTGTTCACTAAAATCAAATTTTATTTACCAAATTACACTAGGTATAGGATAATTGAATGTGCATGTCTTTATCTGAAAATTTTCCTGACAACAACGACTTTTATTACAGACTTTTCATGGAGTTTGGTTTTCAAAGGTGTCAAGGGAGCTGGAAGGGGTCTTTTTAACTTGTGGTCAATGAACGGTCCTCATAATGCTGACAACGAACAAGCAAAACGTCTGGATAACTCATTTCAAGGGCACTACAAAAGCGAAGTTGTTCAGTATTGGCCGCAGCTAAACATTACAGAGGTCAGTGTTTTGCTCAAATTATTTTTAACAATAACGATCATATATCTTGACCTTAATAAAAGCAGTGAGTGTAGAACTTTCCACTAATTTTCCGCGGTGTACATTTTATAAAACACATGTTCAAGCTGTAATGTTTGAGATGAAAAAAAATTGAAAATCGAAACATGAGTATTATAAGATTGCTTTTTCCCCTAATCTGGCAATTATTAGCCGCATTAAAGCTAACAAACAACTACGTATAATGTGCACGATGACCAAAGTTATATTCGTCGAATTCGATCGATCTCCTGAAACTTAACAGACACACCATCTTGTTTCTATATTGCCTATTGTATCATTTATCAAATCACTTGGTTTTTAGGTGAAAGTGGCTCTGTATACAGAAGGAAAAGAAGCAACTTACTTTATTTTCGACGGTAAAGACAGTGACCAGATGAATTGGTTCAGCAAGGAGAGACTGATCGACAGTCCTTACCGAGATTTGAATTCGACTACGGAAACAGCCGTCTTCTCAATTGAAGGGTTTGTGACTTGTTTGTATCTGTACTTTTATCCCGCATTTGCAGCGATCTTCATTGTTATTAAGGATGTTAACCATACACTTGCCGTGGTTAGACATGATGTACATGGAAATGCATGTATGTACGCCTGTATTTGGTACAATGGTTCGTCTGCACGATACATCCTTTGCAAGGATTTGTGAGAAGTTTTCCCCATTCACCATCACAAATACTAGTAGTAAGCAGAACGATTTAAACTCGAAAACTGAACACGAAATGGCATGAACACACACGGTTACGGATAATTCCCATTAAACTATGTTACCACCGGCCACACTTTGTATAATTTGAACTGTCTTGATTCATATAGTATGTCCCTTTATGGGTATTTTACAAACGGTTTGGC